>NW_008338710.1:1576762-1580221 GCF_000622305.1 Nannospalax galili | reverse complement strand
TCTTAAAGTGGTTTTAATTTGCATTTCCTTAATTACTAGTGATGTGGAACATCTTTTAAGATGTTTCATAGCCATCTTTACTTCTTTTGTGAACTCTCTGTTCAGCTCCTTAGCACATCTTTCAACTGGGTTGCTCCTTGTCCTGTCTGTTTTTTGAGTCCGTTATATATTCTGGATATTTAACCTCTGTCAGATGTGTTGCCGGTAAAGATTTTCTCCCATTCTGTGGGTTTTCTCTTCACTTCCCTGGTTGCCTCCTTTGATGTACAGAAGCTCTTTAGTTTAATGAGGGCCCATTTGTTGATTCTTGACCTTGTTTCCAGAGCAACTGATGTCAGGTTTAGAAATTCTTTTTCCTATACCTGTATCTTGTAGGTTTTTTCCAATGTTTTCTTCTAACAGTTTCAGACTTTACATTGAGGTCTTTGATCCATTTGGAATTGACTTTTGTGCAAGGTGAAAGATAGGGGTTTAGTTTCATTCCCCTATAGGTGGAGATCCAGTTTTGGCAGCACCATTTGCTGAACATACTGTCTTACCTCCAGTGAATATTCTTGGCCCCTTTGTCAAATATCAGGTAGTGGAAATTGCATGTACTCACATTTGCGTCTTAAATTTTGTTCCATTGATTTATGGGTCTATTTTTGTGCCAGGACCATGTTGTTTTTATGACTATAGCTCTGTAATACAGCTTAAAATCTGGTATGGTAAACTCCCTGGCATTGCTCTTAGTGCTCAGGCTATCCGAGGTCCTTTGTGTTTCCATATGAGTCTTAGGATGTTTTTTTCCAATTCTGTGAAAAATGTCATAGGGATTTTGATTGGCATTGCATTGAATCTATAAATGGCTTTTGGTAGGATGGTCATTTTCACAATATTAGTTCTTCCAATCCATGAGCATGGGAGGTCCTTCCATCTTCTGATGTCTTACTCAATCCCTTTAAAATTTAAAACTTTCATTGTAGAGGTCTTTAATGTTTTTGGTCAGGTTTATTCTGTGATTTATTTTGCAGCTGACAGCTATTGTGAAAGGGAGTGTTTCCATATACTCTTTCTGTGACTGCTTGTGATTGGTATATAGAAAGGCTACAGATTTTTGTATGTTAATTTTGTAACCTGCCCCTTTATTGAATGTCTTAATAATATGTAGGAGATTTCTGGTGGAATTTATGGTGTCTCTTAGATATAATATCATATCATTGGCAAAAAGGGATAATTTGATCCCTTCTTTTCCAATTATTACTCCTTTAATATGCTGCTCTTGTCTTATTGCTCTTGCAAGAGTTTCAATCAGTATGTCAAAGAGAAGTGGAGCTAGTGGAATGCTTCCAGTTTTTCTCCATTTAGAATGACGTTGGCTGTGGGTTTGTTATATATGGCTTTAATTATGTTGAGGTATGTTCCCTCCAGTCCAATTCCCTCTAGGACTTTGAACATAAATGCATGCTGAATTTTGTCAAAGGCATCTATTGAGATGATCGTGTGGTTCTTGTCTTTGAGCACATTTATAAGATTTATGATGTTTATTGACTTACGTATATTGATCCATCCCTGCAACTCTGGGATAAAGCCGACTTGATCAGGGTGGATGTACTTTTTGATGTGTGTCTGTATGTGGTTTGCACATATCTTAAGAATTTTTGCATCTATGTTCATTAAGGATATGGTTTTATAGTTTTCTTTTTTGGTTGTATCTTTACCTGGCTTTGGTATTAGAGTGATGCTGGCTTCACAGAAGGAATTTGGAAGTTCTCCCTCCATTTCTATCTTTTTGAATAAATTAAGTAGTATTGGATGTAGATCTTCTTTAAATGTCTGACAGAATTCTGCTGTAAATCCATCTGGTCCTGGGCTTTTAATAGTTGGGAGTTTTGTATTACTGTTTCAATTTCTTTTTGTGTTATGGGTCTGTTTAAGCTGTTAATCTCTTCCTGGTTTAGTTTTGGTGGTTCCCATGCCTTTAGATATCCATCCATTTCTTTTAGGTTTTCAAATTTAGTAGCATATAGGTTTTTAAAGTATTCCCTTATAATGGTCTGTATCTTCCTGGTGTCTGTTGTGATGTTTCCCCTTTCATCTCTGATTTTGTTGATTTGGAGGTGCTCTTTCTTTCTTTTGGTTAACTGGGCTAGTGGTCTGTCAATCTTGTTTATTTTTTCAAAGAACCGGCTCTTGGATTAGTTGATTCTTTGCATTGTTTTCTTTGTTTTGATTTCATTAACTTCTGCTCAGATTTTTCTTATTTCTTCTTGTCTGCTGGGTTTGGGTTTCATTTGTTGTTGCTTTTCAAGTGTCTTGAGGTGCAATGTTAAGTCATTTATTTGTGTTCTTTCCTATTTTTTGATGTAGGCACAGCTTTCAGCGTATCCCAGAGGTTTTGTTGTATTGTATTGTCCTTTTCGTTTATTTCCAGGAATACTTTTGTTTCTCTTTTGACCCATTCATCATTCAGGAGTGTGTTGTTTAATCTCCGTGTGTTCATGGGATGACCAGGGCTTCTTCCGGTTTTGATTTTAAGCTTTATTTCATTGTGTTCTGATAGAATGCATGGAATTATTTCAATCTTTTTGTATTTGTTGAGGTTTGTTTTGTGCCCCAGTATATGGTCGATTTTGGAGAAGGTTCCATGGGGCACTGAATAGAACATATATCCTTTGGTGCTTGGGTAGAATACTCGGTAGATGTCTGTTAGCTCCATTTGATATATGGTATTGTTTAATTCAGATGTCCCTCTGTTAACTCTCTACCCTGTTGACCTGATGGAGACAGTGGGGTATTGAAGTCCCCTACTATTAATGAGTTAGGATTAATCTGGGTCTTAAAGTCCTGTAGTATTGTTTTTATGAAGTTGGGTGCACCAGAGTTTGGTGAATATATGTTCATGATTGTAATATCTTCTTGATTGATTGTTCCTTTGATCAAAATGAAATAGCCCTCTTTGTCTTTTCTGGTTAGTTTCAGTTTAAAGTCTATTTTGTCAGGATATCTGAATTGCTACACCTGCTTTTTTCTTAGTATAATTTGCTTGGTATATCTTTTTCCATCCTTTCACCTTAAGATAGTGCCTGTCTTTGAAAGTAAGATGAGTTTTTTGCAGACAACAAAATGGTGGGTTTCATTTCTTAATCCATTCACCTAGTCTGTGTCTTTTGACTAAGGAGTTCAGTTTGTTAGTATTTAAAGTTATTAATGAAAGACATGTATTGAATCCTGTCATTTTTATTTCTGTTCACATTCTTGATATAGGTGTACTTTTCCACAGTTATACCTTCATTGAATTTCTTTCCACAACCCCTTGGGTATGGTCACTCCTTTCTTCAGTTTTGTATTGCTTCCAGAACTCTGACGGGCTGGTTTTGTGGACATGAATTCCTTCAGCCTATTTATGTCATGGAAGATTTTTCTTTCCCCTTCAACTATAATAGACATTTTGGCTGGGTATAGTAATCTGGGTTGGCA
>NW_008338710.1:1533219-1576412 GCF_000622305.1 Nannospalax galili | reverse complement strand
GTTCATCCACTTTATCTTCTAGTCTTGATAATCTGTTTTCCATTTCATTCATCGTATTGGTGAGGCTTTCTCCTGTCGTTTCTAATTGGCTTATGGAGTGTTTCACTTCGTTCTTTATTTCAGCCTGAGTATTCTTCAATATTTCTAGCTCTTTTCTGAATTCATTCAGAAGTTTATCCCTATCTTCCTTCAGCTCTATGATTACCTTGTTTGTGTGTTCTTTAAATTCACTAAATTCTTTTATCATATTCATCATTGTTCTTTTGAGTTCCATGTCCTGCATTGTCCCTAGCGGGTTCTCATTGTGCTCCTCTAGAGGATTGCTGGTATTTGGTGGGGATATGTTATTTTGGTTTTTCATGTTATTATTTTTTCTCTGTGATTTTGACATGTGAATTTCTTTTTTAGTTTCTGATTCTTGTGTGAGACTGAAGCCTTCAAGTTTAGGTCTGCTTCTTTTTTAAGCTTTATGTGCCTTTGTGGTTTACTTTTTGGTCATGAAAAGCTGGTTTGTCTAAGCTTCTGGTTCTCCCTTTTGATTTTATATTGGAGTGGCCAGATTGCTTTTGTCTTCAGGAGTTCCCAGAGAGGCCTGAGTCAGATGAGGATCAGATGCTATCAGGGTTTCTCCTAAGGTCTGGATCCCTCCAGGAAAGATGTTGTTCTCAGGAATTTGGGAGTTGGACTGGCCCAGGAAAGATGCTGGTCTCAAGCAGCTGGTGGCCATGCCACCCAAAGATGCATAGGGCGATGGGGGTGGGAAGAGACCCCAAGGGCTCCTGGGGACTGAAGGGAGGAATTGGGTTGGTCTGGATGCAAAGGATCAGGAAGGCGAGAGGTCAGCCCTGGCATCCAGGAAAGAGGCTGGTGGGTTGTACAGCCCAGGGAAGCAGAGGGAGTCGAAGGCGGGACAAGGCCCAGATGGCTCCCGGGAGAGACGTTGGAGAATTGTACAGCCCAGGGAAGCAGAGAGAATGAAAATTTCGTCTTTTTAACAGATTTCCAGAGGCAAGAAGGTTTCATCCCAATGACCAATTTCACAAAATGTGAAATTTAGCTGGGTGTGGTGGTACACGCCTTTGATCCTAGCCCTTGGGAGGCAGAGGTAGGCAGATCTCTGTGAGTTTGAGGCCAGCCTGGTCTACATAGTGAGTTCCAGGACAGATGGGGCTAAGACCAACAAACAAACAAACAAGCAAACCAAAATGTGAAATTTATAAACTCACAGAACTTACTGAAAATGGGTATGAATTATGAATAACACACCACCTTCTAGACTCAATGTGAACCTCTCCCTTCCTTATGCCCAAATCAGCTGAGTCTTCCAAAAACTGTAATTTCTTTCTGCCAGAAACCTGTCCTCACAACCTGGCCATGCTAAAACACGTTTTCCAGTGTATTCCACATGATCAGAAAATGTAACTTCCCATCTCACAGCAAGACAGGTGCACAAGTGGACACCAGGTGTGGGGGAGTCATGAGTGTCTGGCAGTTGCCTCTGACTGTGGCTTGAAGAATGCTACTGCCTCACTGCAGAGCTGTGTATACATTAGCTTTCATCACTGGCTCACTTTTTTTCAATACTTTTATTTATTTGTGTGCACAGAGGGGCACATATGAAGATAAAAGGACAGTTTATAAGGAGAATGAACCACCTGGATGGAAAACATTCCCTAGGCAATCCACACTCACAAAGCTAGGTGCTGGGATGACAGCCCTCCAGTCCATTCAGAGGGCATTAAGGAAGGAAAACCCATCTCATGAAGACCATACCCAACTCATCCCTTTGTGGTAGCGCCTGGGCCTTGCATGGTGCATGTCTGAAGACACTGCCAGCCTCCTGTACCTCACTGCTTCAGTAAGACAGGCTGCAGAAGGCTAAATAACCCACAGAAACAGCTCTGGCTCTGAAGTCTCTGCCAGTGTAAGGTAAAATACCTTATTTCTGCCAGCCCAGAGGGACACTGGGCAGAAACTGTGGTCTTTGCAGAAATTCATTGCAATAAGGGCCCTGCCTCTTTAAACACACTTTATAATTTTCCAGGAAGTAGAGAATTGCAGGTCCCTTCTTTCTCTGCTAAAGAGGTTACCCACACAGACAGGTAGATATTGTTAAGAGAAGAATGCAAAATGGGCACAAATCATCTCCCATGGACTGGGGAGATGGCTCAGGGGATAAGAGAAGTTGCTGCTAAGCACAACAACGTGAGTTCAAATCCCCAGAACCCATATAAAAAGCTGGGTATGGTCATTCATATCTGTACCTGCTAGCCCAACATTGTGGGTGAGCAGAAACACAACACTTGCTGGGGCTTGCTGGCTGGTTCCTAGCTCCAGGTTCAGATAAGAGGCTTTGTCTCAAGAGCCTAAGGTGAACAGTGATAGAGCAGGACACATGATGTCTTTCTCTGGTCTCCATGGGTACCCATACCTGTTCTTACGTGCCCCCCCCCCATACACAGGGAAGGGAAGGATGGAGGGAGGGGGAGGGGGAGGGAGAATGATATCCAAGCAGATGTAATGATTTTGCACCTACTATGTTTAAGAGAAGCATGCTGGAAAAATCAACAAGGTACAGGTCTCAGTCATACTTCTAAGGGAACTAGAACTTATTTTCCAGAAGTGCTTTGTCATCTAAGTGAGCCTAAGGAACGTCACTCATCTAGGGCATGTCTTTCCTTTCTTTTCCTTACCTAGAGGGTGAAGTAGAGTCTTACCCAGCAGGTCCCAGCAGGCATCCTATCAGATCACCTGGCTTGCTAAACATGCATGTCCCAGGCTGGCCTCTTGGCTGGAAACACTTAATAACAACAGGGCAGGGATGCTGCTCAAAGAGCCCTGCAAGTAGTCACTGAACAGTGTCATGAGAAATATCACCTAGTCTTCGAGTGCCCTACCTCATTCTATGTAGAGGTCTGGGGACTTGGTCCTGTTTGAGCTCGCTGGTCAGCTTGGGTTTGCTGTCTATGTTGAATCACTGCCTCTCCTGAAAAGCTATTCAATATGGCAGAGGCCATGGACTAACAAGTTTCTTCCTGCAGGAGCTGGAGACTCCAGCATTTCAGGGAAGTTGTACTAGAAACTGGCAGTCTGACCTTGACAACCATAGCTTCCGGGCTAGCTCCTCACTCATAAGGAAGATTCCTTCCTAGATGAAGACCTATGTGGCTGTGTGGTTCACCTGCATTTGGCTCTGAGCCTAATTTTAAATGAGAGCTGGGGTGGGGATCCTCCTTGTGTCATACTTCAGACTCTAAATAAATTTTGGTGCCAGTTGTCCAGTGACTGTCTTCCTGCTAAAATATGCTTCCTGATGTGCACAGGACACCCAGGTGCTCAAGAACCTGTGGAACTGCTGTGAATGGCATGGCTGGGAGAGCTCTGAGCTCTACCCTAAGTACCTACCTTCCAGAAAGCATCAGAGTGAGCCCAGTGACTGCTAGTGCTGGTTCCCAGGAGCTCTGCATGTGAGCACCCAACTGTGCCAACCTGCCACCCATGATTCTTCAAAGATTTTTATTTATTTTCATTTCACATGTATGAGTGTTTAAGTACACCTATACATGCAATGCCTTCAGAGGCCAGAAGAGGACATGAGATTCCCTGGAACTGGAGTTATGGACAGCTATTAGACACCATGTGGGTGCTGAAACCCGAACTCGGGTCCTCTGCAAGAGCAGTCAGTGCTCTTAACTGCTGAGCCATCTCTCCAGCTCCGTGCCATCCATGACTTCAATTTGGCTGCTTAAATCTGGATACTGTGGGAGTCTTGCCACTAAATACTAAACATCAGGATGTCTGAGGTGTTGTGAGGAGCTGGTTGACAAACAGTTGCTAGTATACCACTGACTGACCCAAAGGATGCAGGAAGATTTCAGATCGCTGTGAAAGGGAATGAAATTATACCCTATTTATTCATTCCTTTTATCAACTTTTAGTTATACCACTGTGAAGTTACTCGGTGTCTTGGTTTCTTTTGCTGTTGTTGACATAAAGTTCTCTGACAAAGCAACTTAAGAGAGAAAGGACTTGTTCTACCTTAAAGTTCTAGGAACAGTCTATCGAGGTGGGCAAGTCAAGGCAGCAAGAGCTTGACGCAGCTGGTTACATTACATTCAAAGTTAGATGAGAACAACGAACACATGAACACTGGTGCTCAGCTTGTGTGGTGGTTTGAATGAAAATGTCCCCCACAGACTCCAAGTATTTAGACATTTTGTCTCCAGTTGGTGACGCTGTTTTCGGGGGGTCTTAGAAGGTGTGGCTCTGCAGGAGGAAGCACGTCACAGGGGGAGGGCTGAGAGTTCTTAAGCCTTGCTGGATCTCCAGTTGCTCTCTTGCTTCCTGTGCCTGCTGGAAGATGTAGAGCTTCTGCTGCTCCCACGCCAGCCACCTCTACTCACCATGCCTTCCCGTCATGATGGACTATAATTCCCCTGGAACAGTAAGCTCAAACTCCTCTCTATATAAGTTGCTTTGGTCAGTGTTTCTATCACAGCAACAGAAAAGTGACTAATACAACTTGCTTTCTCCATTTTATTGCCTCCCCCCCAAAAGGAATGGTCCCACATCAATTAAGAACATCAAGATAATTCCTCCCCCACCAAGTATGCCCAGAAGACTGTCTCCCAGGTGATTCTAGATTCTGTCAAGTAACAATTAACACTAACCATCACACATGGCATATTTAGAATGAACAAACAAAAATAAGTTCATGTTGAGATCTTGGTAATATCAGAAACACTCTTTGGAATAATGCATGTTGGTGCAAGAATTTATTAGATTCTGGAACTGTGATGTTCAACAGACCTCTATAGAACAGTCTCAAACTGGATAGACAAGCTAGTGTGACTGTATGACAAGGTCTGGACATGTTTCTGTCTTTTGTCATCAAGGTTTTTAGTTGTTCTCTGCCAGTACCCCTCAGTAAGCAATGGAGGCCATGCCTCCTATGAAAAGAATATGCTACCAGCCTCCTGCAGCAAGGCCAAACGAGGCAGCCAGCAGCCAGGCAAGAAGAAACCACTCTCCTCCTGCCTTTACCCGAAGTTAACTCTCAGCTAATGCGTTCATTGTGGAAGCCCATCTCAGCTTTCACCAATTCTAAAAAGGCATGGAGAAAATTCTCTTTCTTGACACAGTTTCTTTGATTCCATGTATGAGGCACGTTTGAAGCCTTTGGTTAAAACACATTAAGTAGGGGCTGGAGAGACAGCTCAGCGGTTAAGAGCACTGGCTGCTCTTGCAGAGGACCCTGCTAAGCCATGACAGTGGCATCCCCCTGGTTGGTGATGACCAATACTAAAGGCACAGGATGTTGTGAGGGGAAGCAGTGAGCAGAGCCAAAGAAACAAGCAGTGGGGCACAAAGACCAATGAGACCTAGGTTCAAGAGCTCTGTTTGTATGAGCAGACTGTTACCAGGTGACGGTACTCCACCTCTTGGGCCTCCTGCATCATGTCTGTAGTGAACTAAGAGCATGTGCCCAGTCAGGGCTGTGTAAGGGTGAAGTGAGGCCACATTTGGAAACATAGTTTACCAACCAGAAAACAGGACCAACACTATAAAGCCTACTATTGGTACTCTGGGGAAACAAATCTCACAAAAAGCTATTTAAACTTTAAAAAGCCGATTTCAGAAAATAAAGCAAGAGACAGGAAAACAGACACCCACGAATAGCCAAAATACTTCCAATCAACAGTATACTGTTCTTCAGACCAGCACGGGAAGACCACTTCAAAAGAAATGGGAGCTGATATTACTCTGTACCACACACTTTTATAGGGTCTTGAGTCAGCTATAGTACAGAAAAAATACACAGTGCAGACAAAATGCCTGCAGTGAGAGGTGAGGGCCTGTCATGGGCAGAACTGGAGGCCCTCTGTACAAGGCCTTCCTTATCCTGACTCACAGCACAGAGCTAGAGCCCTGTGGAAGGGCACCTGGACTCTGCTGCTGAGTCCGGGCCAACACCCAGGGTTTCTTGTTCACATGGGGCCCAGAGCCAATACTGGCAGGGTCCCTGGGAGCCTGGTGGAAGTGACTTGGGACATGGATTACTACAAAGAGAGCTTCTTCAGGTCTTTGGAGGGTGTCTGGAGGACATCCAAAGTGGAGACCAGGTTAGCACTGGGTCAGAGGGGAGGAGGAGAAGGATCAGTGCAGTGGAGGGTGGGTGTAGAGAGGATGTGAATCAGGCGCTGTTTACTAGGGAAAAGGCCTAGAGCTGGGGTTCAGAGAAACAATGTTCCCCAGGGTGAGGCCTGGCTGGTCAGGCAGGGGTTATGTGGCCAATCTGGACTTTCCTCTCATTCTGCAGAAAAGTGATTTATCTGAGTAGTCTAAGGCAGAGCCCTGACTGTCCCTAGGAATAATGAGGGAAAAGCCAAAGGAATAAAATACAAACCAGGGAGAGAAAGTCCATGCCCCACCCCTCTCCTCCTGTGCTGAGAAGGAGTAGAGAGGGAAGGAGGAGCCCATCTGTGCACTCCCTTTCAAACTCCCACCCCCAATTCATTTCCACCTCACTTCACATGACAGGACATGATGTCATTGCTTCCGTTACTCATCATACAAACAAACACAGCTTCTGCCAATGTACGAATGGCTGTCCTCAGGGTCACTGGGCCAGAGGCCTGTCATGCCTGGCAGCATCACCCTTCACCTGCCTAGCATCTTCTTAGCAACTCAGGGCTTGGGGATTTTAGGGATGGCAGAATGATAGTCAGTTTAGGTCCTGGCACCTGCTATGATGATGTGACTTGACCACTCTGTGTCTCAGTTTCCTTATTCCTTAGGACAGAAGGTCAGTTTGCCAGGGAGTTGTAAAAGGAATGTGAGTGTTACACCCCAGAGTCAACATGGCAGAAAGATTTACTGCACACCTACTATGTGTCAGGTACTGTCCTTGGGGCTAAGAGTATACTGGTAAAACAGCTCAAGTGCAGCCCATGAAGGACTGCATCCTAGAGGAGAAGTAGGGGCTGAGCGAGGGAAGTGTACAGATTCTGACGTCATACTGTTCAGCAACAAATTGGTTACAACACTTTGAACAAGTTATATAACCTCTGTGAGTTGCCTGACATGGGTGTTAGGAACTGAGTGTGGGTCCTCCACAAGAGCAGTACACAGTCTTAAATGCTGAGCTATCTTCTCCAAACCCCAACACAATTACATTCTAAGTCAGCAAGGTCTTCCCTATTGTAACCTCAAAGATAAGTTTTTATTTTTGTATGTAAACATTTGTTCCAGAAATAAGGTATTACCCACTTTTCAAAACACACATACACATACACAGAGCTTTCTATCATTTTTTCTGATGAGTTCTGTTTGTGAGTGCTAAAATCCAGGGAATATTCTTGCAACTAAACCAAGTCAGTATACTGCCTAGCATGTAATTTCAGTGAACTGTAAATCATCCTGCGGAAATCTGAGTTACTGAACAGAACCACAATTATGACTTAATGAATGCCCTTAATGACTACCTCTACTCATGCCAAGCAGAGTAAGCCAGACACTATGTGAAAAGAGGTGCTTACACAGTCCAGGAGGTAACTGTGATTACTCTAGGGCTTTTGAAGGTTCAGTAGTAAATTTTGATTGCTAACTCTAAAGGCAAATCACTTAACAGTCTTTCCAACTTTCCCAAGTGCAGAATGTCCTTTCTGGTCTCTAGTAGATGGGCAGACTCACCGAGATCGATGAGAATGGCATGTTGGTGGGAGGTCAGCTGCTTCAGGAGTTCTTTGTAGGGCACATCCTTTGGCTGCTGTTTATTGGGAAATGGATGTTTAAGGTGGAACTGCTCAGCTAGAAATTTCCAGATCTCACCCCGGTGATGACGTGGCACACCTTTAACAGAGGGAGGGGTAGAAAAATGTTAAAACAGATCTATGCACAGAATTCAGCTTATTGATAAAATGAATTGGATTTTCATTCCACTGAGGCAAATTCTTCGTTTGTGTACAGATGCACATGCATGTATGGATACATATAGACATGGAAACCAGAAGACAACCTTAGGTGTGTCCCTCAGGAATGTCATCCACCGTATTTTGAGACAGGGTCTTTCATTGGTCTGGAATTCCCCATGCAGGACAGGGTGACTGGTCAGTGAGTCCCGGGGATCTGCGTATCTCTGCCTCTCCAGCACTGGGATTACAATCGTGTACTACCATTCTTGGCTTTTTATGTGGGTTCTGGGGATCAAATTCTGGTCCTCATGTTTATAGGGTAAGCACTCTACTGATGGAGCTGTATCTCCCTAGTCCCTAATTAATGCAAATTCTTGTTCCATTTTGAATTAACTGAATAGGAAGCAACCAAAAATTGGTCACATTCTTCCTTCCATCCCTCTGTTCCTTTCTCTCTCCCCCCTCTCACATTCCCTGGCCTTGACCCTCGTTCTTTCACCTTTCAAAAGATGTATTAGGATTTGACTAGGTTAGACTCTGCAAGGGGCAAATGAGTATGATAAGTGTGCCTACTTCGTGTTAATTAGAACATTGTAGGGAAAAGAAACAAAGGAAGAAAAACCACAGAGCAAACTGTGATCTCAGAAGAGAGAGAAGTGAGGCAGAGCCTAGGTGAAGGAGAGTTCATTCTCACCTGAGCAACCAGCTATCACAATCGCATGCACCTTCGTGTGAGTCAAGCCTTGAAGATGGAGGGAAAGGAAAAGAGAACAAACCAGAGGGAGGCACCTTGAGTGTGACAGTGCACCTTGGACAGCTGTTGCATTTTGATATGTTCCCCTGTATATTAGGTATTTGAAGAAAAAATAAATCAGATTTTAAAGAAAGGCTGGCCTGTGGGAGAAATGTAAGGCTCATCTAGGTGACCACATCCCATGCCTTCTCCAAATGTTTACCTCAGCAGTAACATGATGACTGAACAGTGAATGAACAGTAGCTCCCAAAAAGATATGTCCACTTGTGAACCCATGCAACCCCTGAATATGAACCTGTGATAAGATCATCCTGGATTACAACTTGGACCCTGTATCTGGGACAAATGTCCTTACAACAGCACCCAGAGAAAGAGGAGGAGAGGAGCCAGTGTGACCATGGAGGCAGAGAATGAAACGGTCTCAAGTACTGCTACAGAAGAAGCTGGAAGAGGTCAAAGTTCCACCCTACTGATACCATGACTTTGGACTTTGCAACTGTGAGAGGCAGGTGGATCTCTGTGAGTTCAAGGTCAGCCTGGTCTACATAGTGAGTTTCAGGCCAGCTGAGGCTACCTCTCTCAAAAAGACAAAAAAGGAAAGAAGAAAAACACACACACACAAAACAAAACAAAACCGCCCCCCCCCAAAAAAAACCCAAAACACTTTGTGTGTGTGTGTGTGTGCACTTAGGTACGTGCATTCCACCAAACTTATGTGAAGATCAGAAGAGATTTCTCAGAAGTCGGTTCTCCCTTCCATTTTGTGGATATGGAGATCAAATTCAGGTTGTTGGGCTGCACACAAATGCACTGAGTCAACTTCTGTTTCGTTATCAATTCTTTGTCATTTGCTATGGCAGCAACAGGAAACTAGTAAACTAATAAATCCTAACAGCTGCTATCATTCTCCTTCCCTAGCATTCCTGCTCAGAGCTGTATCTTGACACAGAGACACGCAGAGACAGACAGAGAGACAGACAGACAGACACACACACACACCCTGAAGGTCTGACACACTTCAAATCTTGACTAAAAGCAAAAGTGAACTAGAACATCTTCAGCATGATGAATGATTTATAGTGGGGCTTTTTCACAAAGTATTTTCTGTCCAACTGGAAATTTTCTCCAGTTATGAGATGTCCAACTTCCTCCTATTACTAAATCACTCCCATTATCTTATCAGTACTTTATCTTTTGGAGGAAGAAAATCCTGGCTGTGTCACTGGAGCGTACCAGGTCCTCTGATGCTCTAGGGTAAGCTTAGTTGGCAATTTAAAGCAAAGGGTCATGCAGGCAGACCCAGTGTTCCTGCTAAGGGTGGCCTGGAGCACCCTCCCCCATGTTGTTATGCTTTACTCCCAACTCAGGAGGAACCCTGGTAATAGAGGGTCTATAGGCAGAGGATTCTGGGTAGGCAGGAGACTGTTCATCCAGATCCCATGTGAATAACTTCTTATTTTTATTTACTTGAAAAATAACATGCTAAGGTTCAAAAAGAAAACTCTGGCAGTCTAAAAGGTATGAAGAAGGAAAGTGAAAATCCACTCAAAACCAGAGTGGACACATAATTGGCCGTTCAAAACAGAAAGTTTTAGAAAGTAGAGAGGAGAGGATCTACTGATTATTTTACCAAGACAAGAGTTGAAATCCAGGGCTGTGCCAGAAGGCCCTGGAGATAAATTCACCTGCCTACTAACACAGATATCTGCAAATGAATCATGGGCATTTCTCTGTGTATAGAAAGGACCAACTGTGTAGAGATACCAACTGTGCATGAGACCACGCTGTACTGTACTTCTCTTTGGAAAGATATCTACTGTGTTATTTTCCAAGAATATGCATGGGATGGTCACATGGTTGGGTTGCTTTTGTTTGGGTTTTGGCTACTAAATAATGGCACAATAAGCACATCTGTGGCTGATTAATTTCTAGAATAAGTTTCTGTGAGTTGCACTGCTAGGTCAGAGGTAAACAGTTTGCATCTGGCCCAATCTGCTAATTGCTAATGTGACCACTTTACAATTCCATATACCTTACTGGCTTCTAGGGTTCAATGCCCAGATTATCTTCAGAGAAATCATTTTGATCAACACTAAACTTTGTTCCATAGAATTTTTTCTTTTCCCAAGTTGAGTCTTAATCCTGCCACTCCCATCTCATGTTAACTTGGAAACATTTCTAAATCCCTTTATCCTGCCACTCAAGGGGGACTGTAGATGATTAATAGAAAAGGCTTCATCATCCACACCAGGACTGGTCTCTCTTTCAAGGTCACCGAGATGACTTAGTCTCTATCGGAAAGGTCAAAGCTGTGATCTGATTTAATCTCACTTTAAAAATCTGAGCCATAGGTGAGCAGTGGTCATCTGTTTGGAGTTGTCCAGTCTTAACATGTGGAAGCTGGTTGGCTGACACAGCCTTTGATGGTTAGACAGAGCTCCTTCAGTGAATGTGACAAGGTCGGAGAGGCCAAAAGGAATTCTAGGTTGGTCTTAGCTCACCCGTCTATGAACCACCTCACTGCCATGCCTGACTCCAGCCCAGAGGGTCCAGATTCCTAAAGTCTAGCATCTCTCTCATACTGCAAGAAATAAATGCCCAGGTGTCAGGCCTCTGAGAAGCTCAAACAACCAGAGCAGCGGTCACAGACCATGCCAATGGTTCTGAGGAAGCAAAGTCAAGAGCGTCACCTAGCCAACTGTGAAAGGGGGGCTTGCTCTCTGCGGCCACCCAGCAGAAGGGCAAGTCACTATGGCTTCAAAAAATACTAGCGCTTCAGGCTTCAGGCCGTACAAGAGTCTGGGCTTGGGGTCAGCATTTCCTGCTACTAGCCAGTGGGCAGGAACCCAGAAAGGTGAGGACAAGGTCAGATTGGAAACTGCTGCCAGGATACGATGTCAGTGGCCCCTGCCACACACACCTGGGGCTTAAGAACAGCACTTTGAGGCATGGCTTGACCAGAAGTGGCTCAGCATGGTGGTGAGAAACCCAGTAAGCTGAAGCCCATTATCACCCCAGTATGCTTATCCATAGATGGGGACAGTCACAATTAGCAGTAACTGCCCATTAATACCAAGAACCATCTGCCAAACTCCAGTTAAAGATCTTAGTTATTTTTAGTGAAAATATGATAAACATGTGTGGGGGGGGAGAGAGAGAGAGAGAAAGAGAACCCAAAACTGATGATGTCAGGTGTCTTTCTTGACAGTGATCCACTTTGACTTTTTAATTTTTATTTGTATGTGTATGAGTATTATGCCCATATAAGTGTACCCATGTCATGCAGTACCCACAGAGGACAGAAGAGGGCATCAGGAACTGGAGTTATAGATAGTTCTTAGGTGTCATGTGTGTGCTGGGATTTGAATCCAAGTCTTCTTCAAGAACAACCAGTGCTCCATCTGATCTGATAAGCCATCTCTCCAGACCTCTACTTTATTTTTTGAGTAAGAGCCTCTCATTGAACTTGGAGCTCTGGCTAGTCTGGCTCACCAGCTTGCCCAGGGGATTTCCTTTCTGTTGGGTGTTGGGCTTATGAGGGGCCACAAAGCCTGCCTGACTTTTACAGCACCCCTGTCTGGGAATTTGAACTTGAGTACTCATACTTGTACAGCAAACACTATCTGTCAAGTCATCTTGACAGCACAGTAAAAGTTTTGAAAAATTCCTAAAAGATAATGGAAGAAAAATTGCTTTGCTCTATTCTCTTAGGAATGAGTAACATGTACATAAGCCTCTTTGTCTGGACAACTGGTAAGTCACAGAAAACCTTAGGATGCTCACATATTTATGGTCCTCATTCCAAATACTGGAGTACTCAGGACTAGACTAACAGAACTCAACAGCACAAAAAGCAGATCACCCTCAGAGCCCCCCTCCTCCCCTTGCCAGCCAACACTAACATTCATTTTAGGAGAAATCATTATGTGTTTTAACTTAAACTTGGAAATTGATCTAAATTAAGTTCTAAAATGGTGCTTCTCAAACTGCCTATGAAGTGTCAGTTTTTCATTCTTTAAAAACTTCTGGCCTGAGAGTACCTGGATCCAGCCTCCTCATGGTGGTGAGCTTCCCAAATCCCAGATTGTGCCATGCCCATTCCTCTATATTGGGATCATGTGTGGGCCCTCCCACTGCTCCAGGGCTAGGCTTCGCTGGCCTTCTATAGGGACCCAGAGCTTTGCAGACTCCCTGAGAATGCCTGGATCTGGTCTCTGCGAGGTGGTGAGCTTCCCACATAACAGATTATGAACATATGTTGCTCATCCTCCTACACGGGGACTGGCCTCTCCCACTGCTCCAGGGCTAGACTCCTCTGTCTTTCAGTAGGGACCCGGACCTTAGGAGGAAGTCTGAGAGTACCTGACTGGCCCCTGGTTTGGGACTTCTGCAGGAGCTCCTGAGTAGCTGGACTGAAGCCATCTGGTCCCTCCAATATAAAACCAAAAGAGAGAACCTGAAGTCTAGGCCAATCAGTTTAACATACCCAATAAGAAAACAACCAAGGTGCACCAATAATACAAACAGAAGCAGACTTCAATTCAACAAAGGAAGTCTTGAGTTTCATACCAGAATCATTAACAATAAAAGAAATCTATATGCCAAAATAAAAACGGAAAAGTAACATGGAAAATCAAAATAATATGATCCCACCCACCAAACACAATCAGTCCTATAGAAGAGTTCTACAACCAGAACCCCCTAGAGATAACCCAGAACACAGAATTTTAAAAAACAATTATAAACATGATCAAAGAATTCAATGAATTTAAAGAACACACAAACAAATCAAAGAACTAAGAGAAGATAAACTTCTGACTGAATTCACAAAGAATTTCAGGTTAATAGTACTGACCAGATCTTAAACAGGATTGTAGAAGAAAATGTCCCCAAATTAAGGAAAGACATGCCCATACAAATACAAGAAGCACATAGAACACTAAATACAGAACCAGAAGAAACTCCCCACAGCATATCATAGTAAAAACACTAAATGTACAGAACAAAGAGAGACTACTGAAAGCTACAAAAGAAAAACCAGTCATGTATGACGGAAAACCCATCAAAATTACAGCTGACTTCTCAATGTAAAATATGAAAGCCAAAAGAACCTGGACCAAAGAATTCCCAGTTCTAAATGACCATGGATGCCAACCCAGAATACTTTATCCAGCAACTATGTCCATTATAGTTGAAGGGGAAAAGAAAATCTTCCATGACACAAACAGGTTGAAAGAATTCATGCCCACCAAACTAGCCCTTCAGAGAATACTCAAAACAATACAAAGGACTGAAGAAAGGAACAACTATACCCAAGGGGCAACAGAAAGAAACTAAATGAAGGTATAATTGTGGAAACGCAAAATTAGACCAAGAATGCAAACAGAAATTAAAATGACAGCAACTAATATACATCTTTCAATAATAACTTTAAATATCAATGGACTGAACTCCCCAGTCAAAAGACACAGGTAGTTGAATGGATTAAGAAATAAAATCCATCCTTTTGTTATCTGCAAGAAACCCATCTCACCTTCAAGGACAGGCACTACCTTAAGGTGAAAGGATGGAAATGAATATTCTAAGCAAATGGCACTAAGAAACAAGCAGGGGTTGCAATTCTATTATCTGGCAAAATAGACATCAAAGTAAAACTAATCAGAAGAGATAGAGGGTCACTTCATTCTGATCAAAGGAACAATTGACCAAGAGGTTATTACAATCATGACTATATATGCACCAAACTCTGGTGCAACCAATTTCATAAAAACAACACTACAAGACTTTAAGACACAGATTAACCCCAACTCAGTAATAGCAGGGGACTTCAATACCTCACTGCATCCATTAGACAGGTCAACTGGACAAAGAATAAACAGAGAGACATCTGAATTAAATGAAACCATACATCAAATGTATCTAACAGACATCTATCAAATATTCCATCCAAACACCAAAGAATACACTTTCCATTCAGCACCCCATGGAACTTTCTTAAAACTGGCCACATACAGGGGCACAAAACAACCCTAAACAAATACAAAAAAAAAAAAAAAAAAAAATGAAGTAATTCCATGCATTCTACCAGACCAAAATTCAATAAAGCAAAAAAATCAACATCAGAAGAAGCCCTAGTAACTACACAAACTCATGGAGATTAAACAACATATTCCAGAATGAGTGTGTTTCTCAAAGAAGAAATTAAGAAAGAAATAAAAGCATTACTGGAACTAAATGAAAAGGACAATACAACATAACAAAACCTCTGGGACACTTTAAAAACAGTCCTAAGAGGGAACTTTATAGCTCTAAGTGCTTACATTAAAAAATCAGAGCACAAGTAAATGACTTTAACATTGCAACTCAAGACGCTGGAAATACAAGAAGAAATGAAACCCAAACCCAGCAGACACCAGAGGAAATAACAAAAATCAGAGCAGAAATTAATGAAATAGAAACAAAGAAATCAATGAATACAAAGAATCAATGAATCTAAGAGCTGGTTCTTTGAAAAGCTAAACAAGATAGACCCTTAAGCCCAGTTAGCCAAAAGAAAAGAAGAACAAATCCAAATCAACAAAATCAGAGACAAAAGGGGAACATCATAACAGACACCAAAAAGATCCAGATTATAAGGGATTACTTCAAAAACCTATACTCTAATAAATTTGAAAACCCTAAAAGAAATGGATGGATATCTAAAATCATGAGACTCACCAAAGCTAAACCAAGAAGAGATCAACAGTTTAAAAACACCCATAACTCATAAGGAAATTGAAACAGTAATACAAAACCTTCTGACTAAAAATAGAACAGGCCCAGATGGATTTACAGTAGAATTCTATCAGACACTTAAAGTAGACCTTCAACCAATACTACTTAAATTATTCAAAATGAGCAGGGCGTGGTGGCACACACCTGTAGTCCCAGCACTTGGGAGGCAGAGGCAGGCAGATCTCTGTGAGTTCAAGGCCAGCCTGGTCTACAAAGTGAGTTCCAGGACAGCTGGGGCTACAGGGAGACCCTGTCTCACAAAAAACCAAAAAAAAAAAAAAAATTCAAAATGATAGAAACAGAGGGAGAACTTCCAAATTCCTTCTATGAAGACAGCATCACTCTAATACCAAAACCAGATAAAGACACAACCAAAAAGGAAAACTATAGACCCATATCCTTAATGAATACAGATGCAAAAATTCTCAACAAAATACTTCAATCCTCATAGACACACATCAAAAAGATCAGCCACCATAATCAAGTCGGCTTTATTCCAGAGATGCAGGGATGGCTCAATATACATAAGTCAATAAACGTCATAAATCATATAAATGGACTCAAAGACAAAAATCACATGGTCATCTCAATAGATGCAGAAGAGGCCTTTGACAAAATTCAGCATGCATTCATGATAAAAGTCCTAAAGGGGATTGGACTGGAGGGAACTTGCCTCAACATATTAAAGCTATATATAGCAAACTCACAGCCAAAATCATTCTAAATGGAAAAAAAAACTGGAAGCATTCCCATTAAAATGAGGAATCAGACACGGCTGTCCACTATCTCCACTCCTTTATTAATATAGTGCTTGAAACTCTTGCTAGAGCAGTAAGACAGGAGAAGGAAATTAAAGGCATATTAATTGGAAAAGAGGTCAAATTATCCCTTTTTGGAGATGATATAATCCTATACCTAAGGGATCCCAAAAATTCCACTAGAAAACGCCTAGAACTGATTAACACTTTCAGTAAAGTAGCAGGTTACAAAATGAATCTACAAAAATCAGTAGCTTTTCTATATACCAATAACAAACAATCAGAGAAAGAGTACATGGAAACACTCCCATTCACAATAACCTAAATGAAATCTTGGAATAAACCTGATCAAAGATCTCTACAATGAACATTTTAAATCTTTATAGAAAAAGATTGAGGGAGACACCAGAGAATGGAAGGACTTCCCATGCTCATGGATTGGAAGAATTAATATTGTAAAAATGCCCATCCTACCAAAAGCAATATATAGATTCAATGCAATCTCAATCAAAATCCCTATGACATACTTCATAGAATTAGAAAAAAAATCATATTAAAATTCATATGGAAGCACAAAAGACCCTGGAAAGCAAAGCAACCCTGAGCATAAAGACCAATGCTGGGGGTGGGCTGGGGTGACTACTATATTAGATCTCAAACTATACTACAGAGCTATAGTCAAAAACAACATGGTACTGGCACAAAAATGGACACATAGATCAATGAAACATAATTGAAGACCCAAACATAAGTACATACAATTTCAGCCACCTGATATTTGACAAAGATCCCAAGAACACCCAATGAAGGAAAGACAGCATCTTCAACAAATGGTGCTGGAAAAACTAGACCCTTATCTTTCACCTTGCACAAAAGTTGACTCCAAATGGATCAAAGACCTCAATGTGAAATCTGAAACTCTGAAACTGTTAGAAGAAAACATTGGCAGTAACTGACAAGATATAGGTGCAGGAAAGGACTTTCTAAATGAAACATGAGTTGGTCAGGAATTAAGGTCAACAATCAACAAGTGGGACCTCATTAAACTAAAAAGTTTCTGTACAACAAATGAAGCAACTAAGAAAGCGAAGAGAAAACCCACAGGGTAGGATAAAATCTTCACTAGCAACACTTCTGACAAACGTTTAACATTCAGAATATATAAAGAACTCAAAACACAAAGAATCAAGAAAACAATGACCCAATTAAAAGATGGGCTAAGGAGCAGAATAGAGCTCTCAAAAGAAGAAATAAATATGGCAAGAAACAGCTTAAAAACTGTTCAACATTATTAGTAATTAGGGAAATGCTAATTAAAACCACTTTAAGGTTTCATCTCACCCCAGACTGGCTAAGATCAAGAGAACAAATGATACCAAATGCTGGTGAGTATATGGAGAAAGGGTAACACTCATTCACTGCTGGTAGAATTGCCAACTTGTGCAACCCCTATGGAAAGCAGTGTGGAAAACCCTTAAAAAACTAAAAATGAACCTACCATATGAGCTGGTTGGCATATACCCAAAGGACTTGTCCTATTGCAGAGATACTTGTACTTGGTTGTTGCTGTTTTTTTCACAGTAGCTAAGTGATAGA
The DNA here is from genome assembly GCF_000622305.1 of Nannospalax galili. Classification (NCBI taxonomy): domain Eukaryota; kingdom Metazoa; phylum Chordata; class Mammalia; order Rodentia; family Spalacidae; genus Nannospalax; species Nannospalax galili. The sequence goes on along the minus strand of NW_008338710.1, from coordinate 1,558,617 downwards.
AGCAACCTATGTGTCCCTCAACTGAGGAGTAGCTAATAAAGTTCTATTCAGCAGTAAAGAAAGATGAAATAATGAAATTTGCAGGTAAATGGATGGAACTAGAAATTGTTACACTAAGTGAAGTAACATAGACTCAGAAAAACAAACAACATATGTTCTCCTTCATTTGTGGATCCTAGCACCAAATCCTTATGTGATTATGCATCCTAATGTAACTGCAGGAACCAGGAAAATGGAAAAGAATGGGGGGGGGCGGGGTAAAGGGAAAAAAGGAACAAGAAAGAGAAGAACAGGAGGAGATAGGTGTTACTAAGGGAGAAATGTGTAAAATGGGGGTATATAAATGGAAGGGGGAGAGGGAGGATTATACAAGGAACTATAGGGAAGAAGGGAAAGGAGGAGCTCAAGAGAGGTAGGACCATAGCAGACAGGAATTATCAAGGGAGAAATGGGGAAAATGGGGATACTTTAAATGGGGGTATGTTTGTGGAGGGAGGGTTAGAGAAGAAGAGACAGAGGAGAGATTAAATAATGCCTAGCTAGTATTAAAAAACCAGAGTAGTTCAAAAACCTACTGAAAAATTACACATATAATACCTCTATATGAGTCCATGTATATAGGTGAAGGCTACATAACAAGAAATAGTGCCAGACAGGAGAAACCTTTCTTTGAGTTGTTGACCAGGGTAGTGTAAGAGACTCCCAAAATTACACAGGCTATTGTCACAGTCCTTGATTGCCTCCCAGAACTTGAAAGTAAGACCCTATTGCTGAAGTCAGGACATATTTTGGACACAGGATTGGGAGCAATGGAGCTGGACCTGACCTGGAAGCCCCTCCCCTGAAGGCTAGCTCTCAGTTTTGGAGAGCATTACATGAACATGAATCGACAGTCCAACCACAGCTTCAAGGCTTAATAATTATATCAATGACCGGCACAGCAAATGACATTGGTACAGTAGTGGCACTTTTATCCTGGGGGTGATCAACAGCTACTTAATTGGACTTAAAGCCCACTCACTGAGAGGAAACTCATGTGTGGTACTGTAAACATAGCCAAATACTCATGGCTGGAGAGTTTGTAGATCTCAGAGAAAACCCCAAGGCTGTAGCATCCCTAGGCAAATGTAATTTCTTACTATGTGCAAAATATGGATCCTTAAATTTACAGACAGGTATGCCAGTTACCACCCATCAAAGAAGCTTCTTTTTCAACAGAGATTATCACAGAATTCCACAACTGGTCATACACAGAGACTGACTGTGAATTTTCCAAGTCTAAGGGGCACATCTATGATGGAACCTTAACACCTACAACATACAGGAAGGGATGTAGAGAACACTAATGCATCTTTCAATTCTCATCAATGAAGCTCCCTCATGCAACAGAGGGCCAGGAACACAAAAAGTCACAAATGCCCAAAATGTAGAGAATAAGGGTCTATAGAATAGAGTGTGGGTCCTTGGACAGAACTCCTGTATTAAACTCCACCCACCCAGGGCTCAGGGACCATTGCAGAAGAGGGGGAGGAAAGACGGTAAGAGTCAGGGAGGAGGTGCATGACCATATATAACTAGAGTCCTACAGGCTCCTGGGACCCTTCTCATATGAACCTACAGCAATGGTGTCAGCATGCACAAATGCAAACTCAAGCAGACAAAAACCCAGTACAGAACTGGAAATGGACAGCAGGCCCCAATCTTAGTCAAAAAATTATTGGCAGCTGATTACTGCTAGGTGAGGAAGAGCTGATCTTCTTAAAGGGAGGAATTCTAGATAGGCTGACTAGACCTCAGTAGATGGACTTGCAGTGAGAGACATCTGGGGACACTAACTTGACATGATAGGTCTTCACACAAATGGCAGAATGTATGAATTCTAGTGGGTGGGGCTATGGGGGGGTGCCAATGGGGAAGAGGGCATAAAGATGATTAAGATGTTCTGTGAAAATTCAATAAAAAATTGGAAAAAAAACCTTCCAAGCCACTACAGACTAATGCTCTCTAAATTTATTTATGTATTAATTTATTTATATTAGTGTGCATATTTATTATTATTATTATTATTATTATTATTATTAGTGTGTATGTATAAGCATGAGTGTACCAGAGAAGAACTTTGTGGACAGTCCCCTCCTTCTACCTGTATGTAGGTTCTTGGGATCGATCGATCGAACTCAGGTGGAGAGGCTTGCTTGGCAAATACTTTACCCTCTTAAGTAATCTCGCCAGTCCCAGACTGATGTTTTTATAGTATACAGTAAAAATGAATTAGAGGAAAACAAAAGGGAGGCAGGGGGCATGAGGAGGATGGGGGGACAGACAACTGAAAGCAAGGTATATGACATATACCTGAAAATGTCAGAATAAAACCCATTACTTTGTATGCTGACCTAAAAAAATAATGTTTTTTTAAAATGACTAATGAAAATCAGAACAACAAAATGTAAGCCCACTTATTTTTTTTTATAGGATCACTATGCCAAATTGCTGGAAACATTTCCAAACTTCATCTCAAGTTCTATACTCCCCTCTTCATGACCAGACAAGCTCAGAATGGCAGACCGCCTGAACACTTCCAACCCCTCCAGCATTCCAGGACAGCACACACACGGGCCATGCTTCTGGGTCTGATCAGCTCATTTCTTCTTCACAGCCACTGTCACTACCCACACCTTACACATGTCGAAATTAGGGCTCACGGCTGGAAAGATGGCTCAGTGCTTAAGAATGCTTATTGCATTTATTCCTAGCACCCACCCTGGGTGGCACACAACCACCTGTGACTCCAGCTCCAGAAGATTCGAAGCCTCTGGTCTCTGCACACACCTGCACTCATGTACACATATCTACACACACACACACACACACACACACACACACACACACACACACACCCTATACACATACACATAATTAAAAACAAATCTTTAAAAAATTAAATAGAACTAGGGCTTAGAGAGGTTGAGTCTACTTAAGATTATACTGTAAAATACTTGGCTGGACTGGGTCCAAACCCAGACCCCCTTGTCTAAAGTGTGTGCACGGCACTCTACATTGTTTCCCTAAGATACCCAGCAAGAACCCACACAATTAGCGTTTAACTTCCTATTTAATTCATCGTATCACTTATGTAGTCTATAGGCAACTAAGCCTTGGATTTTCCTCTGTTACCGTACTGTTTCCCAGTTCTCTGGGCACTCTAATTAACATAATTAATATCATGGAAGTCACATCAATTAATTAAACATCTGGAAATAGAGTAGGTAAAGATGAAAAGGAGAGATGGCTGCTAAATTAAGACATGCAAGTATCTTTACTCCACCCTTCGAGTCATGACAGAGGGTGAGGCGGCTAGACAGCGCCTGATAAAGCTTACCTTGCCCAACTGCTGAGTGCATTTTTTCCATGTCAAATTTAATTTTGGATCTTCCTGGAGTGCTTAGCATCTTTTCCCACACTGCAGTTACTTCTTTAAGACAAGGAGTGATTTCTTCATAATCAAGCTTCAGGCGCTTGTTCAGCAAATCATTCTCAGAGGCTGGAAGAGACGAGGGGAGGGCATGTTAGAGCTACAGTCTTCTAGCACCCAATGCGGCCCCTGCGCATTGATACTGGAATGTGGAGCATATGCAGCCAATGCAGTAAGTCAAATTGAAGTCTCTTGGGTTTTTTTGTCTTAAAAATGCTAAAACCCATCTTTGGCCATACCTCCCTAACTGTGCGCCATCCCAGAGCTTAATGTAGAGTTGGACCTGGTTAGTACTTACCTGGAAGAAATGTGAGAAGCCTAGGAAATGGTTTTGATTTCTCTTAAGCATATATGCACAAGGTAGCCTGTCAGCCCTCCTGCTAAGGTATATCCCACTTGTGTCTAATTCTGTACATCTTCACAGCTACCCTACCATATCATCAACACCTCAATGGTGTTTCTAGTACTTGGCATGGCTGACTCAAAAAACTCTTTTTCATCTAAGCTAGGAAAGACAGTCTATGTCCCTCTCTATTTTGAGCCATATCTTATTCAGGTATTGTCAATCATTAATCATGGCTTTGCTTTCCAGCACTAAGGCAGAATAGATCTCCCCTTTCATAGGACATCGCCTCATGCCTTTGAAGACAGCTATGGAGTCTCACCAAACTGGTTGAAATTTGCATTAAGAATTAGACCTATTCCTAAAACAAGGAACTCCAGATAGGCTGAGTAGATTCAGTGGATGGACAAGCACTGGGTAATGGCTGAGGGCACTGATAACACAGTGGACAGTAATGAGGATGACAGAGTATATGGGCTCCAGTTTTGGGGGGAGGGTGGAGCTATGGGAGGATGCCATTTGGGATGCGGGTATAAAGATGAGTAAGATTGTTTGGGATGCTCTGTATGAAATACACACACACACACACACACACACACACACACACACAGTTTAAAAAAAAGAAAAAGAATTAGACCTAGAGACTGGGGAGAGTGTTCAAGGGTTAAAAGCACTGGCTGTTCTTGCAGAGGACTGGGGTTCAGTTCCCAGGAGCCACATGGTGGCTAACAACCACCCATAATTTCAGTCCCAGGGGATCCAACACCTTTTTCAGACCTCTGTGGCCACTGCATGACATGAGCACACTTACATACATACAGGCAATACACTCATACACATAAAAATAATAAAATATTAAAAAATAATTAAACCAAAATTATCAAGCTAGAAGGAAAACCAGTAAGAAAGAATTTACACTGGCCATTTAAATTGATCTCCCAGTGCAATTCCCTACTTTAGGGTCACACACCTGAGACAGAGAGAATACATAGGTTCTCGAGGACTATTTAACTAACACTGGGTGGCCACATGTTGCCCCACTCTTAGCCTCTACGGGTCTTACCTAACATCTTTTCTCTTTTTGCTCTGACTTTAAAGAATTTTAAAGTCCTACTAAATAGTTCCCTATACCTCTAGAATTCACGTTTTAAAAACATACCAATCGTGGATTTTTTTTTTTTTTCCGGCTATGAGAAAACACAATAAACGTCATTACATTTGAGCTAATGCTCCGGTAAATCAGTTTCAAGACAAGCATCATCAGTCTAACTAGAGCCCTCACTGGGCTCTCAGCACAAGAATGGCTTTGGTGGCAATGAACTTTGCTGTTAAGCACGTCTGCCTTCCCCAACACAGCCCAGCACCCAACCAGAAGAACTTGCTCCAAAGTCCAGAGAATTTCACACAGCCAGGAAGAGCTGGCCAGAAGACTTGGCAAGAGGCATAATCTCTGCTGCTTCTGAATCCTGACTAAACAGGAGCCTATAGTCAATCAGTGGCCCCTGGAATGCTTTATTAGCAGAGCAATGGCACAAACCTACAGCACACAGCAAGGCTCCAAGGCAGGAACACAACCCTTCACATATTGAGAGCCTACATACCTACATTCTCTGTGAGCACCGGCAAACAGGACAGAATTAAATCACATGGAATCTTTCAAGAGTTTTCTAAAACAGCATGGCTATGTGAACTAACTGGGACTTCAAGACTTCTGGTCAGTTTTGAAGTATACCCGCAGGGCAGGGCATGCTGCTGGTGCTCTGTCCCCAGTCTGCTGTTAAATATTCCCACATGCAAAACTCTCTTGCCAGCAACTACCACCATCCCTTATAAGTTAAGAAATAAAAAGGGACAATTATTAAATGACCATCATACGTGCAGTAGAGATTTAAAGAATACTTAATTTTTTTCCTACAACAAACATTACTCAAGGAAAAAATTTTATAAATTAAAATACCTTCAACTGCAATTCAAAATTTAATGTGTCATTATGGAGATGCAGTATGTATAATTATTATTTAAGCATAAAATGTTAAGTTGTATGAATTAGTTTGACAGGCAATGACATGCCCATGTTGTGCTGTCCTACATTAGGCTGTACACATTTGTATTTTAAAACATGAGGAACATGACCTTACATCAAGAGACATCAGAGAGCTTACACAGGAGATTATCTCTGCAGATTATCTCTGCAACTGGGAAAAAAAAAATCACAAACTCAGCTGTCAAGTGTTACAACAGAGTGAGGCAAATTTAGATGATGGGGTTTTCTTCTTTCCAAGATGGAATGCCTCCAGAAGAATATTGGATCCATATAGTCAGAAAGTAGGAGACAGGCTTGGCTAGAAAAAGACTTCCTCATGTGCGTTCCTCTATTTTCTTTCCCAAAGAGCATGCACGCCGGTTTGAACCTTCTGTCAATTTCAAGAGCTGCTCATAGCTGCAACTTAACCTTTTATGAAGTGTATGGGGGAAAAAAAATCAGTGAATAACAATCTCTGGTAGACAGTGCACCCTCTGATTGGTTCTTGCCCCATCTTGCTTTGGTATTTAATAAGAAAGTCCTAGCCCCACCCCAACTCATTCCTATGCATAAATATTTTTAAAGAAGCAGGCTGCTATGGTTATTTTTTTCAGTAATACAGGTATAGCACAGACCAATACAATGGACTAATGCTTCCTTTATTATATTTAGCAAGTTGATTACACTTTAAGTACAAAATAAACACATGCCAAGCATAAAGAGCTGAGGGACATGAATTCAAACAGTAGAAGTCAAACGCCACCAGAATGAACACTGCCAGGTAGACTGCTGAAATGGGGAAGCAGCCGGTAAACTTGACACAGCGTCTGGCAAGGTGTCCAGGCAATCCAGCATTCTTACCTGTTGGTGCTGGTCTGTCTAGTCAGCCTTGGCACAGCAGCATGCACCTTGCTTTTGAGGCATCTCACTTCATCAATTATAGACACAATGTCTCCTAACATTCCCCAGAGACAGCCAGCCTCTTTCCCTTCTATAGCTACATCCACACTTTTCATTTCACATAACTGTTGCTCGCAGGACTGGCCAAGAAGCATTAAGTACCATGACCCTTATGATTAACATTACTGCTTTTTCCCTTTCAACCAAAACCCCAAAATACACAGCTGTCACTTAGCTGATGTCATATTTAGTAATACTACGATCATCCAATGTTTTTACTTATTATCATTGTGTGATGTGTGTGAGGGCAGGTGTGTGTGTAAGTCGGAGGAAAACCTGAAGTTAGTTTGCTCCTTCCACCACGGGTTCCAGGAATCAAACTCAGGTAATCAGACTTGTGTGACAAATGCTCTGACCCGCTGCACCATCTTGCAAGCCCATCAGATATTTTTAGATGCCTGCCTTTAGAATTACCTTAAAAGCCACTTGTGGTGGTACAGGCCTTTAATTCCAGCCCTCATGAGACAGAGGCAAGCACATACCTGTGCCATCCAGACCAGCCTGGTCTACATAGCAGGTTCTAGGCCAGCTGGGGTTACAGGGAGATACTGTCTCAAAAAACAAAAACAAAACAAAATAAAACAAAAACCAGAATTACCTTTAAAGAGCACTCAAGAAAATAGTAGAAGAAAATAGGAAAAACTTTGTGCTGACCCATTATAAACTGCCCTTCTTGTACCCTCACTGTTCATGGCATCCTGACAGAACAATCTATCTTTCTCAGTTTCAATACTCTACAACTGCTGGCTTCATCTCCAAGCAGCTGTTCCAAGTGCTGGACTATCATAGCAATAGGTTCTATTACATTTCACCTCTTCCTGGTCAAAAGTAATACATTCATAAAAAAGTAAATAGTCATACATTCACCTTGACTTTTTTTTTTTTTTTTTTGGTCTTTTTGAGACAGGGTCTCCCTGTAGCCCTAGCTGGCTTGGAGCTATGTAGACCAGACTGGCCTTGTACTCACAGAGATTTGCCTGCCTCTGCCTCCCAAGTGCTGGGATTAAATGGTGTATGCCACCATACCTGGCTCATCTTGACTCTTTATGTCTTTACGTTTCACCAACCTGTGCCTTTCTTAGCAGCATAAGCTATGTTCCTGATACATGGTGCTGCTGTAACTCACAAATACCTGGTGGTTGTACAGAGACCATCAACCTACTCACTGTGACACTAGCTAGAACAGCATCAGAGGTTTCTGCCTAACAGGACCTTGTGGGATACAGTATACCCTGGAAATTTATGCATTAGAACAGGGGACTTAGCACTTTCAGCTCTAGTCAAACACCAGGGTCATTATTATAGGACAAAAGCATGTGACTAAGGATAATGTTCAATGACACACTCTAATTATGAAATTGCTTTAGACAATGGCAACATGACACCCCCTGCTACAGCCTCCTTTGGAAAAGTGTGCTTGGACTTATCAAGCAAGATCTTCAGGACTTCAAATCCAAGCAGCAGTCTATATACCCTAGGACCTATTCCCTTTCCACAAAGCACATACACTAAGATGCTTAAGTTACTCTGAAGATTATACTTACTGGTTCAAGTCTTGGAATGGAAACAGGAAACAAACAAAATCTACACTTGTTAAGTTCCTATCATATTTTGATAATGTTGATATTTATACAGGTAGAGCTCAGTTATTTTTTCTTCAGGAACTCACTAAAAAGCCACATAGAATGGGGCTATAATCCTTAAGGAATTATAGACCAGTTTATTCTTAACACCCAGGTTGAGCATAAAGAAGGGAGGAAAAAAAAAATCCCACAGAAACAAAAACAAATAAACAAAAAACCCAATCAACCAACCGCTTCAGAGGGTGAGAGCTTAAATGGCAGCTTGTATCTGAGAAGTTCTAGACACTGTGCTATTAATGGCCACATAGCAATAAGTAGCCCAATATGTAAGGTCACCTTTGAATGTCCAAAAAATAAAGTACTGACATTACCTTGAAAAAGTAAACAAACATGAAAGACGTTATGTATGTTAGGTCATCCTGCTTATGTGTGGTCTGTTTCACTTCAGAGCTAAGCTCACTAAGATCATTAGTTCTATTCATGTTCAAATTGCCAAACTAACCTTGTAGCTTCTGATTTTCCTTCTCCATCCTGAGCAGCAGAATTTGTTGCAGAATTGCCTTTCTCCATAGCTCTCGAAGCTCGCGTGATGTCCTTTTCTTTTCTTCTGGTACTGGGCCAAATAGTCCATCTTCACATACTGGTTCTAAGGGAGATCGTGGCGGAAGTTCTCCAAGCTCTGAATAATCTGGAAAAGAGAAAGAATATTCTAGAATGGTCTTTTATTCAACAACAAAAAGGATACATTTAAAATTCTGTACCAAGTCAGCAAATTGTTCATTTAGCTAAAACAGGACACCAAATTTAAAATTTTGTTTTGGGGCTGGTGAGCTGGCTCAGTGGGCAATGGCACTATCACCAGTTTGGCAACCTGAGTTTGATCCCTAAGACCATATGGTGGAAGGAGAAAACTGATTCCCAAAAGCTGTCCTCTGACCTTCATGTGTGTGCCATGGCACACGTGCATATGTGCTCGCACACACACAAATAAACATAATAAAATCTTACGCTTTATTATTCACTGGAATAAATTATGTCTGAGCCAAAAATATGAAATAAGACACATCAAATAGTAAGCAAAAGTTAGAGTGGATGAGGAAATGCTTAAAGATACTTTTTAGGGTGTAAAATTATCTTTTGAGGCTGGGTGTGGTGGCACATGCCTTTAATCCCAAAACTCAGGAGGCAGAGGCAGGCAGATCTCTGTGAGTTCAAGGCCAGCCTGGTCTACATAGTGAGTTCCAGGACTGTTGGGGCTACAGGGAGACCCTGTTTCAAAAAGACCAAAAAAAAATTTATTTAATTTTTTAATTTTATGGGTATGAGTGTACCTGTGTTGTGCAGTGCCACGGAGGTCAGAAGAGGGCTTCGGATTCCCCAGGAGCTGGAGTTAAGGGCGGTTCGTAGTCATAGTGTGGGTGCTGGGAATCGAACTGGGGCCTCTGTAAGAGCAGTCAGTGCTCTTAACTGCTGAGCCATTTCTCCAGCCCCTGGTCTTTTTTGAGACAGGGTCTCCTTCTAGCCCCAGCTGATCTGGAACTCACGACATAGACCAGACTGGCCTTGAACTCAGAGATTCGTCTGCCTCTGCCTCCCGAGTGCTGGGATTAAAGGTATGTGCCACCATGCCTGGTGTGTTGGGCATTTATATAGGCAGTCTCACTTATTCACTTATACTGAAAACACTAGAAGGCAGATCATTGCCTGAAAAGGAAACTGGGACCAAATGAATAAGCAGGTGCCCAGGAATCCCACTGTCTGCCTGGCTCAGAAGCCACTGCTTACCACAGATACCACTTCAACACAAGTATTCCCCATGTCGATTTCTAAATTTGTGTATTCACTTAAATCTCCTTACATTTCATGAATCTGTACCTTTCTCTCTGCAGACACTACATTGCTGGTACATACTGTTGCTGTAACTCAAATACCTTACAGCCGTGTATAGGGAACATCCCACCTGCTCACTGTGACCATAGCACTGAAGAGCAGCAGAGGTTCCTGTACAACTCGTAGAATATGACATTCTTTCTTTTTCTTTTCTTTTTTTTTTCTTTCTTTCTTTTTTTTTTTTTTTTTTTTTTTTTTTTTTTGTTCTTTTTGAGACAGGGTCTCCTTATAGCCCCAGCTGGCCTGGAACTCACTATGTAGACGAGGCTGGGATTAAAGGTATGTGCCACCACTCCTGGCTAGAACATGACATTCTTAAGAACTACAGTGTACATTAGACCTTTATAAAGGAGAGCATGGTCTTAATACGCACAGTGAAACAACCTTCACAGGCACTGTAAGCCTTCCAACCAGGCAATATTCAATCTGCTCCAACAGGATTCCATGTTAGAATTCCCCAACAGTCATCAGCACTGACTGCTCACAATCTTTTTTTAAGTTGGATTGGCTTTCCTATTATCAAATCCATGAGTTCAAAGTAATCATCTTTACTAGTCTTAGCAATACTGGATTAAAAATGATAAGCATTAAGTAAGAACGCTTCATGATCTCTGAAGTATTTAAACAAGGAGCTGTAAATTATACAGCTTCCATAGATGCTTAGTGTATTATAATCCTATTAAACAAAAGATTCAATTAAAATATTGTTTCTAAGCCAGGGGCAGTGGGGTGTGCCTTTAATCCCAGAACTCAGGAGGCAGAGGCAGGTAGATCTCTGGAAGATCAAGGCCAGCCTGGTTTACATAGTGAGTTCCAGGCCAGGTGCAGCTACAAGAAGACCTAATTTAAAAAAAAAGGGGGGCGGGGTGAGTTGGAGAGATGGTTCAGCACTGGGTGCTCTTGCAGAGGACTCAGGTTTGATTCCCAGCACTCTCATGGCGAATAACAATTGTCTGTAACTCCAGCTCCAAATCTGACACCCTCTTCTGACCTCCACAGGTGCACTTACATATATGTAGGCAACACACTCATACATACAAATATTATATTTTTCTAAACTTTTAATAAAAATGTTTATACTTAAAGAAAAATAATACAAATCTATTCTGATTAAAATCAAAGATGAAAAAAACACCCTCTTGTAAAGCACATAGAAAATAAAACCAACCTCGACCCAAAGAGAGATGCAGGATGAGACATTACTGAGTGCGATTCAAAGGGAATTCTAGTCCACATCCTTATCTACTCTCACTCTGAAGCTGCAAGTCTTCCATTTGAGCCCTTTCTTTTCTTGTCATCTCTGTTGAACACTTTGTTATGGCTAAAGTCCTACATTATTTCATGGAAGTATTTCTATTCCCACTGGCTTATAGACGATTCTTGTTTGCAGAAGGTAACTGTGGTGAGAAGTCCTGGCTGAAGGGCAGGTGGTGGGACAGTAATGACAGCTGAAGGCACTCTCATGTCAAGGCTCACAGCACCTGAGGCCTGCCAGTCAACAGTCAATTTGTCCTGTCGACCATCAAGTACACATAACCTGGAAATTCTTACCCCTTGAAAGTCTATCTAAAGAGCAAGGCTCCCTTTCCTGGTTTCTATCCTCTAATTCTATCCTCACTCCTTGCCACAGCCTTTCCCTTCCTGCATGTCTCTAACACTGTTATATATTATTTCAAACTCTGAATCATAATGTACAGAGGATATGTAACACAGGCAGGGACAAGGGAATAACCCTAGTGCTTTAGGCTGCTGGGTCCCGGGTGTCAGGTCCTGAGAATCATGGTTTATAGAAACTTATGAACTATCAGCTTTTACTTTGGTACTCATGGAAACTAGAGGTGCAATATAAATATTGTTTGATGATGACAGTGTGAGGCTTAAGACATAAAACTGCCTTCTCAGTGTTCTCTATTGGTGCCTAGTTGTGGATCATCAGGTACAGCTTGTTGGGTGATGAGCCCTTGACACAATAAGTTTGTCTGATTCTCACAGGAATCTTATGAAAGATGACATTATTACCTCCATTTTATAGCCCAAATAACTGAGGTGCAGTGGAGTTTTGTACCATGGCCAGTTAACGAGCTGCAAGTAGAAGCAAGGCATGTCTACCTCCAGAGTAAAATATGCTTATCAGAATATTTCTAACTTTCACAAACAAGCATGTGGAAGTCTTGATAATATGTAGATCTGGGTTCAGTAAATCTGAGGGGAGTCCAGGAGTCTGGGTTTCCACCATGTACTAAATGATGCTGCTATCCCTGGCTGTCCAAGCACACACTGAATAGCAGGGCGCCACTCCACAGTTCTCTGCATTCCCTCACACAGATCTCTGGACTTCTCATTACTGCCCAGAGACCAAGATAGAGAAGCATTGCTTTGTACAGGAGAGGCTGACTGGGGCTCTGCACAGTGAGGGCTGACTGAGCTCAGGGCTATGTCATCCTTGGGCCACATTATTAGTGCCCCTTTTTTAAACACACATGCCTTTTGGGGTTCCAGACCCTCAAGACACATGAGAAATGACATTTACCTCTGATTGCTTGGCTATGGAGACCACAGGTACTGATGGACATAGTTATAACGTCTGTAAAACCACAAAACCAAAGGGCTGTGACAACACGCAAGTGCAGGATTAGGTTTTACTATTCTGACATCTCCTCTAATGACAGGATGTATGGAGAATGCTTAAATTATGTAAGCTTTCAGAAGCATCAGCGTCCAGTGGGCTCTAGGGATTTTAAAAACCAGTTATAATTCACAGGCCCCAAGAGACAATTGTCTCCACTTAAATCATTGTTGTGACATTCCCAAAAGAATTATAAATGCGATCTCTGCTGCTGCACTGACATTTTAGATGACAAATTATTCTCCAACATGTCAGCTGGGCTGCACCCTCCTCTGTCTGCAAATGTGCAGGGACGAGAACGGCACTGCACAGTTACTGGGAGCATACTCAATGTCGAGAGAGGACAGGTGGGGGACCCAGCTTGCCCAGTACCTGGCCGTCAAGAGTGGCCTACCCTCAAGTGGCCTACCTCCTTGTATTCTCTCAAAATAAGGACACTCAGGTTTGTGTGGCAGTTCTTTACAGACTTGACCCTGAGTCCCATGTTAGGTGCCCTGTAAGAAAGAGGAACTCCAAGAAAAACAAAAATGAAGAAACAGAGCATTTCATAACTCTTTCCATGGCCCCTAAAAAATCCTGAACTCCCAGGCCAAATGAAAAAGATTTTTTAAATTCCAGTTATTCTGAAACCTCTGTTTTAACAACATGAGCAGATTTAGGAACCAAGAATGAAAACTGAACATTAAATCTCTGGAGAGGAGTTAACGACAGGGATTAACATCTGCTGCATCTGTTGTTACCAAGAGCTGAAGAAAATGCCTTTAAAAACAAAGCAGAGGGGCTGGAGAGATGGCTCAGCAGTTAAGAGCAGTGGTTGTTCTTGTTGGGGACCTGACTTCAGTTCCCAACACCCACATGGCTGCTGACAACATCCATTACTGCAGTTACAGAGGATCTGACACCTTCTTCTGGCCTCCATAGACACCGCATGCATGTGGCACACTTACATACATGCAGGCAAAACACTCATGCACATAAAATTTAAAAAAAACAAAACCCAAAAGGCAGAATACCATGTAGACTTCACACTCTCAAAGCACTTGCAAAGTACAACCAACTTTCCCTCCATGACAGCAGGCAGGAGAGGCCAGGCAGAGGCCTATATTCCTTGTTACATCCCACACCTGAGGCACAGGGCCACCCAGGAATGAAGAGATTCATTTACCCCAGACTTCTCAATCCTGCCAGGGCTTTTGGGGTGTTTTATGGAAAATAATTCAACGAGAACCTCACTAGCTCCTATAGCTCTATGACAGGCTAGCTATAGGAAAGCATTTTTTTTTAAAAAAAGATTATTTGGTTTAAAAAAATTTCAAGTTCTCATAGCTCTAGAAAGAACAGTGCTGGTTATCCAGGCTAGTTTGGACTACACAGGGAAACCCTGTCTCAAAATTTAAAAAATTCAAGAGAAACATCCAACACCAGCGAAAAAAAGTTGACATTTGTAACAGTTTGAGCTTTCCTGTAACCACTTATATAACACTGGTTTCAGCTGGTTTCAAACCACAGCCAACACAGCTCCTTCCGGTGCCAGCAGGCGGGGTCCTTGTGGTATAGATGGGGAACAGGGTCTTACAACTCCTGGAGTTCTCCCAGCAGCCACAGCAGGCTACCCCATGTTCTTTCCTTCCTTCCTCAAGGGGGAAGTCGTCAGCACTCAGAACCAAAGGAAATTCTGGAAGATGATTTCACTCAACACTCTCCAGTTCCCATTGTGAAAACTGAGGCTCAAAGACAATTCTTGAACACTTACAAAGTGCTAACTGGTGAGCTTTATAAGTATCCTTGATTTTATCACCCCCCCTCCCCTGCCCCATATACACACCGGATAATCTGGAGGCTGTTTTTACCCTCAATAGGAAAGCTCAGAACAGAGGGCTAATCTGTTAGTGGAGCCAGGATTAGAACTCAAACCCTAGGCCAGCTCATTGCCTTGCTAGGGCAATAGGAGTGAATGCAAAGAGGGGAAGGAAAAGGCACAGTATACCATACCAGTGTTTCTGTGGCATTCTCTCCAAGAATGCCAATTCCCAAGCCTGTGTGTGTCTCGGGTCCCATCAGAGGACACAGGCATCTATCTCCTACCTCTTTTGGTGGGGAATTATATGGAAATCCTCAAGAACACTGAACAGTGTACTTGGGTAGGAGTCAGTGCTCAAGTGCTATCTATTTTGTTCTAAAAATAGAGAATCTGTGGGCAAAATCTTTGTGTTGCTTAGACTTCTCCACAATGAGACGGATTGAAGATTTACAGAAGGAATCCCTGTGTTTTGAAAACACTGCGGAAAGACATGCTTCCTCTATGCAGAAACTGACAGTGTGGCCCCAGGGGCTTCCCCTAACAATAGGGGACCCCTCCTCCCCAAGCCTTAGCTTAGCATGCCCAGGACCCATGGTCATAGAGATGCACTGGCAGAGAAGGAGAGCCTCTCCTGGGAGGGCCAGGATGCCCCTTTGGCCTTTCTTTGTCTGGCTGTCTCCCCTCCTCCTCCACCTAAGCTCATGCCCTCTGGGGCACCTCCTCCTGCTATTCCCTGCTTGCTACTCCCTGCTCACTGCTCCCTGCTTGGCAGGATCCCATGCGCCTCCTCTCCACTCCCACAGCAACTTTTCCACTACTCTGAACACAGGCAACAAATATAAGTGGAGTACAGAGAAGCAGATCAAGGCAGCCTGGAACATCCTAGGAAGACTGAGCAGAAGGGAAAGAAGTCAGGGACATTGACAGGGGAGTGGACAGAGGAAGATAGATACTCACTTAGTAGACAGAACACAGCAGGCCCTGTGGCATGCTACACTGAGCTCAAATGACTGGGGTGCAGCTCCTTTAAACAGCTTTATTCTTGAATTACCTAAAACCTTCTATGTTTCATGATATCTACATAGAGATACATGGATATTTAACACATGCATAGCTTTACATACATATAACTTTCTTTTGTGTTTTAATTTTTAAAATTTTTATTTATTTTTTAAATCCTAAGTAGTTTATTGGGCTTGCTAACAGAGCATAGGGTGGGGCTTTATTTACAGAAGAGTGCCCCCCTTCCCCATTTACGGCTGTGCTGGAAAGTCCATACTCAAAAATAGATCCTGTGACTTCCCAACAGTCACACAAAATGGTGAGAGAATGCCTCATGGTGATCTTAGCTTATATATTCCTAGCCCCTCCCCCATGTGCAGCTAAGGTCAACTGATTGGGTGGGAGGGGTAACTAACTCCCCTCACCCCTCTGAGTCCTTGATGAGTGTGGGAAGGAGGTGTGACTATAGCTTGTCAGAAGACTGGTCAGAGGACATTTCCAGGTAACACTCTACCCCTTCCTCCAGCTCTTACATTCAACCTCTTTCAGAGCCTTGGAGGAGGTGGTAGGTGTGGGATGATCTTTCTCCCACATATAACTTTATAAGTAACATATTGCAGATACACTATTAATCCCCAAACATCCATCCACCTCAACCCAAAACAACAGCGACATGAAACCAAGTTCTATCCCCAAGGCGGCAGTTGAGTGGGTCTCATTCCTGGCTAGTAACAGAAGTGGCAGAAGGGTCAACAGGAGTGACAAAAATACAGAGGACTATTGAGGAAGGATGGGCCAATCCTAACTGAGTCCCTCTTGGGGGTGGGGACAGATAGGTGCTGAGTCCTGAAACATAATAAGGACAATTGTCAGGGACAGGGGAGGCTACTCCTGGAGTGCAGGGTAACCACAGCAGCAGAGAAGCCAGGGACCGTGGACAGTTCCACTGGGACCAGGGCAAGGAAGGGAGTGCACACAGATGGTAAGAAATAGGTTACATTGGTAAGCTGGGTCCAGAGGTGAAGGCCCATCTGTGCTATGCAAGGCCTCCATCCTGATACACATGCTGGGAAGAAGTGAAAAAAATGACTTGCCACTACTTTTTGTGCCAGAGAGTCAGGGAGCAGGGACCATGTGGCTGAATGGTGCCTACAACTGGCCCTCGGAGCTCTTCCACAATGAGTTTTAAGATGTCAGGCCATTCAGCATTCATCATTTACACTGCTGGCATCCAGGACTACTGCTGCTGATCAAGCCTGGACCTTACCATGGGCACAGAAGTTGGGATCTGCATGACGGCCCACCCTAACAGCAGGTAGGTCCCAGATAATAAAGCAGTCTTTGGGACTGCTTCTCAGAGTGTGGCCCTGGCAGTATTAGCATTAGCATTAGCAGCAGCAGGGACCTGGAAAGCTTGTGAGAAATGCATGGTCTTGGCACAACCATCCAGACCTGATAAATCATAAACTCCAGGGTAGACGCAGCAATGTAGGTTTGCACAGGTGGGAATTCTAATTCACACACAGGTGTTAAAAGGCCCTGGATTTGGGCATTCAATACCTTACCTGCTACTTAATTTTCATGGTAAGTTTGGCTTAATAGGCAGGGTCATATCAAGTGACATCAAACATGAGGCAACTAGTATGTCTTAAAAATTTGGGGGGGGCAGTACAAGGAATCTAAACAAGGGCCTTGTGCATTCTAGGCAAGTATTCTGCCACTGAGCTAAAAAACTTGTAGCCTCAGGGGAAACTTTAAGTAAATTTCAATTAAACAATGACTCTACCATCATGTGTGCCCTGACCATTAAATAAAATACAAAAATATATCTGGATTTTCAAACATTGGCCAAATCATATTATCTCTGTCAAAGGCAATTGTTTGAACTAAAATTATTATCATTCTTAAGGAATGCATTCAGAAAGTGCCCCTCCCTGTTGAATCAGATCAACCACCCACACTAATCAAGCAATAATAAATTTCCTTCCAGAAAACTTCCAGACCTGGACATAAATAGTCAGAGACATAGACTGATGAGTCACTCAGCTTTTAGTAGTATATTTTTCTGTTTTTGCTAAGGGTACGATTTCCCAACCCATGTTTTTGGCCATCTACAGCAGAGCAGTTTGTTTACAGCAGAGCTTTTGGCACCCTGATGCTGTGCACCTCCTCCAGCTCTGGCCTCTGCAAACTCCTGGCCAGCACAGTCTGCCAGGAAAGGTGTACACAGAATCCCAGGGTCTTCTGCTTCTCAGTTTCTAAAGTGAGGCATGGTGAAAAGAATTCCAGAGAAGAAATCGATTTCTCACCCTCAAAGTTGCCCCAATCATAGCCCAGGTGCTATGAGGGTCCAAAGTAGATCCTGGAAAGAGTAAAGTGACTGTATTATGTGAAGACAGAGGGTATTCTTTCAAACAAGACCATCCAGAGCTGTTTGCAAAGTCCATGCCAGAGACTGAGGAGTGGAGAACAGAGATTAGGGTTGGGCTTCTACAATCAAACCCAATCTCCTACCCAACACCATCACACTGGGGGCCAGGGCTTCAATGTATGAGTCTGAGGAGGTGGTAAACATTCCACTCACAGCAGGAGCAAATGACATTTAAACTGCTCCTCTATTCTACTTTTGCAAAACAGATTTGGTTCAATGCTTTAGAGGAACTCTATAAACTTTCCTTGAAAAACTTCAGATAGCAGCTAAGAAAAAAGGTAAGTTTTGAAAGCACAGGAAGCAAGGCTTTATTATAGCCCAAAGGAATGGGATGGCCTTCAGTTGAGTTTTGATGGGTTGGCAAAATTCAGATCTTTATTCAGGAATGGAAGTCTTAGGGGCTAGAAGGAGGCACCTGCTTGAGTAAATGCCCCAAGTACTCTAGGCCATAGCTATCCTTCATTCTGAATCTATGGTGCTTGCTATGTGGAACATTAATACAGCAACTGACTTGTGTTGCTATGTGGCATCTTTTACATCTGCTGTTCCTTAATTTAAAAAAATATTTTATTTTTATTTTATGTGTATTGAGTGTTATGCCTGCATTTATGTAAGTGCACCTGTGTCATGCAATGCCCATGTAAGAGAGAAGAGGCTGTCAGATCCCCTGGAACTGGAGTTACCGACAGTTGTTAGCTGCCATGTGGGTTCTGGGATTCAAACTTAGGTCGTCTGCAAGAACAGTCAGTGTTCTTAACTGCTGAGCCATCTCTCCAGCTCCCTGTTCTTTAATTTTAAGCCAGGTCCTGTGTTAGGCTTACAAGTATAATCTTCCACCTGCTCTATCTAGCCTGCTTCTTCACCCAGTCTGTTCCTTGCTAGTGTAGGACAACCTGACCTATTCTGCGAGGGAACAGATTTAGTTAGGCTAGCCCTTCCAACCCGACTGTCCCAGGTATCGACCCAGCAGACACATACTCCCAAGTTCTCAGGGAATCATGGAGCATAACACCAATGCCTGAACATCAGTAACATGGAAGGGAAAATGAACAGTGAGGACTCTGGACACAAGATGATCGCAGGCTTTTGACAGAAAACATACAGTTTAGGCAAGAAAGCATGAAGTTTAGTGAAGGAATCACGATATAGTCATGATATAGTCAAGATATAGTTCCTGTCATACAACATTTATAATATAGACTGGTAGACTAGGGATATTTAATTTATACTTGAGTAATATTCGTTAAGTTTGGAGTAAAAATGGATCAATCATAATCACATTATAATGACCAAACTAGCAAGGTTTGTGCCATAAAATAACAACACATCTGTGCTGATTAGCTTCAGTTGTCAACTTGACATACCTGGAAAGAGGGATTATCAATTAATAAATTTCCTCCAATGGACTGGCCTGCGGTCACATCGGTAAGGCATTTTCTTAAATGCTGATTGATGTAGGAGGGCCAAGACCACTATGGGTGGTCCATCCTTGGGTAGGTGGGCTTGGGCTGTATAGGAAAAGTAGCTGAACAAGACAGGGTGAGCAAGCCAGTAAATAGCATTCCTCCATGGTCTCTGCTTCAGTTCCTCCTTCCAGGTTCCTACCCTAGGTTCCTGCCTGACTTCCCTCAAGAATAGACTGTCACCTGGAAGTGTAAGATACAATAAACCCTTTCCTCCTCAAGTTGTTTTTGGACAGAGTGTTTTATCATAGCAATAGAAAGAAAACTAGGATAACATCAATAAAAGACAACAAAAGAGTCCTTAAGATTTATTTTTGTGTATGTGTGAGTGCCTGTATTGAGTTTATATTGGCCAAGTGTGTGCAGGTACCCACAGAGGACAGAGGGCACTGGATCCCCTGAACTGGAGTTACAGGTGATTATGAGTCACTGGATTTGGATTCTGGGAACTGAACTTGAGTAATCCTGCAGGAGTAGTAAGCACTCTTAACCTCTGAGCCATCTCTCCAGTCCTAATAAAAAAGTCTTTGAAAACTCTCCTCTTACAGTGGTGACTTTCCAATTTGGAACTGAATTTAGTTCTACCATATCTTAACATCTCCCCATCGTTCTGCTGTAGTGTTTGTTATTTGTCTCCCCCACTAAACTTAGATACTCCTTTATCAACCATAAACCCACTTTTAACCCAATGTGTATTACAGTGCTTTGTGTACGCACTCAGTATGTCAGTATGCTAACACATGATAAATCCATCTCATCACCCCAGGAGCAGAGATGATATCTTACAAGCAAATTTTAGACCTTCATTAAAAATTGTAATACACCTCCATAAGGTCATGATAAAAAGTCTTTCAAGGGCTGGAGGTATACCTCTATGGTGGAGTGCCTGCCTAGCATGCAAGAAGCATTTAAAAAAAAAAAAAAGGACAAGAGTGTTATACATGGAAACAACAGCAACAAAAAAAAATAGAAAAGGAAAAGATAATGTGGCCATGAGGGTGTGAAAGATGGGCCTTAAATCTGAGTGAAAGTCACAGAGCAGGGAAGAGGTAGGGCAGAGGTGCACTGTGGAAGGAGTGAGAACTTGGGTAGAGAAGCCAAATAAATGGGTAACATAACAGCACAAAGGGTAATTTTCCAGAGAAATCTAATGTTTCCCTTTTCTAGCCCAGGGAAACTATAAACTGTTATTATTTATCTATGTATTTATGTTATATATCTATGAATACATACATTATTTTTTGAGACAGGGTCTCCTGGTAGCCCCAGCTGGCCTGGACCTTGCTATCTAGAGCAGGCTGCCCACAACTCAGAGATCCACCTGCCCCTCTCTGCCTCCAGAGTGCTGGCATTAAAGGCATGTGCCACCATGCCCAGCATTTTTAAAGGAAAGCTACCTAGCCTACTCCTATCTCCCAAAGCACTCCTAATACTTCTATTTTCCTTCTAGTCTTTCATTGGACTTTTACCATCTGTTTCAATTTTGCTAGCACTGTATCATGAGCATCTCCTTGGTCCAGAACTACTTCTTTTAAAGCACCATAGTGGATGCAGTCTGAAGCATCTGAGCACATGCAAGTTAGGCCAGGGACTCATGTCCAGGGAGGGGCATGAGAGGCTTTTTCAACCCGAAATACTGATACATGAGCAGGGTTAGACCACCTTGCTTGCTGGATGGACATTTGGTAGGAAGTACTGGGGAAGAGAAGATGAAAATGAGAAGCAGATGGTGTTATAAGGATCTTGGAGAAGGTAACAGAGTATAGGAATGAAATGATGGAAGAGGCAGGAAAGGCCATGGTATATCCAGGTGACTTTGACTAAGTCCCTGTTGCACAGCAGGACTGAAGCAGAATCCTGTGCCTTGTGTCTGGTGAGGGACTAACTGCCAAAGCTCCAACCACAATCTCTGCTGCCCTCGTCCTCCCCTCTGCCTCACACACAGCAGTGACTGAAACCTTAGCCCCACCTACCCATTACACAATGCTTATCTGGATGTAATCTAAGGTTGGAATCCATGACCTGAAAGTTAGGAAATACTTTTGTGCTTTGCAGGGGAGAAAGGACAGGGAAGCCACGCAATGAAACAAGAAGTTTAAAATAATGGACTCAATTCTTCCCCAACTCCCATGATGCTCAGTGAGTTAAATGTGGAGATGTGACCTTTCTGCCTGGAAAACCCCAGCACTGTTGCTTTCCTAACAAGGCCCATGTCCTGTAATCAGCTCGGGAAGCAACGGTCTCCTCAGGTACTCATGACACGGAGGCAGCTGGGAAACTGAAGCACGCATGCAAATGACCCGCACACAGTTCAGGCCGCCAGAGAGCTGCTTTTTGGCAACATGACTATCTACCAAATGTCAGTCTCTGTGATGTTAAAAGTTAGCTGGGCTCAGGATGTAGTGTCCTTGCACTCAGGAGGCTGAGGCAGGAGGATTGAGAGTTCAAGGCTAGTCAGGGCTATACAGCAAGACTTTGTATCAGAAAACAAAACCAACAATGTAGCTGGCTGCCATTTGTGGGGAAGGTGGAAATTTTTATTTCCTCAAAACTTTGTTAGGAAAAGACTGTCTGCACAGTTCATGTGACGACTGGCCCCACCTCTCTACTTTCATCCTGTGGGTCTGTTACAGTAATACCCATGTTATACCTGCAGGCACTGGTATAAGGAGGTCACAAAACTGCTCTTAACCAAGAAGGCCAAAAATGGAGAAGCCACGTTGGAATTCAGTTAAGTCTGATTTGAAGTCATACTTGGACTGGGAAGAGGGCTCAGTGAATGAAAGTGCTTGCTGCTTTTACAAACCTGACAACCTAAGTCCAATTCCTGAAACCTGCATAAAAAGCCAGATGTGTTGGTGCACATCTGTAATCCCAGCACTCTTACTGTAAGAAGGGACGCAGAGACAGGAGAATCAAAGCTCAAAGGCCAGCTACCCTGGAGTGAAGCAGCAAAAACAAGAGAGACCCTGCCATGACAAGGGGGAAGGAGAGAGCTGACTCTCAAAACACCCCCTACAAAATAGAAAAGTTCAGTGAGTCACACTCATCTGAACAACAACAGAAAAGATAACTCAACTTTGAGCAAAGAAGTGGGGCATGGAGATACAAGCCTTTAATCCCAGCACTCAAGAGGCCAGCCTGGTCTACACAGTGAGTTCTAGGTCAGCTGTGGCTACAGTGAAACCCTGTCTCCAAAAACAAAAGAAAAAGAAAAGAAAAAAAAAAAATAAGTAAAGGGGAGGGAATGTTAAATAAATAAATAAATAAATACGCTTGTTGTACAAGCCTGATGACCTGAGTTCAATCCCTGGAACACATTTAAAGATAAAACAAAACAAAACAAAACAAAACAAAAACAACTGCACAAGTTGTGGCATGTGCACTTTCACACACACTGATGATATATTTTAAAACTAATAAATATGGCCAGGTGTGGTGGCACAGGCCTTTAATCCCAGGAGGCAGAGGCAGGCAGATCTCTGAGTTCTAGCCAACCTGATCTACACAGTGAGTTCCAGGCCAGCTGGGGCTATAAGAAGAACCTGTCTCAAACACACACACACACACACACACACACACACACACACACACACACACACGCACACACCCTAATAAAAATTATAAAATTAAAAATAAAAATAAAAACAAGGGGCTGGAGAGATGACTCAGCAGTTAATAGCACTGGCTGCTCTTGCAGAGAACACAGGTTTGATTCCCAGCAACCCACATGGTGGCTAACAATAGTCCCTAATTGCAGTTCCAGGGGCTCTGACTCCCTCTTCTGGCCTCCACGGGATGCATGACATAGGTGCACTTACACACACGCAGGCAAAACACTCATACACATAAAATTGAAATAAATTAATTAAAAAAAATAGAAACAATGAGTTCTATTTTAAAAGTAGAAACAATGGTTTAATGAGCTCAGTTCCTAGTAATGCAGAAACTAAGGGGGTAGGGGGTTGCAAAGAACTTAAGTAGACATTCTCCAAAGGTGGTAACAAATAGTCAATGACGATGTAAAAAGATGCTCAGTGAATCATTATGGAAATGCAAATCAAAACCAGGATGTGATGACCACATACCCATGAATGACCACCATCCAAATAATCAGAAAGCAGCAAATGCTGGTGGGGATGCAGGGAAACTGGAACCCTTGAGCATTGGCAGTGGGAATACACTGCTGCTGTGGAAAATAGAATACAAATTCCTCAAACTATTAAAATTACAAGGACCTATGACTCAGTATCCCACTTCTGGGTATCTGCATCCAGGTTCATAGTGTTATTCACAACAGCCAAGAGACAGGCACTGCAAATGTCCACTCACTGTAAGCAGAAGCCACACATGGCACACATATACAACAGAATAAAACGTAGCCTTGAAAAAGCAAAGTTTGTCACATGCTGTGTGGGATAAAGCTGGAGAATAGTATGTTAAGAGATAAACTAGAGGACAAAAAGACAAATGCTGCACGGTTTCACCACATGAGGTATCTGAGCTCACTGAAACAGAAAGGAGACTGATGGTTCTGAGAGGCTGGGGTGGGGGTGGGGTAATGGGCTTTGGTTTCAATTTCAAAAGAGGAAAATTTAAAACCTGAATTTACCATCTTAACCACATTGAAGTGTAAGTTTTAAAGCAAAAAATAAATTTTTTTAACTTAAAATCAATACCTTTATCTAGGACACTGCCCTGACTCTCCAACTGATCAAGCACTTCCAAGTTGGCCAGAAGCAAAGAGGATTAGCTGTTTATCAGAATGGGAGTTATTAATCAAGACCAAGTTTCCCTTTTTTTTTTTTTTTTAAGATAAGGTCCAGCAGTGTATTCTGGCCTTGAACTCTGTGATCCTCCTGCCTCAGCCTCCAGAGTACAGAGATTACGCCTAGCTCTGAGGTTTGTTTTGTCTTGTGACATACCAAGAAAAAGAGCTGAAAGTTGGAAAGAGGCAGTGGAAAAAGCCTAGCGAATCTCTGTTTAAACACTGTCAGGCTTAGAAAAGGACGGTATGTGAGAAGAGCCCTGGAGCCATGAATGCCTGAGGTTGCAGGCTGCCCTCTCAAAGTCAGATCACTTTGAAACATGAAATCATAGCATTTTGAGCCCTGTCTCTCCTTATGGATACTTCTCTCTGGTTCTGAGGGCTTGATTTTTGGCCCTACAATCTCTCATGCACAGTAAAATACTGCCTCTCTCAGCTCAAGAGAGACACTGCTAGTGATGCAGCTAAATGAAATATTTAAGGAATATATAGATTTTAATCATTTTCTCCCTCTATTTCTGTCAGCAAATTTCGGCTGACAAGTTTGTGGTCAGCTAGCTAGCAGCACTGGCCTTGTGTCCTGATGGAACTTCCTCAATTCTGTTTGTCTTAGATGGAGACTTCTGTAATGATTTCAGACAGAGGATTTTAACATTGGTTTTCTTTCCTAAATTTATAATAATCTGCCTGGTTTTAGGACTTTTGCTGTTAACCAATCAATGTATAGGTTTTCTTTTCATTGTAACTCACTGCCAAGGTATAACAGATGAATGCTTGAGACTTTTGGGATACAGACTTTGAGACTTAAGTTCCCTGGACCAGGCTGCACCCTAAGTAAACCTGTTTCCTACATCTCATGGTGTCTTATCTGTCCCTCAACACTAGTGCATCTTACAGGGCAAGGAAGAGACAGAGGACCAGGCACAAAGTCCTTAGGTGAGAAGCAATGCAGTAGCCTAAGCCCAGACCTGCCTACCTCCAAGCTCCTGACTAGGTTGTTCGGTTGCCAGCCAAGCTAGATGCTAACACTGTATGC
>NW_008338710.1:1482268-1533092 GCF_000622305.1 Nannospalax galili | reverse complement strand
TTTTTTGGTCTTTTTGACCACCTGGTCTTTTTGACCAGGAGATCCGCCTGCCTCTGCCTCCTGAGTGCTGGGATTAAAGGCATGTGCCACCATGCCCGGCTATTCTTAAATATAGGGCAAATGAAGGCAGCTGTGGAGACAGTAAATTAAGAATGTACTTTCTTTCTAACATGAAAAGCTAGAAGAATCTAGGTTATCAATAGCATTAAGTAGAATTTATTAAGCTCCACAGCCTCAGGATATTGGTGACAAGTGGTATTTACATACAAAAAGCAGCTTTTCAACTTACAGAGAAGAGTGTGCAGTCTAAGATGGGGTGTGGTGGTGTCTGTCATTAATCATAGCACTTGGGAGGCAGAGGCAGGTAGATCTCTATGAGATTGAGGCCCGCCTAGTCTACATACCTAGTTCCAGGTCAGCTGGGGCTATAGGGAGACCCTGTCTCAAAAAACCAGAAGAACCCAGGACTGTACAGTCCCAGGCATACATGCACAAGATGGCAAAGACAACCATACCCCTGCAGAAGGAGTAGAGTGGGAAAAGAATGGGGGCAAGACCACGTTTGGCCCATAAGGAGTTAAATGGTGATAGACTGGAACCAAAAAAGCCATGAGAGGGTGAGAGGGAGAAGGAGGGACCATGGCAGTGAACTGGTTTACATTAGTGCAGGATGACAAGGCCCTGTACTGAAAGGCATCTGGAGCAATGACCTTGTCTGTTATGCCACTAAAAGTAGTCAATTATGGCCAGATGTGGTGGCTTTTAATCTCAGCACTTGGGAGGCAGGCAGATCTCTGTGAGTTCAAGGCCAGCCTGTTCTACATAGTGAGTTCCAGGTCAGCTGGGGGCTACAGGGAGACCCTGTCTCAAACCCCACCCCCCAAGTCAGTATGGTATGTTTGCTTTTTAACATCTCTTATGTTTTAAGATTGCTCTCTGTTCAGAAACAACCAAACACTATATTATCGTAGGCTTATGGCTGGAGAGATGGCTCAGCAGTTAAGAGTGATTATTGCTCTATCATGAGAATCTGAGTTTGGCTCCCAGCATCTACACTGTGTGGCTCACAAATGCCTGTAACTCCAGATCCAAGTGATCTGATGCCCTCTTCTGACCTTGGTGGGCACCTACACACATACATGCTCATACACATATACACACACATAAAGAATAAAAACAAGGGACTGGAGAGATAGCTCAGCAGCTAAGAGTACTGTCTACCCTTCCAGAGGATCTGGTTTCGATCTCAGCATCCACATGGCAGCTAATAACCATCCATAACTCCAGTTCCAGGGAATCTGGCACTCTCTTCTGGCCTTTTCAGGCTTTGCACAGCATGGGTGCACTTACACACATGCAGGCAATATACTCATACACATAAAATAAAAATAAATAAAAAGAATAAAAACAAATCTTGAACAAGTAATAGACTTGAAACTAACCATGCTAATTTAGAAAGAAAACACACTGACTTACACTAACCAATCCACTATGATGTTTTTAAAAAGTTGTTTTAAGAATATAGGATGAATAATCAAAGCAGCTGAAAAGTGGTGTTTAATACTAGTGAGTAGAAACAAAAAGGATACAGAACTATATACTATTAAAAAAAATATCAATTCCCAAACTATTATTTGAAAATATAATAGTGAAATTTTATTTTGTTGGACCTAGAACAGTTTGGGATCTTAGTGAGCATCATGTAACAAAGTGCTTTGAAGGGGCTGGGAGACTGTTCTAATTTGTTTCTCCATTGCTGTGACAAAATACTCTGACCAATACCAACTTGGGGAGGAAAGGGTTTATTTTATCTTACATCTTCGGGTCACAGTTCATCACTGAGGGAGCCCAAGGAACTCAGGGCAGGAACCTGGAGGCAGGAGCTGGAGCACAGGCCATGGAGGAACACTGCTTACTGGCTTGCTCTGCGGGCCCTTGCTCAGCCTGCTTTCTTTTGCAACATAGGCCCACCTGCCCAGGGATAGGTAGTACCACCCACAGTGGGCTGGGTCCTCCTACATCACACAGGAAATTTCCCAATTGAGGCTCCCTCAACCCAGGTGTGTCAAGATGACACTAAAGCTATTCAGCACAGAGATAAATGGGTCAGTCAGTAAAGTGCTTGCCATGTAAACATGAGGACCCAAGTTCAATACCCAGCACTCACATAAACAGTGATGTATACCTGTAATTTCAGCATTGGGGAGGCAGAGACAAAAGGATCCCAGCAGCTCACTGGTCACCCCATGTAGCCAAGGGATGAGCTCCAGGTCCAGTGAAGACACTGTCTCAATAAGGTGAAGAGCAACAGAGGAAAATACCTGACATTGACCTTTGGCCTCCACATATGCAAGCACACTAGGACACAAAAAGTGGACACAAGAGAGAGGACAGAGAGGAGAGGAGGGAGGGGAGAGGGGAGTGAGGAGAGGAGGGAGGGGAGAGGGGAGAAAGGGGGGAGGGAGGGAGAGAGAGAGAGAGAGAGGGAGAAGAGTTTTGGAACACCCGAAGTCTCTTTCCCAGGGCAACAGAGAAGGATTAGAAGTGAGTCATGGAAGGGAAGGCATCTGAGGCAGCATTGGCCCTGCTCCCCAACCAACAGCAGTAGTGGGAGGGTCACACAGAACAAGCCCTTGAGAGGAACACTGAAAATCTCTAGCTTTCAGACTTGCTTCCTGAGAATAAAGGCGGCCACTTCAACTCAGTTACTGGTCATGTCAAGTTTAATGATTCCATAGGAGAAAGTAAGTTCTACGTCCAGCCTGCAAGATAGACGTGATCATACAATTGGTTCCATCTGCGATAACTGAATAGTTTTTAGCATTTATAACACATGTCAGAAACGAACTTCTATTTCTACCTTCTGCAGAAAGGCAAGGTGAAGTCTTCATGAAGACTAACTTATTTTAAGGCTTTTGATGATTCCTACAATTGAAATGTTATTACATTCTAAACTTTTTATTTATTTTTAAAAAAATATTTTATTATTTTTATTTTATGTGTATTGAGTGTATTGCCTGCATGTATGTAAGTGCATCAGTGTCTTGCAATGCCCATGGAGGTCAGAAGAGGGTGTTGGATCCCCTGGAACTGTAGTTACAGACAGTCGGTAGCTACCATGTGTGTGCTGGGTATCAAACCTGGGTCCTCTGTAAAAGCAGTGCTCTTAACCACTGAGCCATCTCTCGAGTCCCTACATTCCTAAATTTTTTAAAGATTTATTTTTAATTTTATGTATGTGTGAATGTGTGTATCTGTGTGCAGTTATATGCACATGAGTGCTGGTGCCCGCAGAGGCCAGAAGAGGACATCAGATCTCCTGGAGCTGAAGTTACAAGCAGTGGTGAACTGCCTAACATGGGTGCTAGGAACTGAACGCCAGTGCTCTGAAGGAGCATTAATGCCCTCTTAGCCACTGAACCATCTCTCTGGTTCTAATTTTTTTAAAGGAACAAGGGAAAACAATCACACATCACATACCTTTCTGGCAACTTCAACATCTGTCTGTTTCTTTATATTTTTTTCTTTCATGTGTGTAGTATTTTACATAGCATAAATGAATAATAAATATTTTCATAATAAACAATGCCCACATTTCAAAATTATACATTCCTTTACCTAACAAAAATCAACTACCATCTATAACCTGAACCCTGTGGCAAGTCCTCAGGCTCCCACAAGACCCAAGATAGTGTTATTGTCCTAATCTGGTTTCAGATGGGTCTTAGAAAAGCACCCCCGATGTTCTCAATGACTCAGAAGGACACAGGCAGGCACAACAGAGTAGGTGGGGCTGCCACAAGGCAGGCTCATGTCCTAGATCCATGGTGTAAAGCCAACAAGGGCTACCCAACTTTCCTACCTGAATGACACCTTGATCATCTTTGGCTATGGAGCCACATGACAGCTTTATTTCCCTGAAGACTTCCACCTTCTAATTCTGGACAAATGTATCAATCACACTTTGCTCCTAGTAGAGGAATCTTTGACAGGTCAGCTTCCAGAAGAGTACTCCTGGTAATAAGAAATGTATACTTCTTACTCCCAGATAACTGAACCTACTTTAGGATGTTTGCTAATGTTGAAAATGCTGAAGGCTCCAGTTAATTTCACTGTCTTAGTTTTGCCTTTGGTTAATAAATGATACAACCAACAAGATCACACTAACATAGAACAATATGAGACTGCCCAGTCTCCTAGCTCTGACCTGCCCCACCCTCCTCTAGTGCAAAGATGGGGGGGTGGGCTGCTGCCAGTGCAACGTCACCATCTTCCTACTCTAGGTGAACCATGGCTGAGTCAAGCAGGCCTTCCTCTCATAGGCTTGGAATAAAACACATGGCACTTGGGTGTTTAAGAAGCTAAAGTTTGTGTGAGAAGACCAGAGAAAAAAAATTTATGGTCTAAGACAGGGACAGAGACAGAAACAGAGACACAGAGACAGACAGATATGACTTCAGATCCTGACACCTTCAGGGGTCCCAGCTCTTCCTGATCCTGATTTCTAAACCCTCCTTCTGGATGAGCCAGCTGGAGACATTTGTAGATTCTTGCAACTCAATAACCAGTGATGAACATGGGCTTACACTAACCTGCTGTTTCCTGAGTCTTCCTGCATACAACCTACCTGCAGTGAGCACTAGGGGGTAGCTAAGAGGCTGAGGACTAGAAACTAGAGGAGAAAGAGCAGAAGAAGATCAGAGAAAACAAGCAGGCTGCTGACAGTCAACTAGGTTTCATGGAAAGAGATGCAAACTGCTTTGCCACCAACAGGCCTGGGTAACCCTCAGTGGGTTCTGCTCCCCCAAGTCTCAGTTTCTTTATCTGTAAAGTAAGGAATTTGAACAGATGACTTCCAAAGTCCCCACTCAAAGGTGGTGCACTTAATACCTGTACCTGCTCAGTAACACTATTTTTAGGAGAAATATGGGCTGTAAGTATCTCAACTATACCTGTAGTTTACTGCTATAATAGGGACATAGAACACACTAGAGCCCTGCAGTGGGCATTTATGGTTCTGAGTACAGACAGAAGAGCGCGTTCCTAGACCTTATCTCTGGAGCAGCATCTCTAACATTTCTAACCGTACTCTCAAATATGGTGATCTTACTTGTAGCCCTCTAGCACCTAAACTGAGGCTAGTACGAGGAACTAAGTTTTTGTTGCCTTGAAGTGTGGTTAGTTTATATTTACATTTGAATGGTTGCATGTGGCCAGTGTCACAGTTATGAAGGTAGTCATAAATAACCTGAGGCAAGTAAGGAGCCCCTAAGGAGCATCTGGAACAGAGAGGCTGATAACGCCCTTGAGAAACGGTAGTACTGAAGTGACCTGAAAAGATTCCGAGAAATCTGCTTACAAGCATCATGGACTGAGTGCAGAAGGGAAAAAACAAGCAGGAGGAGCTTTGGGAGCAACAGAACTCATTTGTGCAAAATCATGGCTGCCTGGAAAACCCAGCACAACAGGGAACAGCACCACACGGGTGGTGCTACAGGCCCTCTGGCCTCTACCCTAGCCTCGCTCCCCAAAACAGAACAAGGGGGCAATGTGCTCAGCCAAAAATCAAGGCCTCGCAGCTTTCCTGGTGGATGCAGGCATCAGTCGGGTGACATGGCTGCAGACAATGAGATGCAAAAGAGAAGTGCACTGGGCATTTCTGTAAGAGTTATCCTCTGGATAAGGATGGTTGGGGTCACTCCTTCCTCTTGATGCTTCCTTCCTTGATCCACTTGGAAATGAAGGGAAAGTGGGTGGGAGGAGCATGTGAGAGAACGAAGCAGAAGGGCTGGGGCTCACTGGTAACAAACATCACAGAGACAGCCGAAGAGGCTTTGCTTATCACTTGACCAGACTCCTTACGGGAGACAAATAATCCTGCTGTGGTTACAGCACTGTGCATGCACTCTGACACAATTCCTAAATGGCCCCAATTTTATAGCTGAAAAAAGAATAAGAATATCACTTTGTAAAGGGGGGGGGGCAATCCCCATGACTTCCCATCTACTGAAGCCTCCTAAAGCTGAAGTCAGATGCTTTGAGCCCCACTACACCCCTAAACACAAGCCTTGATAAGAAAAAAAAGCATCAGCAGGAAAAGGAATAACTTTCTTTGGATAACCAGGGAAGACCTGACTACAAAATACAATTCCAGGACAGCAACTGGGGTAAAACCTGCTGAGACTAGCTATGGCTTCTCATTATCACCAGAACCATCCTTAACTTGAGCCCTCTAGCTAAAGCACCTAGACAGGAAACAGACCACATCTTCAGCATTCTGTGGAAAATCTAGTACTCAATCACATCTAGCATTCATACTTTGCCACTACAGATCATTTTTAGAATTATGCAAGACCATAATTACAGTGTTCTTGCTTTGGTAAATGATGTTTAAAATCCTCTAGGACTTAGTCTGCAAATATTTTCATTTGTATGAAAGTGTTAAAACAAATTTGCCTGGAAAAGTCCATTTAGGCAACAGCATAATGCATCCCTTGGCTTTGTCTCAGAATTTTTACAAAAGCAAGAGCTCGCTGAATGTGCCAACAGCCATAACCCTGGAGCCACCAGCCCTCATATAGAGGATACACACAGCTTCACCATCTCTAGGAGGTAAGTGCTCCTTCTTTTAAATAAGTGTAAGTAACAGAAACCATCCCACTAGGCAGATTCTAATCCTTCTAAAGTTTTAGAACTCCCGATAATGCCTAAAATGTGTGCTTTGCAGGGAATCATTTAATTCTACAATTCTTCCAACATGAGGCACATTTTTGTAGGATGACAGCTTCTTGCTGCACAAGCACTAATGTAAGTGAGCAAACCAGTCAAAACTCTTGATTTATTTCTAAAACTGTGAACAGTTCATTTCTACAATTAGAGACTGGATTCAAAGATAAGCAGAACTGACTAACATCAGTTACATTAACTGGAAGCTGCAGGAGCCAGAGGCAGGTTATTCAACCCACCTACCTTCATTCATTCCTTAAAGAATGGGCAGTGACATCCGGGACTCCAGTGTATACAAAGCACAGACACTGAACACTTATTAACACAGTGAGATAATCACAATCCAGTGAGTTTTATACAAAGAAAATGGGATTGTGTGGCTACTTCCACATCTGCATTTAGATACATTTCTATTTTTCATTCTGCTGTTTGTCTTATAAAACATCACTCAGAATTTGGGGGTGGGGTAAGTTTAGATCAGAGCATCATGAACCCTTTCCTGTCAGTCACTGGGGTTTAAGGGCTTCTCCTAAGAGAATTCCAACTCCACAATCAGAAACCCAGGGTGATGCCCAGCAGTCTGGGTTCCCACAAGTCCCAAGAGGATTTCTGGTGGGGGGGTGGGGGGAGCGAGGGATTGGGGAATGGACACAGGACTCAAGGACAACTGAAAGAAATGTGGCTCTTTGCCAATGTTACTAATTCATGACTCTCTGGCTGGCTCACAGGGGTAAAGACAAGCTGTGGGAGTCCTGAGGGAGACTCTTCAGAGACTCAGTTTCCCATAAGCTCATGAGGGTGGCCAGGACACAAGACACCCCCGATACTCAGTCTGAAGCAGAAGCAGAAGCAAAGCAAACAGGACAGTCTGCAGGGAAGACAGAAGCAGTGGGACCCTCCCCAACTCCCAATTGGCATAAGCACCTCAGTAGGTCAGAAAATACAGGCAAGCTGCCTGGAAAGGGGGTTTTAAACCACCTCACACTTAAAAGCAGGACTGGGATGAAATCCAGGGTCTCCTGTATTCTAGGAAACCCTCTACCACTGAGCTTCATCCCTAGCCCTAAGCCCCTCTTAATGTTCATCCATACAAAACCTTTTCCATCAATGCTCCTAGGAGCATGATCCTTAACAGTCAAGAAGTAGAAACAACTCACATGTCTATTGACTGGGAAGTGGTTAAGCAGAACGTAACATATTTACACACTGAGCATTAGTCTCCACAAAGAGAATGAACTACCACCACGTGTGACAACATGACAGACTTTGGAAACATCATGGGAAGTGGAAGAAGGTAGCACAGAGGGCCACATAGTCCATGGATGTATTTACTGGAAATGTCCAGAGTGAGCAAAGACAGAGACAAGGGAGATTAGTGACTGCCTAGGAGTAAGGGATGGGAGCAGTGGACTGGAAAGGGATGGTTATAGAATTTTTTCCTAGGGGCTCAAGAACATTTTAAAATTATATTGTGATAGTTGCACAATGCTGTGGATATATTTTTAAAGACAACAACACTGAATTGTGTGCTTTAAGTGAGTGATTTGTTCAGTATATGAATTGTATCTTAGTAAGCTGCTCTTTCAGCAAAAGAAACAAGCCGTTTTTGTTGAAAGAATCCCTTCTTAGAGCTAATCTCACCCTCCTTGCAGGGCCATCTTAGTACCTAAGTAGGCTGTACATATACAGCTCAGGACACTGATGAGCAGGGACAGAGGCCAGTGAGGCTGTGTAGTGCAGTATGCCAGGAGACACTCACTGTGGCGCTCTGTAAGGACAGGGCCAGTGGTCTGTGCCTGCATCAGTTTTGCACTCAGGGAACCTGGTGGCCACACCCTTATCCCAGCCTGCATTTTGAGGCTGTCTCCTGTTTTGTCCAGGTCCATAAACTGTATCCCCCGAAAACATTTTTCAACAGCTCTGTGGTGTCTACAGATTTAAAGTTTAAAGGTAACAAATTAAGCTGTGCATGGAAGAACACATCTGTAATACAAGTACTCAGGAGGTAGAGGCAGAATTATCAGGAGTTCAAGGCCAGCCTTGGCTATACAGAGAGTTGGAGGTCAGCCCTGAGTACATGAGACCCTGTCCTCCACACAAAAATAAAAATAAGGGTGACAAATCAAAACTTTCTACTCTGGACTTTGTCCCAGGGGCACACAGGCATACCCTGAGCAGTCAGTTGGCCCTAAGGAAAAACTCCCTGCCAGCTAGGTGCTACTGGCTAGTCACAGTCACCTGATACTCATGCCATCCAATTCCTGTACTCAGCGCCCAAGCCTTTAGGCCTGCTCCCAAAGCCTTCCTACCAAGCAGAAGTGGCCACGGTAAATGCCTTAGATCACTTCACCAGGAAAGGCTGACAGTGCTAGCTGAGCAGTGCTGACAGGCACAAGAGTAGCCAGCCAAAGCCATTCTCTGTGGCTTCCCTGACAAGCCCAAGAAGCACAACAAAGAAAAGCATTTTAAAAAAGCTTTAAAAAGGAAAAAGCTTTCAAAGAAAAGCTTAAACTATCCAAATACATGAACATTCAGGTCTGTGGCCTACAAACTTTCATCTCAAAAATGGTCTTTATTCACACAGAAAAGTAAAGTGACATGAAAGTGTATGACTCACACTTGCCAGGTGAGGTGCCAGCACCGTAGTCACACTTGGAAGACTAAGGCAAGAGGAACCCAGATTTAAGGCCTACATAGTGAGACCTTGTCTCAAAAGAGCAATTTTTAAAAATCCTGTCTTTCTGTCAAAAGGATAATTTCTTTCTTCCTTGTTTTGCCCAAGCCATAAAAACTTATAGAAACATCTTGACTTCAGAACTCTCTATTCAAGTAAGTTGTGAATGGGCAGGAAATACAAGGAATTCAAAAACAAAAACATGGGGGTGAGTGTGGAGGAGGAAGCAAATACACTTTTCGGTACTGGAAAGAAACCAGAGCCATCAAGACAAGGGAGAAACACTGCCACCAAGTGGCAACAGCCTCTCCAGTTACCCCTGAGTCTGGTCTCAATGCAACAGTAATCAGAATCCTCAGGAAAGCTTTCCAAAGAAAAGAGCCCATGCAAAGGTCCTACCTGGCCCCCATGGCTCAGGGAGATAGAAGGACAAGTCCATCTTGGATATTCTAAAATATCACCAGGGGGGAGGGGGAACACGACTGGGATACAGCTCAGTTGGTAGAGTACCTGCCTAGCATTCATGAAGTCGATCCCAAGCACTGCATTAAAATTAAAACCAAAATCCAAACCAAACACATCACACACCACTACCAACAACAATAACAAAGACCCTTTCATAGGCATGGTGGCACACCCATGTAATTCGAGCACCCACAAGTGGAGGAAGGGTCAGGAGTTCAAGGCCAGTATCAGTGACATAGTGATTTCAAGGTCAATTTAGGCTACTGTGTCAACAATTACAACAAAAACCTTCTACAGGTGAAAGCTAAGAACCACCCACCAATCAAGACAAAAGGGTCAACTATAGATGCCATTTGGTGCTTATTTTTTCTAGGAAAGTTTACTGGGTATTCCACTTATAGCATCCACTAAAATTTCCCAATGGTATAGCAATGCCTGAAAATATAGCTATATATAAAACAAATCAGTTATAAAATATTTCCTACCTTTTTGCATAGCAACACAGAAGGCATCCTGAAGATTCGGATTATATGCTTTAGTTTTGCCATCACTTAATTTGTAGGTGTCACCTAGATTTAACCATACTGTAAGTGGGGCATACTGACACAGCTGTACCCAACACAAAAACCATTCAACCTTGCCTTCACCGGACTATATACTTACACAATGGGTTTCAAATCAATAAATCATTCTTATTTATGCAAGAATGGGCTTCCTTCCTTTTTTTCAAGACATGTCAAGTCTGAAAGCCTCTATTGTTGGTGAAATGCACACTGTGATAGGAAATGCTTAAATGCAAAGTATTAGTCTAAGACCAAAACTGTTCTCTGGCATGCAGACAGAACAAAGATTGTCTCCCATTCCAAGTAGAGAGCTGCTTAAGAAACTATTCCTTAACAACAGAGAGTTCTCTCTTGTACTATGTACTGAGAATAGAAACTGCTGGGCATGTACCACCAAAGATCTAGTTAGAAGGTGATTTCCAGGGTCCTCTGCAGTTTGCATGCCTGACAATTAGGTGAGAGACCAAGGCTAAGAAATCCATGAATACACTACATCCTGGGAGCCATCTACAAGACCAAGCTCCCTTTGCAGAGGCCAAATATGAGGTTGATTTCACTGGGTACACCATCTGATTTTTCAGTAGGTTTGCTCCTACAGTCCTTATCACTGCATTTTCCTCATCACATCTCACTTCTCCAGACACACAATTCTTCTCAAAAAAGGTCACTGATGGTTCAGTGGTGGAGTACTTGGCTGGCATGCAGGAGGTCCTGCGTTCAATTCCCACCACCACAATTAAAACAATAAAGTCACTGAGGACTGAGATTATTTGAGGCCTGGAGTTCTTGGAGACGCCAGTGAGTCCACCTGCAGAGACCCAGGGCAGCCTCAGAGAGACTAGTCCTAGAAGAGCGGGATCATACTTGCCATGGCTGCTTACTTTAAGCCTTTACTAATCAAAGTAGTCTAGCCACACCTCTATTACTGGGGCAGGCTGTCTGAAGTGAAAGAGTCTGGGATGCAGCTGGGCTCTCCAAATTACAATTGACCTTTGGACAGGATCCCTAAAGGACCCCCATTCCCCCAAATCTTACAGAAGCTGGCCAAATATTGCTCTGATCCATGATCTGGACAAAGCCTCCTAATCAACAGTGTTCACACCTCAGTCAAGGAACATTAGCACCTACTTGCCTATGATAGGGCCCAACAGTGAGGCTCTGAGAATGAGTCCCTACTGCAGTGTGTTGTGTCTGCCCTCAATTGTGCCTCTAGATGCACTCCTGAGTACATGCACACCCAACCTACCATGACTTTGCTCTGATTTACCAGCACTCTCCTGATACCACCCTGGATCAAGTGACTACTTTACCAAGTATGGTCCTTTCAAACACTCAGTGCTGCAAATCCTTCACCTAGAGAACTAAGAGCACAAGAAGAAGGAACATGTCTTTCTGGGTTTCCGGAACAAAACTAGCAATAGAGCACCACAACCTGGGTGTATCACGAAGCCCCGTGCTTTACACTGCAGCCACCAAGCAGCATTCAGAGCATTCTGCTCCGTGGTCTACCTTTGTCTCATTGTGGAAAAACTTGTCTTGCCATGTTTGAGTAAGACTTGATGTTTTCCTGTTTATCATGCAGCCTCCCTTCCATGTGGTTCCTGCTGTACATTTAACCTACCATCTGAGACCTAGGGGGTTCAGAATTAGGGCCAGCTCTCTTAGATTTTGTTAATTTAAACTTGGAAGTCTCATAAAGCTCCAACTAGTCAATTAAAAAAGAAAATGGGTTGGGGTACAGTTCAGTGGTAGAGTACATGGCTGGTATGGGCAAGGCCTTGGGTTCTAGTAACAGCATGGAAGGGGAACAGACACATTTGAGGATGTTTCCCTCATTTTCCTAGGCAGTAAAATTCTAAATACAAATGAACGTACTTCTTCAGATACATTTCTAAAATACGCAATTCAGATTCTTAAAGATTTAATTATTTCACAGGGAGGCTGGATACAAACTGGCACGCATCCTTGAATAAGTGCTAGGCTAATCTGGAGGCAGTATCTGCCAGTTTAACCTCTCCACCTCTAGAATCATTGCTGACTGCAGTTCCCTGTCTTTATGTGTAGTTGGAGCATACTCCTTAGTTACTAATAGCTTTTCCCCCAGTTTTGGCTCACTCATAACAAGTGGAACCCCCAATTTACAAAAATGCTATTGTTCCTTCAGCAGTCCATAATGACTAAGCAAACACCAGGGTTTTCAAATTATTGGTAGCTTATGTTAGCTGCATTTTCCAAGTGCAATGGAAAACGATGGACAGCACAAACACCCTAACTCACTCTTTTATGTAAGGTTACCTCTCTGCTTACTTTAAGCTCGTGCTGCTACAATATAAACACAGAATGGTCAGTCATTTGAGAGTCTAAAAGGGCTTGAATTTATACTTCTGTGTCTTTCTTGCCCAAGTCAGAGCAGCTCAGCCACTGGCTGTAGACACTGGGCTCTGTGCTCTAAGGACAAGGAAGGAGTTGACAGTGGGACAAAGGTACCTGCAATGGGAGAAGAAAATTAATAGGCAGGAATCGATCTCCCTGCCTTCTACACTCCACACCAAGCCTAAGGTGGAGAGAGGCAGGGAGGAGTGGGACTGAAGGCAGGTTCATACACTAAAATGATCTGACATATCTCTCAGTGCTGGTGCCTGGCTAGCATGGAGACACACAGACACCCTAAGCACATCTGCAGGCTCAGAAGCCTGTGGGGGACTTCCTGGGGGAGGCACTTCCTAACAGGAAGTGGGCACAGGCCACACCCAGCATCTCCTGCTGAGCATGGCTGGCTGCAGCCCAGACATTTGCAGTTCAGAGTCAGATGATACTCATGAGCACTGCTCCCACCTCTGACTCCCACTAGTTCTGTGCTTCGGGAAAGAGACTAAAGTCATGCCAAACCTCTACTACTCCATCTGTAAAACCAACATAATGAAAATGACTTTCATAAGTGACCAGGAAGAAAAGGAAATAATTTATGCAAAGCACTCAGCAGATTATAAAAATGGCATATATAAGGTCCTAGTTTTTTTTTTTTTCCATTGCTTTGACAAAATACTCTGACTAATACTACCTTGGGGAGGAAAAGGTTTATTTGGCTTACATCTCTCAGGTCACAGTTCATCAGAGAGCCCAAGGTAGGAACTCAGGGCAGGAACCTGAAGGCAGGAACTGGAGCCCAGGCCATGGAGGAACACTGCTTACTGGCTTGCTCCCCTGGCCCCTGCTCAGCCTGCTTTCTTATGCAACACAGGCCCACCTGCCCAGGAGAGGCACCACCCACAATGGGCTGGGCCCTCCCACATCACTCAGCAATCAAGAAGGTACCCCATAGACATGGCTACAGGCCAGTCCAACGAAGGCAATTCCCCAATTGAGGCTCACTCAACCCAGGTGTGTCAAATTGACACTAAAGCTATCCAGCACAAATGACCCCTTGTCAACTTGATAAACACATCACTATTAAACCATAACCTTCCCAATTCTTATCCTTAAGATATGATGTTAACATTAATATCACAACATAAGATGGTACAACCTTAAAAGCCCCACAGTCCTTAAAAAATCCAAACACTTAAGTCCATAGTCTCTTTTAAAAGTCTCTTCCCCTTAGAGATAAGAGTTATACAATTTGGGAGTCTTTTAGATAGACCCACTGAAGGGGTACTCCAGTTGCCTCACCCTGCATCCCTGCTCAGCATGGAAAGAAGCCAGAGCGGTCAGCATCCCTATTCCCTATTTGGGAAGTCCCTTCAGAGGATGGTGTGATAAGAAGAGGAGGTAGGAATTGCCTAGGCAGTTAGGGTAAAAAAGACCTCAAAGAAAAGTGGCCAGTTTCTTGGCTAAAAGTCAAAATGTCTTTGGGACTGTTAGCAACATACTCTGTTCCAA
This sequence comes from Nannospalax galili, assembly GCF_000622305.1. NCBI lineage: Eukaryota > Metazoa > Chordata > Mammalia > Rodentia > Spalacidae > Nannospalax > Nannospalax galili. The sequence goes on along the minus strand of NW_008338710.1, from coordinate 1,518,785 downwards.
AGGCCAAAAATGTCAAAAGTATTTGGGAGCTTGTATCTAATCCTTAAAAGATTTTTTGGGTTACCTCTTCAGAGGGGGGAATGTTAGAGTAACCAAAAGCCCCATAAAAATAAATAAATGAAAGAAGAAAAAAAAAGAAAAAAGAAAAAAGTGATGGGTAGATAAAGGAGGTGTTGGAAGGGAGGGAGTGGGCATGGATTTGATCAAAACACCTTATATGCATGTATGAAATTCCCAATAAAGTTTTGGTAAAAGTTAAAGAAAAAAAGTTTCTTAACTGTGGGTGGGCATCTGTAAAATCCAAAACAAATACTGTCTTATTTCAAAGGGGTAGAAAGCCTCAGGCTCTCTCCATGACCCCTTCAATCCTGGGGTCTTCACTGCAACTGAAGCTGCGCTTTCACCTATGGCCTTTCCTGGCCTCTCAGAGTGCCAAGCCTTGGCTGCTCTTTGTGACCCTTTCACACTTTCAACACCAGAACCATGCAGGAGACTCTTACACATTACCAAGTCCTGCTTCCAGCTTGAGATAGAGGCTTGGGGCTGCTCTGCGTGCTGACCCTGAGGAAATACCTTCCAGAAGACCTCACCACAGTGATGCTGGTCTCTTGTTTTACAGCTGATTTTTCAGCCCCAGCTAACCAGCATCAAGTGTCCCAGTAAAGCAAAGGTTTTACTTCAGGTTCTGGTCTCTTCTTAATCACAGCTGATTCTTCAGCCCCTGTTGACCAGAACCCACAGAGTCTCAATTCAAAATATCACACAAACATCCCTGATAGTCTCTGCTTCCCTTTGACGCTTCACAAGACAGGCCTCCCATTGTTCATAACTCTTTTAGCATCTGTTCCAAGCTCCACAGCAACAAACTTCAAGCACTCAATGGCTTTCCTGTCCAAAATTCTGAATGTTTCCACAATCCTCCTAAAAACACCAAGGTCAGGTCTGTCACAGCAATACCCCAGTCCTGGTACCAATTTCTGTCCCAGTTTGTTTTTTCCCATTGCTGTGATAAAATACTCTGACTAATACTAACTTGGGAAGGAAAAGGTTTATTTCCAGGTCACAGTTCACCAGGGAGCCAAGGTAGGAACTCAGGGCAGGAACCTGGAGGCAGGAGCTAGAGCACAGGCCATGGAGAAATGCTGCTTACTGGTTTGCTCCCTTGGCCCCTGCTCATCCTGCTTTCTTAAGCAACACAGGCACCTGCCCAGGGGTGGCACCACCCAGAGTGGGCTGGGCCCTCCCCCATCACTCAATGATCAAGAAGATGCCCCATGGACATGGCCACAGGCCAGTCCTATGGAGGAAATTCCCCAATTGAGGCGCCCTCTACCCAGGTGTGTCAAGTTGACAACTACAGCTATCTAGCACACCTATGATCATTGTTAACTCGGCCTTAAAACATTTTATTCTCACTCAGACATGGAATATCTACAGAATAATTCAAACAGCATTTCTTATTTCTGAACAGAGAACAAAAAGTACATGTACTTACAGTGAGCAGGAAACATGAAACGGGAGTTAGAAGCCATGAGGGAATAAACTGAAGTGTGTAAGAAGCTGAGAAACTGACTCCCCTTCCTTTAACAGCTACAAGCCTGAGTGAAATGGAGGACACAAGAACAAGGAAAACAAACCAGCAAGTCTGAGAGTCACCAGGAGACAGGGGTCATTTGGAAACGTTTTGGAACCTTTAGGAGGCAGCGCCTCAGTAGAGAAGTGAATTATTGAGGGCAGGCTTTGAGGGCCAAACCCTACTTTCTGTTCATTCTCTATTTCCTGAATGTGGATGCAATATGACCAGTCAGCTTCCTGATCTACCACCATGCCTACCTCTGTGTGTCCCAACCATGGAGGACTGTATCCCTCTAGAACTGTGAGCTGCATCAATCCTTTCTCCCTGAAGTTGCTTTTGTTACAGTGCTTTAATCACAGCAAGGAGAAATAAGACAGCAGGTATGATGTTGATATTGACAACTTGACAGGATCCAGAATCACTAGGAGACAAACTTCTGGATGTGTCTGTAAGGAAGTTTCTAGACTGGGTTAAATAAGTTGGGAAGACCCACTATAAATGCAACACATTCCATGAGCTTGGGTCCCAAACTGAATAAAAAGGAGAAAGAGAGCTGAGTACCAGCACTGATTGCTCTCTGCTTCCTATGGTAACAATGTGACCAGCTGCCTCAGGCTTCTGTTGTCATGCCTTTCCCACCATGATGGACTATACCCTCAAACTATGAGTTAGAGTAAGTTATTTTTGTCATGATTTTCCCTTTTTTTTTTTTGTCTTCTTTTTGAGACAGAGTCTCCCTGTAACCCCAGCTGGCCTGGAACTATGTAGACCAGGCTAGCCTTGAACTCACAGAGATCCACCTGCCTCTGCCTCCCCAGTGCTGGGACTAAAGGCATGTGCCATCATGCCTGGCCATCAGGTATTTTCTTACAGCAATGAAAAATGTGTAAAATCTAGCACAAGTCTTTTAGGACTCCTTCCTGCAGGAGATGGTGGCTTGGAGCCTGATGAATCAGTGATGGTTCTGCCTAGGAAAAGGAGGTTATATCGTCTACTCTTGACCCTTTCTCTTCAGGACTCTGTCAACTAAAATCACAAATGCCATGTTCAGCAATTCTACAATGGTACACACTCACTGGTCATCAGGATCAAGACTCAAAACAATCCCAAAACAACTGATCAAAACTCTGGAAAACCTCACAGAATAAACTGCCTGTGGAATGAAAGCTTACAAAAATCTCAAATACACAAAGGAATCAGTCTGAGTGCCAAACAACAGTTCACACTGAAAAAGAGAGGAGTTAACTGAAGCCAAAGTGTGACTTCATTGTTTAAAGCAGAACACATCAATATGCTAAAACTACATCAAGAGAATGGGGACAACTCAACAGGAGAGATGTTCTCAGGGGCCAGAGGCCTGGAGACATCATACTCTATTCACCAGGGGACAACCAGAGGACAGGACTTTGACCAAAAGGAGCCCTATGGTGACAAGGGAAAGGGCGATAAACCTGGTGAGGAGATAAAAAATGAGCAGCCTGTCATGGGAAGGACAGGAGGTAGAAGCAAAGTTACTGTGTGTAGCTACGGAGACCAGGACAGAGCTAGGGGGTGAATGACGGGGGAATTTTGGCTCAGTTTAAAGAGGCTCATTTAAAAACTCATAACTGTTCTAAGATGGATCAGGCAACTTCACAGCAGCACCCGAGGCCCTTACCACATGCTGGATATTGCACTAAGCAAGTCAGACATCAACACCCAGTCTTCACAGTCATTCCTGGGGCAGTCTGACTGCCACAATTTCCTTACACACAGGAACTCTGATTCTGGGTTTATTGCTGCTGTGTTGTTTCAGACCCGAATCACAGCTCATGTCACCTTCCGGGGCCTCCCTCAGGTCTCTGCCCAGCTCCTAATAGGACCTAGGAGGAAAGAGGCCTTGCTCTATAGGCTTTTCTCAGGATGGCAGTTGAGAGAAATAAAAAAAAAAACCCAGCTACTCCAGGCCACTATATAGTGCAACAGCTCCCGAGGGCTATATGCCACAGGAAGGGGCCAACAGAGCTGTGACTCTGGGGTCCACCCTTCCACATGGATAGAACTGAGGCAAAAGAAGCAGTGGGTCAGGAGTGCAGAGAGATCTCCACATGACAGGAACTAATTCTTTTTTGAAACAGGGTCTCCCTGTAGCCAGCTGTCCTGGAACTAGCTATGTAGACCAGGCTGGCCTCAAACTCACAGAGATCTGCCTGCCTCTGCCTCCCAAGGACAGGACGTGATTCTATACTGGAATGATTCTATACTTCAGTGATTTTCTTTCTAGCACAACAAACTTTGAATACTTAAAAAAAATATGCCAGTAACTGACACCAAACCCCGCTATCAAGGTGTGGCAAAAGTCATAATCCTAGGTAACTGGTTCAAGGCTCCCTCTGGGAAAGACTGGAAACAAAACACACACTCCAAGCCTAAGCCTTGATCACTCTGAACATCAAAGCCTGCTGCTTTCAGGGAAGGTAACCTTAAGTGATTTCTATGCCCTTTCCTAAATTCACCTGGAGACTACCTCTGAGCATCCTGCATCTTCACCTTCCTCCCATAGAGGGGCATTTGGGGACCTCTGTGGTGTTTGGGAACTCCTCGGGGACAGTCTTACCTTCGTATCTGCTCGGAGAATCGCATGCCTTCTGTGGGGTGGCCACTCGAAGGAATATCTGCTGTCTCCATGAATGCCGCCGGGTCTTCACAGGGGTCCCATCTGTGTCACCCAGGTGGTTTGCTTTGGAATCAAAGTCCCTAAAAATGTAAGGCAGTTGATTTATGAGCGATGGGGAGGTGTTAATAGTTTAGTTTTAGGCTGATTTTTTTTTTTTAAAAAAAGCGAATTATTTTTGATTATCTTCATAATTTTAAATATCTACAAAATTTGATAATCACAGAAGTTATATCAAGGTCACAGTGGGTCAGTAATCTTAAAGACCTTCTGTTTTACAGGATACTTTTACAAAAAGAATAAGCTCACACACCCTTTACCATGTCTATTTAAAAGGCACTAAGAAACATGCTCCACAGAGCACACCTTCCAATTGGCCTTTCCTGGTGCTACTCCGAAAAAGAAAAAACTGAAGAAGGGACACTGTCACCAGAGCCCCAATCCATGTGTGGGAATATTTTCTCAACAATCTCCATGATAGCCACAATTATCACAAAAGAGAGGAAGGAAGGAAGGGAGGGAGGGAGGGAGGGAGGGAGGGAGGGAGGAAGGAAGGAAGGAAGGAAGGAAGGAAGGAAGGAAGGAAGGGAGGAAGGAAGTTGCATTAAATAGACCCATCCAGGCGCCAATGACGCTGTCTCTTGCTGATGCTGCTTGCTATACACCTGAAGCGTTAAAATTATAAAGCAAAGTGTAATTGTTAATATAAAATTACTGTCTCCTACTCCCTCTCTTTCCATTCAAAGACTGCATAGGCAGACCCTTGTAATTCATACCCAAGTGAGCACCACAAAGAGGTACCTGGCAGATCATTCACATCACTTATCTAGGACAGGCACAAGCTACTGTCCAGCAACACATCTACATGACTGGTGGAGACTCTTCAATCTTCCGAAGATAACAACATTAATAAACTAACCCTATTCAATACCAGAGGCAGGACACTCATGAAGGAAAAAAAAGCTTCAGAAAGGAAATACAATGGATTTAGCTAAAATATTCTTTCAAAACCCCACAAAAAAACTCACAGTTAAAATATCCCCATATCTAAAAGAAATGCAATACTTATAACATCCGTATTTGATGTATCCAAATTAAGCCCTACCTTTTTGTGTTCATAAAGTCAGAGGTGTTATTTTCATCTACAGGAGCCAGAAATTTTAGAAAATTTGGCACAGAGGAAGAAGAATGAAGTTTTTTCCGCAAGGCGTTACAGTAGGAGACACTAAGAGTTTGGTTGAAAAAAAGAGTTTAGGATAAAGAAATATAAACACACGAAGTACAAAATATAATCTTTAAAAGGTAACATTTTTGCTGTAATGCTAAGAAAAGTAAGTCAGGCATGAAATTAAAAATAGTTCATAAATGAAACTGACTTTATTTTTTAGTCAATAAATTTTTAAGTGAACAAGATCAATGAACTAAATCTTTCTAAAAATCAGTCCATCTTCCACAGGATTCTTCTTTTCAAACTTCCTTTCCAAAACTGGGGAGAAATATGTTTTCTAAACTAATCAGGAAGTTTCTGATATGGCATAAATGACAGTGTATACAAACAGAGCTGTTAGCTTGTACGCATGCATGTGTGTGTGGAGCCACTAAGGTGGAAAGCTGTGAGAATTAAATATATGAAAATCAGTTCACCATTAAGACCTTTCATAATATTTTAAAGAAAATAGTAAAATTAAGTCGATTCAAATGTCAACTGAAAATGATAAGACCAAATAAAACCAAAAGGCCACACACACAAGCAGTGATGCGGGCTTCGTGCACGGACAGGCCCCATGCAGCAGGGCTGGGTCAGTGTGAACTGGGCAGACAGACAACACTGAACTTGCCATGCGAGTGTGCTCACCTTTTCGGCACAGCATTCCCACTTTGTTCTCCACCAGAATTGTGTTTTAGGTACTTAAAGAAGTTTGGTGAGGAGGCAGAGGGATTAAGACGAGGTAGAGGAGGAGCTGAAGGCTGACCTGAGCAGCACTTAGCCTCACCTCCAGGAAGATGGTCCACACTAAACAGCAATCAGAGAGAGCTCGGTTAGAGGGGAGAGGGGACAAGGAGAAAGCATGGGCTTTGACTCAACAGGAACTGGCAGCCAGGGAGCCTCTGTGACTCATCTCTGCTCTCAATTTCAGCAAAATCAGTGCTGGGTTCTTGATCATTTCTATGCTTCCAATAATACTTTTTTCTCTATTTCCTTTCTGAGAACTAACAGGAAAAGTTTTAGAAGTAAAACAAAAACAAAAGAAAATGATCCAAAATTTAGAACACACATTTTCCTTCAAAACAATACCCTGCCTGAATTTCAATGTCCCATTCCCCATAGATTAAGGAGAACAGTTCACAAAACAGAAAGATAGCAAAACAGTCACACAAAAGGCAAACATTTCCCCACACTCCCATCACTGATCCATCACAGTCCAGAAAAAAGTTACATTCTTAGGGGAAAAAGGAAAAGCCGTGGCATTCAGTCCTTCCACCTGAGTCTGATGTGGAACAGGAGACTTGACAGAGAACTTGGGGGTTTTCAGATAGGAATGCTTTCCCCCATCATCAAAAATGAGAAGGGGGGGGAGGGAAAGAGGGAGGCACAGAGAGTAGCGTGTGCACAAGGTATACGAGGTACTGGGAAACCTGTAAGGCTATAGCTAAGCTGTGCTTGTGTCTGAAACGTCAGACTTGTTAAATGGCTCAGGGAAGATGTCACTGCTTCTGAGATCAGTCACCAAGTTCAAGTTCAAAGAAATCATGACAATCTCCAACAAGGGGCTTTGGAAAACAAAGCTGACAGGCTCTGTATGTTTCCAAGACTGTTAGTGCATGTCACTGCTTCCCTCCAAACATGTCAAACACCTCTGCACTGACTCCTTTGGTTGAACAAGGTATGAGCCACATGAACCCAAGTCTTCAGCTTCTGCCGTTACCAGCCAAGGGAAAGCAGCCACCATACACAGGTGTGGCCCCTCCTACTTCACCCTTAGGAGGGAAGGGATTTTAAGAGATTTTTTTAAAGGCTTTTTGGAGAGGTATTGATTTTTTATGGACATGAGTGTTCTGCTGCATGTACATAAGTGCGCCATTTGTGTGCAATGCCCAGAGGCCAGAAGAGGGGGTTGGATATCCTGGAACTGGAGTTATGGATGGTTGTTAGCAGCTGTGTAGATGCTCTTAACCACTGAGTCATCTCTCCAGCCTCTTTTAAAGTTATTTTTAAGGATAATTCTGGGCCCAGTTACAATCTCTAGCACTTAGGGTTAGTCACCAAGAGGCCCTAAGAACAGAGAAACCTGCCACCACACTGCTTATGTAATCTAAAACCAAAAAAGTCTAATTGTTCATTTGAGCCCAATTATTAAAATGAATACATCTGGAGCTGGAGAGACGGCTCAGCAGTTAAGAGCACTGGCTGGTCTTGCAGAGGACCCAGGTTTAATTCTCAGCATCCACATGGCGGCTAACAACCATCCATAACTTGAGTTCCAGGGGACTTGATGCCATCTTCTGATGTCCATGGGCATTGCACAACACGGGTACACTTACATACATGCAGGCAATACACACATACACGTAAAATTAAAAATAATAAGATAACTTTTTAAATGAGTACATCTGAAGAAGAATCTAAAATTCTCACAGTGGAGGATTTCAGAAAGAATCAATTCCAATTTTGTCATACAGAGCCATTCAGCAGATTTGTCCAGGTTACAAATAGCTCAAGATAGTGCCAGGACCTGCACCAGGCTTCTGAGTTCATCATGGGCATCTACAGCAAGTCTCTCCAACACTGCTTGCATGGACACTGTGCCCCTACCCCACCATAGCTCAGTTCTAGTTGCCAAGGGAGGAAATTCCTCTACTCACTCACTTGTCACCTTTGCCAGAACCAGCTCCAAAATCAACAAGTCATGCATTAAGGATTAATCCTACACAACAAGGACCATTTTTGCTCTTATTTACCTCTACATACTTCCTGAGGGAGCCAGGAAGAACATGCCACTATTTCAAATTTTATCTTTTTAGGCCAAGAGTAAAACCTGACTCAGGTTACTCTTTCACCCAAAAAGCACACATCCAGGATTCACATACCTGGCTAGCCACAGACACCCCAGCTATTTGCACAATAAATCTGATGCTTTAAGCAAATCTTACTTTCGTTCATGAGGTGTCTCTGTGCTCACGGAGTGATACCTCATAAGTTTTCTCTGAGAGATCCCCGGAGAGCTCTCAGTGGGTTCTGGAGGCACTGGACACTCCACAGGGAAATGGCTCAGGGTATTCGCTCTCCTTCTGAATGCTTGCTGGGGAGACAGTAGTGCAGACTCTTCTGAAAGGTGGCCCTCCGAGTCACTGGACAGGTCATCCAAAGAGCCAGGGAGCTTGAAGGAGCTCTCAGAGATGGACACGACCTCCTTGTCACCCACGGACAGCTCCTGGTAACACAAAGATGGCAGATTATACATACCACAGGGAATCTGTGGGACGGGTAAGTCTAATCCCAGTGCAGGAAAACATGAAACGATTAGAATGTCATCTAGTGGTCACCAAAAATAAGGATATTAAGGTCCATTAAATACCTGCTTCTCAGAGGCAAGGTGCTAGCTTGCTGAAGAAATGGCGAAACTGCCCAAATGCAAGCTGTAACACTGACTGCTCTGAGCCTTGCCACAGATACCACACTCTGGAGAGTAGGCTCTTTACTGTGCTTACAAGAAAGAAGTAAGCATATAATGTGTGCTGTATAACTACTTTCCACTGTTCAACAACTTCATTACTTTTACCAAGTGTGTTCATGGATATCTACCCACACATCAAGGCCCTCCCTGAACTGATCTAATACCAAAATTTAACTTAATAATCCTGAAGCTAAAAACTATGTCCTATATTCTTCTCAGAGTATGGAAACATTTCTCTAGGCACTTACTGTCACAATTCAGGGCGAATCACTAAATCTTGCTTCATCTCATTTGCCTCATCTATAAGAGTGAAAACTATTTCCTGAATTAACAAGATATGACAACTTGAAGTAGTTTGTACTGTCTAATGCTATACAGATATGTTAGTGTTTCATTAAGCACTCATTTCTTACTGAGTGATCAAACACTGATTAAGAATCCTACCTAGCCAGGCATGCTCACCTTTGGTCCAAGCACTCTTAATCCCAGCACTTGGGCGGCAGAGGGAGGAGAATCTCTGTGAGATTGAAGTCAGCCTAGTCTACATAGTGAGTTCCAGGCCAACTGGGGCTACAGAGAGACCCTGTCTTAAAATTAAAATAAAATAAATGCTACCTAACAAGGTGAGCATGGTGACACATACATATAATCTTAAACTCGGGAGGCAGAGGCCAGAGGATCACAGGTACTAGGACACATAGCAAAGTTAGCCTGAGTTATATTATATAGCAAGGTCATGACAAAAAAAATGGAAAAGAAAGGAAGGAAAAAAAGCAAACATTAAAAACAAAGGCTAGGGGCTGGAGAGACTGCTCAGTGGTTAAGAATACTGGCTGTTCTTAAAGAGGACCCGGGTTCAATTCCCAGCACCCACATGGCCGCTAACAACCCTCTGGAACTCCAGTTCCAGGGAATTTGACATCTTCTGTCCTCCTTGAGCACTGCATGACATAAGTGCACTTACATACATGCATAAACATTCACATAAAAAAATAATAAAATATTTAAAAAATAAATGCTGGGAAGTGTAGAGTAACAAACAAACAAACCCCCCAAAGACTGGGAATATATATAGCTCAGTGCTACAGAAGTTACCTAAATGAGCAAGGCTCAGAGAAGGGAGGGAAGGAAGAACGGAAGAAGACAGGGAGGGAGGGAGGGGAGAGAGGCATTACTACTGTAGTATGACAGGCCTTTTCAAAAGGAACTACAATCACTCATGCAAACCAATGCTCAATACTGTGTCCAGGAAATGGTAATGGCCAGCATTTTTTTAATTAAAAACTATAAATTAAATGAAAGTGGATCAATTTGCCACTACTGAAACTGCTACAAGGGATAAATAATTAACATGGATAAAATGAAAGGGAATGAGTGTATGTAACAGTGGACTGGAAAGTCTGAGAGTCTGAGTCTACCTGTTCACTTGACTCATAAGTGAATGCCTCTTAGAGGATGGATATTGGGGTTTTAAGTTTCAAAGGAAATGAAATTTCTTTATTAAAGAAAGGGATGCTATTTATTTAACTTTGTAGGAATTATGTAGGAAAAGCTTAATTCAACATAAAATGTTGCTTTCATATCTGAAAATTTTCCTTCTTCGAAGCTCTACAGTTCCTCAGCACAATTTCCATACTCTCTTCGGGATTTAATTTGAGAGCATCAGCACCTCTCCCTTCCCCAGGCTTTCCACTGACCATTCTTTTTCTTCCTCTCACCCCTCTGACCTCCAAGCTAACATCTCCCATTCACAGCTCTCAGGGCTCCTGCCACACTCACCCTGATACTGGGGTTACTCGTGCAACTCCTCTCACTCCTATGGACCTACTCTATATTCATTAGGCAAACCATCAGCATAATATTGGCACACTTGAAATGAACTGTGAGGTACAATTAGTGTATGTTAGATGGAGACTGGATGATGCTATGGCCCACTAGATTTTCACTTAGAAAACCCCATGTAGAAGACTAGTGTCTAATGTCTCACTGCACACAGTGAGTCTACATTCCAGCAGCAGTATCACCTGGGTACTTGTCTGATGCTCAGCATTTCAGACTTTACCTAAGTCCACTGAACCCGAATCTGCACATTAACTAGAAGCCCACCACAGATGCAAATCTGAGAAGTGCTCATCTATGGAAATGTGTCTTAAACCATGCTATGCATACTAGTAGGTGATGATTATCAATTTAGTGGCTTGCCAGGAGCCTTTAAAAATTAAGTAACAGTACATATATCCTATTATTCAGAGAATACTTTTAATTCCTTTTCAGTTTGTGTGGGAGAGTATGTTTGTCAACTATATCATAATGTTTACTATTTCTTATTGTTGGTTAGGATCTTTGAAAACCACATGTCTAGGACAGATCTCTGAAGAATTTAAAGCATTTTCTGTGGTAAGGAGCTAGAATCCATAAACTTCCTCATTGTTGCATCAGAGCCCTAGGATGAAGGGAAAGCTGGTCTTCTGGGCCCAAACCCCAAACCCACTTCTCGGCAGTCAAAAGGTTGAACTAACCAGGTTCAGATCTGTGCAAATGTCTAGGAAGCGAGACATGAAAACAAGGGTACACACCAGGTGTGTCTACATACCAGATGTATCAAAACAGAGAACTATCAGTTAAGTCATTATAGCTGTGCTCAATGGAAGACAATGGGAATAAGGTTTAGCTACTTCTTTAAACCACCATGGTAATTTACAGCAGGGGGTCAGCTAGAGGATACAGTCTCAGGAATTTAACTGCACAGTTCTCTGAACTCACAACCCTCATTTTGAAGTTCTCTCAATTTTAGTTTATTTCTGTTATTGCAAAATCACTTGGGTAAGAAACCCATTAATTTTTACTGTTACAAATTGGGCCCTATTTGTCTAAAATTGTGGTCTTGATTCTTTGTTTATGGAACAGCTATTTGCTTATTTATGTAACACTTTTATCCCATGATAAAAATCACATGACTAGCTCTCCATTTGTGCAGAGAAGCTAGAAAGCACTAAGCGTTTTATAACTGAAGGGATGAGTTTTTTGGGTTTTCTGACAGAGCCCTATAGACAGAAATCCGTAAGCCCTGTGAGCTGGTTTCTTAAGGTGTTGCTAAAAGAGAAATGTGCTTACTTTGCTGGTGTTACTTAGAGTACTAGACATGGAGCTGTCCAGGTCCATGCTGGCAGAATGTTCCTGCAGGCCTCTGGCTTTATTACCCTACATAAAGAAAAGGTAGGTAAGATACGGCCCCAAAATTGTAAAGGCATCAGCTGGAGAGGGGCTGGTCTATTTTAAAAAACTCAGAAAAAATGAACTTACTGGGAAATACTGCTAAGCATACATGTGCATTAAGACCATCACATTTCTTTCTGTCAGTTTTTTAAGTACCATGCAAACCTAAGTGTTCCACAAGGCCATGAAGAACAGTCATTTGGCAGGAAAGATAGAGGAAGAAGACCCAAATGGTCTACAAAGAAAAGCAGGTGCTCCCGTAAGCACACTCAACAGCTCTTTCCGAAGTCAAAAGTTGTTATCGCCAGTCACCTGCATGTCGCTCAATCAACCTGTATCCCTTTGGGAACTCTCAAAGGCAAGCCCTTCCAACCCTGGTTTTGTAATGGGACTGTTTGTGATTATCTTAGGTGATGCTGTAATCATCAAAAAAAAAGTTTTAAACTGGCTTAATAAAGTCTCTGTTTCAAAGGGAACATATATAAAACTACAAAGAACTCTGATATTGCAAGCTCCAGAAAAGTGTAAAACTTGGGCAGAAAAATCAAATGCTGCTTTCTTTAAAAAAAAATTTTTTTTAATTTATTATTACTATTATTTTTATGTGTATGTGTATATTGCCTGCATGTATGTAAGTGTACCCGTGTCGGGCAATGCCCATGGAGGACAGAAGAGGCTGTCAGATCCCCTGGAACTTGAGTTACGGACAATTGTTAGCTGTCATGTGGGTACTGGGATTCGAACCCAGGTCTTCTGCAAGAACAGTGTTCTTAACTGCTGAGCCATCTCTCCAGCCCCATATGTTGCTTTCTTAGAAGTGACATCAAAGGTGTCCACACTCCTGGAATGGGAGGTGTGATTCCTTAAAGAGCTCCTAGACCACTGTACAGTGTCCTCAGTTCTGACCTATAGAGTACTATTTAGCATATGTATTCTATAAAGGTCCTGATAGTAAATATTTTATAGCTTGCAACTCATGTGTATCTATGACAAGCAATCATTCTGTACAAAAGTAGCCTTAGATAACAGGTATATGAATGAATGCTACTATGTTTCAATAAAACTAGTTACAGAAACAAGAGGTTGGTAGGATTAGGTCCATGGGTCAGGTATTTTATGAATCTCTGCTTATAGAGGCATTCCAGACACCTAACAAAAGCAGTAGACAGTAATTGTCTTTGAAGCTGTCCCTAGTGACATCAGGGAGGACAGAATCTACAATTGGCAGATCTAGACTATGTTCTTTATAGACAACAAGAATAACATTATTGAAAGGAAGGGAAAAAAATCCCATAAGGTAGACAACAAAGGAGTGAAACCTCCCAGCATTCAGGAGGCTAAAGCAGGAGAACAAAAGTTTGAGATTAGGGCTGGAGAGATGGTTCAAGTGGTTAAGAACACTGGTTGTTCTTGCAGAAGACCTGGGTTCAAATCCCAGCACCCACATGGCAGCTAACAACTGTCTGTAACTCCAGTCCCAGGGTATCCAACAGCCTCTCTGACTTTTGTGGGCATTGCACGACACAGGTGCACTTACCTACATGCAGGCAATATGTGCATACACATAAAATAAAAATAATAAAGTAAAAAAGAAAGTAAAATGTAGATATTGTTCTAAGTCTGATGAGACAAAGAATTATGCACTTTTATATTTGATGATGAACACTGGTACAATAAAAGCGTAGAACTGATTCTTATGCTCCCTTAAAAATGATTTTAATGTAAATCAGAAGAAATGATGCTACTTACCCGGGACAAAATGCTTTCTAACGATTCTGTTAAAGATCTTTTTGCTTTGTTTTTCAGCATATCTAACCTAAACCGAGTAGCACTGGGTGGTAGTTCATTCCCAATATTCTCTGCTGCCATCTGAGATGCCTAAAAAAGAAAACCAATAAAAAGGTTAGTTAAAGCTTTCTCCCTTCCTGTGTAAGAGAATGAATGACCTCTGAGATCCCATCTTTCTGAAAGCAGGCTGTCACCTGACTCTGCCTGGGATCCCATCTGCTCCTTAGAGACACGGCTCCAAATCTAATGACCAATTCTGCCTCAATGGGTTTCTTTGGCTATCTTAAACAATATGAGAAATTGTGATCTGAATCCAATCAGCTAGCTTAGAACTCAGGCTATGCAACTGGACTAGAAACCTGCCCTTTACTAACTGCGGCCTTTGCAAGTTTCTCACTTTCTCTGAGCTCAGATATACTGTTGGGACCAACAATAATCTACTCATAACACTGTTATAAGACTAAAACAGGTTAAAAGCAAAGTACTAAGCATAGTATCTGGCATGAAGTCAGCTATTGCCAGTCTTCCAAAACAAAGCAGCAACTTACCTTTGAGGGTATTTCAAAGACTAAGATTTAAAACTAAAATTGTCAACTGAGGAATCTATTCTTTTCACATTAAACTCTTTACCCCTTTCTATAATCTCTTGCTCTCTCCCCGCCTCCCTCTCTCCCTTCACCCCGCTTGTCCCTCCCCCTCCTATTATTTCATGATCCCTTTCTTTCTCCTCTGAAACCACAGTTCTCTCTCTCCACTATGCATAATATGAAGCTAACAGCACAGCAGAGCTTGACAGTCACTACATATTTGATGCTACTTGCTAACAATGAGGTATGATTCCAGAAATTACCCCCCAAAAATCTGCAAGTTAAGTTGCTTATATAGATTCTCACCTGACTGCTTCCTGTGAGATAATGATTTTGACAGAAAAAGACAAGCAAGCCAATTCCCCACCACTCTAAATGCCAACACATTCTTTGCTGTAGTTGCTACGTATTTCAAGCATGCAGAAATGTGTAGTGGCTAACACAACCAATACCTTGGCCTACTCACGTCAGCACTGCCAGGAGTTGAGGACAGAGAGGAGGCCGGTGTTCTAGAACTAATGCCTGGATGAACTGCCTCTCTGCTGGTCCCTAGCTATGTGATTACCTGCTGTCCCTCTCAGTTCCTCTACCTTCAGACAACTGTCTTCCCTGAGCTTTCATGAGACTTAAATGGTACACATTCCAACACTTAGAGCATAATGTATACTCCAGGAATACCACTTATCACTACTAGCTATTCTGTTTTCTACTGTCAGTAGGAAACATTATACTTCTTTGAAGCCTCCTCACCAACCCGACCCCACTGTGTAACACTTCTGAATTTGGTGCTTGTCACATCAAATCATGTTTGGTATTTTTATTTATATGTACCCATAAAACATATTCTGGCTAACATGCGGTAGAAACTAGATAAAAGATGGTGCAGCTGATGGGATGTGACCTAGTGAAGCCACTATATGAAGTGTGAATGGAGGATCCGCAAAAAGCTAAAAATGGAACTGCCAGATGGCCCAGCTATACCACGTTTGAGTATGTATTTAAAGGATTCTAAGTCTGCATACACAGACATAGTGTCATATCCATGTTTACTGAGGCACTATTCATAGCAAGGCATGGAATCAGCTCAGATGCCCATTGACAGATGAAGAGATAGAGAAAATGTAGTACATACACACAATGGAGTGCTTTTTAAAAAATATTTTCTTTTTTAAAAGTTTTTTATTTGTTTATGTGTATGAGTGTGATGTCTGCATGTGTATAAATGCACCTGTGTCGTGCAATGCCCTCAGATGCCAGAAGAGGGTGTTGGGTCCTCTAGAACTAGAGTTCTGGTCAATTGTTAACTGCCATGTGGGTGCTGGGATTTGAACCTGTCTTCTTCAGGAGCAGCCAGTGCTCTGAACCACTGAGCCATTTTACCAGCCACACAATGCAGTTTTATTCAGCCATATAAAAGAGCAAAATGTCATTTTGAAGGAAATGGATGGAATTAATACTGGAAACAATTAGTTAAGCAAAATAAGCCAGACTCAGAAAAGCAAATGGGGGGGTGCTCAATTAAAGGTGTCAGGCTGTACAAACTTTCTGCCATTATCTTTCCCCTATTAACATTGCTTTTGAGATTTGCACATGCTGACACATGATTTGGGTCACTCACTTCAGCCAGTGCGTGGTATCATACTGTATAACCAATCTACTGTTCCTGCCGTTAAATATTTATTGCCTTTTTCTGCTTTTATGAAGAAGGCTGCAGTGACCTCCTTTGTGCAGAGCTCTTAAAGCACTCACATGAAAGGTTTTGCAAGGAAACTAACGGGGACACCCTGGCTGGGCCATTCCCCATGCACCTACAACTACACCAGCTATCACCACATTTCTATCCCAGCAATGGTTCTGACCCAGTTTTCACATCCGCATGCGAGTGCACTTTTATAGGCCACTATCAGGATTCTTACATGTCTACCAAGTTGATGGATAAAGAATGTTCTTTAATTATGCCTTCCTAATTCCTACTGCTATTACGTTTTTTTTTTAATTCAACAATCTACTGTTCATAGACTCTACAACTTCTTTGGCATAATGAGATCCTAATTCACTGATGAAAATTATACACCTTTTCAAGGCTGTGTACTTCTTTTCAAAGAAATCAGATAAGAGCTACTTTCTGATGAGAGCTACATAATTGTCCACTTTTGCCCAATTTTATTCCTGAAAGAATGAGAATGTACATGAAAAGAATAGCTTAAATTTGTCATCAGGAAGGGACACTAACATTTACCTCTATGTTCTTGTAGATACTCAGTATACTGGACATGCAATGCTTGCTCAAGAGGCTGGATGAGCAGTGGCCATAGGGCAGCCCATAGGGAAAACATATCTGATGCAACAGAGACTCTAGACAAATACCACCCCCCCAAGAGTCTGCTACACATTATTCCCTCTAGGTTAATGCATTACTGGATGCCACTGGTTCAGGCAATCATTTGACAAGGATAAGAGCTCAGGGAAATCTTCAGGGTGAAGAGACATCCACAGAGGGACCTGCAAAGTTAAGGTACTGCAGCCAGGAGTGGTGCCTGCCTTTAATCCTAGCAGTTGGGGGCACAGGCAGAGAGATCTCTGTGAGATCAAGGCCAACCTGGTCTACATAGCAAGTTCCAAGGTGGAGCTACAGGAGGCCCTGTCTCAAAAAAAAAAAAAAAAAAAAAGCTAAGATGCTATAGAACTTTCACACTGATAAGGCATTTGTAAAACAGAAGTGAATTGGACAGTTTTGACAGGCAAAGAAAATACTGACTAAAAGACAAAAAGCTGTAGGAGTTGATGGCTCCTGTGTGGACAAAAGACAAAGTCTACATCTGTGTTTGTTTGTTTTTACATTTTTAAAAACAATTTATTTATTGTTTTTATTTTATGTGTATGCATGTATTGCCTGCATGCAGGTTAAGTGCACCTGTATCATGGAATGCCCACAGAGGTCAGAAGAGGCTGTTGGATCCCCTGGGACTGGAGTTATAGACAGTTGTTAGTGTGGGTGCTGGGATTCAAATCCGGGTCTTCTGTAAGAACAACCAGTGTTCTTAACTGCCGAGCCAGCTCTCCAGCCCGTGTCTGTGTTTTAAAGCAGGCCCGAAAACCCTCTGCACACAAACACAATGCTTCTCCCATTCCCCTCTATTTCTCTCTCTTTTTTTTTTGAGGGGGAGGTATTTGGGGTTTTGTTTTTGTTGTAGCCACAGCTGGCCTGAAACTCACTAAGTAAATCAGGCTGATGTCATCTCAAAGAGCTCCATCCCCCTGCCTCTGCCTCCTGAGTGCTGGGATTAAATGCTTGCACCACTACACCCGGCCTTCCCCTCTATTTCTAAAAAGACTCTATGTCCAGTGCCATAACTCAAATATAATTTGTAGACAACATGAATTTAGAATTCATATTTAGAAAATAATATGTTCCTATTGTCTTAAACATCGAGAAGTTCCTTCTCTGAAGATGATGCTGGATCTTAGATGATGATTTCTGGTTTAGTGGCTCTGCAATAAATTCTGCTGAAGTCAACACACTGGCCATCCACTGACAGAGAAATGAAGTGTCACAGTAATCAACCAGTCAAACACAGCCCTGAATTCTAGTTAATGAGATACATGCTAAAGTATTTAAACAGTTTTTCAGAAGCATATTTTGATAGGTGTCAAAAAAGATGAATTAATAGAAGGGAAGACACATGACAAAGCAAATTTAACAAAACACTAAAAACTACACAATTTGGATGGTAAGGGGGAAATAAGTGCTCGTGATATACTTTCAATTTCTTTATACACCTGAAACATTTTTTTTTAACTTTTACAAAAACTTTATTGAGAATTTCATTCATGCACATGAAGCGTTTTGATCAAATCCATACCCACTCCCTCCCCTCCAACATTCCCCCCCTCTGAAAAGGTAACCCTAAAATCTTTTAAGGATTAGATACAAGCTCCCAAATACTTTTGACATTTTTGGCCTTTGGAACAGAGTATGTTGCTAACAGGCCCAAGGACATTTTGACTTTTAGCCCAGAAACTCGC
The DNA here is from genome assembly GCF_000622305.1 of Nannospalax galili. Lineage (NCBI taxonomy): Eukaryota > Metazoa > Chordata > Mammalia > Rodentia > Spalacidae > Nannospalax > Nannospalax galili. Next base: position 1,500,263 of record NW_008338710.1, on the reverse strand, counting down.
CACATTTCTTTGGGATCTTTTTACCCTAACTGCCTAGCCAATTCCTATCTCCTATTCTTATCACACCATCCTCTGAAGGGGTTACCCAAATTGCCAATAGGGAATAGGGACTCCGACCACTCTGGCTTCTTCCATGCTGAACAGGGACGCAGGGTGAGGCAACTGGAGTACCCCTTCAGTGGGTCTATCTAAAAGACTCCCAAATTGCATAACTCTTGTCTCTAAGGGGAAAAGAAAGTCCTTGAATCATGACTAGGAGATGTGAAGAAGTGAAGTGTAAGGCAAGAGTAATTAGCATTACAAGTTCTAGACAGGGAACTAGAAAACAGAACAGGGCAATTTTCAAATGCTCATATGAGAGTCCACTGGAGTCTGAAACTTTTTCTTAATAAAATGTCAAAACAAATGGAAGAAAAAATTTTAGTTGACAACAAACCCAGGGTAATCCATAAATATTACAGCACTAAATTTTGTTAAGCCCCTTAAATTATGATTTAAAGTATATACTTGGACCTCACTTGCAAACTCCTTGGCATCTGTACCTGTTTCCTCTACTCTAAAATGAGTAATTAATTACCCAACTCAAAATATGCTGTTGTAGCCAGGTATAGTGTGGCACATGCCTGTCATCCTAGTACTCAGGAGGCAAAGGTAATACCGTAACAAGTTCAAGATCAGCCTGTTCCACACAGCAAATTCCAGGCTAGCCAGGACTACATAGCAAGACTCTGTCTTTAAAAGCATAATAAATGCTGTTGAAAACTGAATGGAATAATGCATTAAGGAGTTAGAACTGTATCAGTACATGGCAAACTTACTAAATGGCAATGGGCTTAATTTTTGAAGAAAATCTGAAGTATAAATGATATGCCCATTGACTAAAACAGGACATCCTGTAACTATATATATAGACACACACACACACACTCACCATCTGTCTCTAACTGGAACTTAACTTATAGGTTTTACCCCAAACTGATTTCTTTTCTCCAAGATTGGAGGATTTATTCACTATTTGGTGGACTAACTGCTAAGCATCGATTTCTCGGCTCTCAGTACTCTCTTTCCTAGGAGTCACTGACTTGACTCATGGTCCTCTGCTCACTTTTGAAGGCTGGTGGCCAGAGAAGTCCTTGTCAAAGTTGTGGTTCTGCCTGTCCAAGTGACATCGTAACACATTTCTCAAAGAATGTAAGCATTTTTAAGTGCCATTAAAAGGCAATTAAATCCACGTGGCTAACTATCTGACAGAAATGTTGAGTGAGCCATCTATCGGTATCTTCTCTAAGAAAATGTGAGTGGAATCTGCCCATCTATCAGTCTCTCTATAAGGCAGCTGTGCTGTGGCTCCTGAGGCTGGGGAGTTGCAACTGGAGCTGGGGATCAGAGCAAATTCTTTAAGATTTTATTTTATTTTTAGTTATTTTTATGGGGAAAGGGGAATATGTGCACATAAGTGCAGGTTCTTGAGGCCAGAACAGAGTGTCAGGTCCCCTGGAGCTAGAGTTATTAAGTGGTCGTGAGTCACTCAGTATGGGTGCTAGGATAGGAACGCGGGTCCTGTGCAAGAGCAGTATACACTCTTAACTGCTGAGCCATCTCTCCAGTATCCAAAGCTAATCCTTTATAGATACAAGCCTCCAGGGTCATAGGACAGTTAGAAAACCTCTAGTGAACATCTACTGTAGATGCTAGTCCTGACTGTGAGGTTCAAGTTCTTCCACATGAAAGTCTCTGATGTTTGAAAAACAGAAATAAATTAAATATATTTCTTCATGGGTCTGATCTACACCTAAATCATAAAAGATTATTACCTTGAGTTCATAAAAATGAGTTTGCACTTAGGTCAAAACTTTCCATCCACTCTAAGTGGATTCGCTTTTCTGGCAGTCATGAGCTATTTCAAAATTACCTATTTCCTGTTAGAACATGTCAGACTGACTCAGAAAAAAATGATCAGAAAAAGAGAAAAGCTATTAGCAGGACAAGGGAGGAAAAAGGATAGGTACGAAATGGGAATATAAATAGGGTGAGGCAAACTAAAAAATTCAACAGACTCCTAGATTAGGTAGGACCATTCACCAGTAAACCTCAAGACTGCATTACAGGAACAGGCTAGGAAGGGATGAATGGCAGCAGACCAAGGCCCAAAGTCAAGGGCAACAGCTGGTGTTCTGGGGTCAGGCCACTGTTCCAGGCTCTAGGCTGGCCAATGAGATAGCAAAGCAATGTCAGACACCATACAAGAACCCTAAAAGTTCAGGAAAGGCACCTGGTTGCCAAAGCCAACTGGAAAGTAGAAATCAAATGAGGGGAGTTGCTAAGCGTGTGTCCAATTAAAAAGAGCACTACGCCTGGGTGTGGTGGCGCATGCCTTTAATCCCAGCACTTGGGAGGCAGAGGCAGGAGGATCTCTGAGTTCAAGGCCAGCCTGGCCTATATAATGAGTTCCAGGTCAACTGGGGCTATAGGGAGACCCTGTCTCAAAAAGACCAAAAAAAGAGCACTACGTTCAGGTCACCAGAAAGAAAAGTGCCTGTGGGCAACAGTGTAAGGGAACGCAACTGTGAGCACTCCTGAACTCACATACCGTCTTCCTTGAATTTGGAAGGTGTTTAAAAATATAGGAAGTGATGCGTCTGGAGAGATGGTCCAGTGGTTAAGAGCACTGGCTACTCTTATAGAGGATCCAGATCCAATTCCCAGCACCCACGTGGTGACTAACAACCATCTGCAACTCCAGTTCCAGGGGAATCCAACACTCTCTTTTGACCTTTGAGGGCGCTGCATGACACAGGTGCGCTAACACTCATGCAAGCAAAACATTCATACACATAAAATAAAAATGACAAATAAAATATTTTTTAAAGTATATAAGGAAGTGAACTTTTAGAAAACTTTTAGAAAAGAACTTGGCCACTCTTGACTGATTTTTATTTCCCCTCTAGATTTTCTGGACTAGTAACCAGCAAATAAAAAATGTTCATTACTAATGAACTGATATGGGGTCAAGAGGCAACAGGGAAGTGATTCGTGGCACATGTGTGTTGAACCCCAAACTTAAAGACCTTGAAGGCAGAGACTGTGGAGACTGGTAGCTCCAGCTTCTAGCATGGCACCCCACAGCAACAATGCTAAAGACGGTTTGTGGACAGTAACAGACAGGAGACTGCACCTAGTTCATCAAAACGGCAGAATTAAAGGGATTTCTATGACTAACATGTAGCTAGGCTTTCTGACACTACACCTGACTTGTCAGTAACACTATCTTACATTTATATGCTATAAGAAACTTGCAGCTACTCTATGTAACTCCAAAGCCATCTGAACACTATCTCTCCCATTTTTTAAAGGAGAAGGGTGAGGTGATGAAGATCAGCCTCCCAAAGTCACAGTTTGTCACAACAGTCCCTATCAGGTCAGAGTCATGGTTTCAACCCACTATGACACACACAGAAATTTCTCTCATCATTTTTAACCACAACCAACACTTCCCAAGTTTCCACAATTATGTGCAACAAATGAAAATAATATAGGGAGAAAAGGGGGCTTACACATATCAGAAAATGCCAAGACTGCATAGACAGTGTCTTTGTAAACTTTCAAGGAGATTAAAAAGGAAAGTGCCATACCTGCTTCACCTCCCCAATGTGGGTGTGTTCTTTTTGTTTCTCTTCATATAAACATCTCAGAAAAGAAATAATTAATTCATTCTCTCGCTGCTCATTTCTTGGTCTCAATTTCTTCAGGAAAAAAAAAAATAAGGAACAAGATATATATCACATTTACTTTTTTACTTTTTAAAACATTTTTATTGAGTTTTTGCAAATTTTGTGCAATAGATTTCAATCACATCTAGATCTCCTCCCCCATCTGTGCCCATTGGATTTCATAAGCTCTGTCTTATATATTAAGGAATATTAAGTCAAATTTGTCCCCAAATGCCCTTTTGGTGCGTCCATCCACTGGAGCCTGCTTAACCTATCCAGCATCATGTCCTTAAAGAACACCAACTCTCATTCTCTCTGCAGCTATAGGCTGCCAATAGTCCCTCAACCAACATTCTGGCTTCTTAGCCACTCCCCACTTCTATACTAGGATTTTGTCTGGCTTGAGCTTAGATGGGATACGTGCATGCTGCCAGCATTGCTGTGAGTTCATATGAGTACTTGGCCAGCTGTCTGGAAAACTTTCCTTGTGGTCATCCACCACCTCTGGCTCACAATCTTTCCATCCCCTCTTCTGCAATGGTCCTGAGTCCTGGATGGCAGAGGTTTGATACAGGTGTCCTATTCAGGGATAAGCACTCTCCTATTCTCTGCACCTAGGCCAATAATCCATCCCTTTCAAAGTGCTCAGTTTCTCTCACCACTAGTGCTTTTACCCAATGATCTCACTAGGGGGCACTAGTGATCCTAAGAGTGAAGGGAATTTAAAAAGGACAACAGAGCCACTGGGCCAGATGTAGCAGCTGATCGCTGATGCTCTTTCATTCAAGATAAATTTTTAACATCAGATAGTAACAGTCAAAATATTTAATAAATAAAAAGCTTTTAAAAAGAGAACAAACAAAATCTATGTAAACACCCAGAGGTCAGGCACCAAAATGACTACACATTCATAATCTCTTTAAGGTTAGGGCAAAGCAGCTGGGTTCAGGGTCAAGGTGTCACATGTCTAAGGGACTCTGGCATTCCCAGGAGGCAGGCACTTCCTTGTAAAACTACAGGGTATGTTCTCAGGCTAGCCTCCCCTGCCCTTCCCTTCCCTTCCCTCCTCTTCTCTCTCCATCTCTCCCTCCAGTCCCTTCTCCCCTTTCTTTAAATTCTCTCTAGGACTTTGAAATTTGTAGGCAGTGGCAAAGAGCACTGGTCTAGGAATAAGGACACATAGGTTCCAGTTGCTGACAGAAGCCAAGTCAGTCCATCTTAGCTTCCCCCAAGGTGTGGTGTCCCATGCTTTTAATCCCAGCACTCCAGGATGCAGAGGCAGGCAGATCTCTGTGAGACTGAATTCGGTCTGGTCTACATAGCGAGCTCTAGGCTAGCTGGGGTTACAGGGAGACTCTGTTTAAAAAAAATGGGGGCTAGAGAGATGGCTCACTTGCAGAGGACCCGGGTTCAAATCCTAGCACCCACACGGCAGATAACAACTGTCAGTAACTCCAGTTCCAGGGGCTCCAACACTCTCTTCTGACCTCCATGGGCATTACACAACATGGGTGCACTCACATACATACAGGCAATATACTGATACACATAAAATAAATATTTTTAAAAAGACAACACACATGGTTCTCCTCTAGCTCCTGAATCTTTATATTTGAAGTATCAATCACCGTACTTTGTTTCTGAGATAAGTTCTCTATAGCCCCAGTTGGTCTAGAACTATGTAGACCATCCTGCCTTGATCTCAGAGATCTGCCTGCCTCTGCCTCCTGGGTTGGAGAGATGGCTCAGCAGGTAAAGGTGCTTGCCACCAAGACTTATAACCTGAGTTATGTCCCCAGATCCTATATGGTGGAAGAAGAAAACCAACTCCTGCAAGTTGTCCTCTGATTTCCATGAGTGTGCATATGCACATGCACTCACACACATAAATGTGATAAAAAATTAAAAGGCAAGTTTTTACTTTATTCAAGGAAAAGACTGTAAATGATGAGGGTTGTTTCCATTCCTGTTCTTCCCAATTCCAGCCTTAACTATCCAGTATTTTAGAAGCTAGAATGGACACTTTCAGCCTGGACCTGGAGCCACAAATCCTGTCGTACACAAGTGGCTCTTCCAGAGTGTTTCCATCAGAGCCTCCAAAAGACAAATGTGGTGGTCAAGTGCTGTAATTCCACCTTAATACTGCTAGGTCCCAAGAAGGTCATAGACCCAGTCCAAAGGCTCACAAAGTGCCAAGGGCTCTACTGTGACTAGGAATGCAGAGTGGTAGAGCTACTTGGAAGGCAGCATGATAGGGTTTTTGGATTTTTGAGATGGGGTCTCACTATGTAGCCTTGAATTCAAGAGCCTCCTAAGTGATGGAATTACAGGTGTGTGCCAACATGCCCAGTAAGCAGTTTCCTATGAAACTTTTACTATCTAATACAGCAACTGTACTTCTTGGCATTTATCTAAATGAGTTAAAACATGTTCATACATGAACTTGCACATAGATGCTTATGACAGCTTTATTTATAATTGTTAAAACTTGGAAGCAAGTTTTACTTTACTTATTTTAATGAGTAGTTAAAAAGTCACCCCCAGATGGGACTAAAGAGAAATGAACTATGAAGCCATGCAAAGTTACGAAGGACCTTTAAGTGCCTGTTGCTGTATGAAAGAAGCTTGCTTGAATTCCAACCCTACAGCATGCTGGAAGAAGCCAAACTACAACAACAGAGGAAAGATCAGAGGCTGGCAGAGGTTTTGCAAAGAACAGGCTGAGCACAGGTGATGTTTGGAGCAGCCAAAGAATTCTGTATGATTCGGCAATGGGTGGGTGATTGCACACATTTGTTAAAACCTTGCAACACACAACACCAAGCCTGACCCTGAATAGAAATTCTGGGCTTTAGTTAACAACAACTGCAGCACTGGCTATCAATCATATAACACATACACCACAGGTAAAACAGTGTTGATATGGGAAGCTGCAGGGTGGGAAGCAGTGAAAAGTTATATGGGAGCTTTCTCTACTTTCCATCCATTTTTTTTCCATAAACTTAAAACAAATGGTCTATTTGTGTTTGTTTGTTTTATTTTATGTGTATGGGTGTATTGCCTGCATGTGTGTAAGTGCATCCATGTCGTGCAATGCCCATGGAGGTCAGAAGAAGGCATCAGATCCCCTAGAACAGGAGTTACAGATAGTTGTTAACTGCCATGTTGGTGCTGGGAATTGAACCTGGGTCCTCTGTAAGAGCAGTCAGTGCTCTTAGCCACTGAGCTCTCTTTCTGGCCCCACAAATGGTCTTTTTAAAAAGTATTTTTAAGCCAGGTGTGGTGGTGCATGCCTTTAATCCCAGCAATTGGGAGGCAGAGGCAGGTGGATCTCTGTGAGTTCAAGGCCAGCCTGGTCTACATAGTGAGTTCCAGGACAGCTGGGGCTACAGGGAGACCCTGTATCAAAAAGACCAAAAAAAGAAAAAAAAATATTTTTAAAGAAAATCCAAGGAACAAAGGGAAGAGTGATAAGAGGCCTCTGAGCATGTGCAGGCACCTGCAGGCTGACTTACATCTTCTGTATCTCTCTCATAGGAAAATGCACTTAGCCTGGAAAAACTTTTTTTCCCTCCAAATTCTTTATTATGCACCATCTTATTTAACACATGAGGCAGTGCTGCCCAATGATGTCCAAGAAGCAGCCTCTTAGACAAAGACCAGAACACACAGTTGTTTATTGGGGTGCACCTTGGGCTTAGCATCCACAGAAAGGAAGGAAAGGAAGAAAGGTTGGCTAGAGGGAGCTGAGCTATAATGCAAGCCCATCAACAGCCTTGGCCATGGAGTCAAATCCATCTGAACTGCCCTCTGATGGACCAAAGTGAGCAGGTATTTGCACCTCCTCCCACCTTAGTCAGGAAGAGAGGCCTCCGAGGGCAGAGTAAAGATTAGAAAGAGGTTGCTCTGTAGCTGAGGCAATCCTCACACTCTCCATAGCTGGGGCATCTGACAACACAGATGATTTCCCCATAAGTAGCTGAGGAAGGTGCTTGAAGTAATAAAGATTTCTTTCTGGGTTCAGTAGAAAGATGTGCTGAGGTGGATCTCAGGTGATCAGGTCCTCTAATAATGTCATACAAAGTCAAGAAATAAATATTTCCTCAAAATAATTGTGAAATATGACAAGAGGCAACCCTCCTACTGAGTTCAAATAGATTAAGGATATGTCATTGCCCTAAAATCTCTCGTGTAGCTTCACAACAGTGTAAAATCATTACTTTGTCAAAGTTTTATAAGCATTCATTAATCAAGAGTAACATTCAAGTTAGGGAGCATCAGTTTGTGGCCAATAATGAATTTGATTCTTCACAATCAATTTGAGGTGTCAGAAGACAGGATGGTGGCCACCCCGGGTAGTCAGAATGGCAGTCACCAGAGGCAGCAGCACATAGGGTTTAGAAGCAGAGGAAAGGCTGTTTTCGACCTTGGTACTGACTGCACAGGTGTACACACCATCAATTTGTATGCTTTTCTATAGGCTTGTCACAGTGCAATTAAAAAATACAAAACAATTAATTGCTTGCTAAAGGTAAGAAAACTCATTTTCTTATTTCTCAATCTCATTTCTAGAAGGGGCTTATAAAATACCATACAGGCAACAGAAAAATTTGCACCACTGATATTTCTACTCTTCTATAGGGTTCTATAGGGTAAACCACTTAAGAAAGCAATGCTCAAGGCTAGAGAGAAGACTCAGTGGTTAAGAGCACTTGCTGCTCTTGCAGAGGACATGGATTTGATTCCCAGCACCAGAATGATTCACAATGGCCTGTAACTCTAGTTCCAGGGAACCAATGCCCTCTTCTGACCTCCAAGGGCACCAGACACATACTTGGACACATACATGCATGCAGGCAAAACACTCAAAATATATAAAACAAAAAGAAATCTTATTTTTTTAAAATGCTCATTACTACACTTGGCATTAATTAAACCATTCTCTAATGAGATATTCTCATTTCTATTAGAATCAGACTGAGGTTCTTTTTCTTCTTTTTTTCAGCAAGCACCCTTACCCACTGAGCTATCTCCCCAGCCCCTAAACTCTAATTTTCGTAATCAGATTTACTAATCTTTTCCTTGGGAACTTCTGGATTTTGTGCTATATATTTTTTTAAACTGATTTTTTGTGTGTGTATTTCATACAGAACATCCCAAACAATCTTATTCATCTTTATACCCACATCCCAAATGGCATCCTCCCATAGGCTCCCCGCCACCCCCCACTGGAGCCCATATACTCTGTCATCCCTGTTACTGCCCACTGTGTTGTCAGTGGATCAGCCTTTTCGTGAGTTTGAGAGCATTCTTCCTACTGAAGATGACCTATGTGACTTAAGGCCCCTGAGAGCAGAGGGGAGCATGAGAAGAGAGGACACCCCTGTCGTGTCTTCATCGAAAATGAAGTACACACTTCAAGCAGCTTGTAAATAAAAGGTAGTGCTATGGTGTCCTGAGTTCTTCTAGGAGTGGAAAGGGTAATACACTCACATTCCCGTCTGCCACCAAGTCTGCTGAGGATCCCAATCTGCCATTATCTCCAGTACTGTTTACACAGTTACTAAGCTTTCCTTTCCAAAAACACTGAATATGGGATATATGCTTTAATGATGATTTAAGTCACTGTGTATCATTAATTTCAATAGTAATTACACCTGTCTTAAATTTGTGTTGGGAGAGTTTTTCAGAAACAACCCTCCAAGAAAGATTGTGCCACTTTTTTTTTTTTTAATGATCTTTTTCAACTGTCTGATTTTTCAAATACATTAGTAGAGATTGCTAGACCCATCACTGGTTGGTGACTGGGTTTATGAAATGTTTCAGAAAAATCAAGAAAATCATTCAATAAGACCATCAATATTCCATCAGAAAATACCAAATTTGTATCTTTCAAAATGAGTTACGCTTGCAATGACGCAGGGTTTAAGGATGAGCTGGGGTTTCTGAGCCAGTGAACAATATAACTGTTGTTTTGCTTCAGAGCAATCAAAAAACTAGAGATGTGCAGCACCACACACTGCGTCCTGGGATATCAGCTGAATGCTTTTTTTCTTCAAGTGTATTCATGGAGGAAGAGAAACTCAGAATTGTATCCAGAGACTCCTCACTGCTTCATGAGAATATTCTGCAAACTGCCCATACTGAGTCATCACACTGTTTTAGGGAAGGCTACATGGTGCTGTCTATATCAAGTAAAAACCCAAATCAAGGAAGGGAGGGGCATCTTCCTTGCTTGGCAAGAAGATGCTCCCCTGAGTACCTAGTAGCGCCACACTGTAAGTGAGCTGGCACTGATGGCCTTGGCTTGTGCAAGTGCATTAACAATCAAAGTAGTGGGTCTCAAGTGAATTCAGAAAACAAAACATACAAGCGATTGAAAATGGTGAAAATAAGCTGGGCATGGTGGCGCACGCCTTTAATCCCAGCACTCGGGAGGCAGAGGCAGGTGGATCTCTGTGGGTTCCAGGCCAGTCTGTTCTACATAGTCAGTTCCAGGCCAGCTGGGGCTCCAGGGAGACCCTGTATCAAAAAAGATAAAAAAAACAAAAAACCCCAAAAAATAAAAAAAAAAACCTTTAGGCTATTTGTGAAATTAAAACAACAAAAAAAGCCTTCCTATTTTTTTCTTCAGATGTATGCCAGTGCTACTGCAGAAGAATGGGAATGAGAGAACCAAAGGTTAGAAAGAAAAGTAGGGTCTCCTCATTGTTTCCCCAGAGAGGGGAGATCAAAGCACACCATTACTAGCCTTGTGTGGTTTAATCACCCCTTATCTGGAGAGCTCAACAAGTCACTAGAGCACCTTCTCCCAAAAAAGATGCATTAAGTCTTTGTCCTGATGTGTTTGTCTTATTTGGAAAGTGCCAGAAAACCATAGAATGTGGCTAAAGCAGACATGAAATTTGTGGTAAGCTCATAGGAGACTCATGACAAGCAGCCTACAGGCATGCCAGCACATATGACCTGGCTTCCCCAGATACTCAGCAGTTCCATGCAGAAGAGTGCAGATTCCCAGGTTTGACGCAGACAGCCAATGATCATGGCTTTTGTTTGGGGTGGGGTTTTTTTGTTTTGATTTTTGAGTTTCAATGTATTGTATAGCTCTAAGTATACAACATGACCTAAATTTAAATTTTATTTTCAAAAAAGGAGGACAATTATGTTCAAACCCATGCACAAATAAATCTTGCGAGTCCCATACCTGGGACTCATCCTGAGTGAGAAGAAGCAGGCAGAGGATCCCTGGGAGCAAAGGGGAGCATGTGGACCCACATCCAGGTCTGTCTCCCAGGCTGGAGTTCTTTTCACTTTATAATCTTTTCTCTTAGACTAATGTACTTTGCACAGGCAGGTGGCCCTGTTTTCCCCACCTGGACCTGCAGCTCCAATCTGGCCCCTCTAGGTAACCCTTGAACCTAAACCCAATAAGGGCTCAAGGACGCAGCAGTGACCCTGCCTCACTATGCTGTACACAGGACATTCCATGAGGGGCTGCATGGTTTGCTTTCCTGCTGGAAGCTTTCTGGTATAGTGTACCTGAACTTCCTCAAAAATAGTTGCCTGCTCCTGATTGGTCAGTGTTGTCAGGTGCTTCTGGAGTTCTAACTTGGTTTTTGAAGAATTCATTCCTGTTAAGAAAAGAGAAAAAGGCTTGACGAAACAATGTAAAAGTTCTGAGGCATACATCCGAAGAGAAGTCCGAGAATGAAAGCATTTGCTAATCCAACTGCCAAAGCATAAAAACCTACTGGTTCCTTCTACCAGCCCAGTCTTCCCATTCTAAGCGGAAGTCCTAAGCCTATAGTCTGAGCAGAAGTATACAAACTTCCATGACTGCAAAGGGCTAGAGAGAACCCTGCCAAGACAGGGACTTGTCTGTAGGGACTCAGAAAACATATCCCTTACTTTACAGTTGAACCTGCTGATGTCCATAGAAGCTTGGCAATTCATCAGCGGCCAGGAGGCCCATTGGCAGCCAGTGTGCCCCAGAGCCAGTGCTCCTCCTTCTTCTTTCAGCTGGAGGCCAACCCCACCCTCCATAACAAGCTGTACCGGATAGAGGGTACTGCACCCACACAAACTACCACAGTCATCTCTAATTCTAGAACGTTCTTGCTCCTTGTTTTGTTTTAACCCAAGATGACTCTAAAGGGCTACCCTAAAAATAGTATTTTTCAAGTGACTGTTTGGCCATTCAGTCCCTATTTCATGTTTAAGTCTCAGGGTAATTGCTGAGTAGGCACAATTTTTTTTTTTAAGTAATTTCAATGTCTAGGTAAGAAACTGAGACACATTGAAGTCAAGTATCTTGTCTAATATCATTTACCAAGTAACAAGGAGACTTAGAATCAAAACCCAATGTGTCTGCCTCCAAAACCAGATTCCCATGGTCCCTTTGACCAGCAGAGCCAAATGGCCTGCAGTCAACACCAGTGGCTACAGTACAAAAATGAATTCAGAGGTGGGGTGAGGTGTAGAAAGGGCTTGTCAAGGTGAGTTCATGCACTGGTCCTGACAACTGTTGGGTCATTCAAAGCTAAGAAGGTGGACATGAGGCTTTCTGCGGCTACTACAACACTGAAGCAAAATACTGGTCAGATTTATAAATAATATATGTATTCAGTAATCACTAATTCGAAGTCTTCCCCAAATGAGGACACTGTCCTGGATGCCATCTAAACATACTTTGGAGATAACAGTATTGTTCCTAAGTGGGGAAAAACCCCTAAGCTCTGAAGAAAGTCAGACTAGAAGAGTTAGACCTCAAATTTCGGAACTTCAGATGAAAGCATAAGCCTCAGCCTCTTCTTCGTATGATGGAGGGGTCCTCTAGCCAAACCCAGCCTGAGAACATCAGGTCCTTCCTGTCCCCCGAAAACTTTCCACATGGCTCCTCACCACCTTCAGCCACTCCTGCGCCCATGCTGGGGGACATCTCCAGAGTCTGAATTGGAGGCAGAGAGAATGGGAGGCAGGGGACAAGATGGAAAGTGTGACCTGAACCAGGGATTCCCACTGTTAGTGAGCCCTCATGCTGTTGGTGGGGGAACGATCTTACTAGAGAGCTGAGGAATTGGCTCTGCTCTGCTCTAGGAGATCTGAGAATAAAAGAAAACCTCGACTCAACCTTTTCTTCAGAGAGAAAAATTAATTTTAATAATCTCCAAAATACTCTGCTAAACTTTAAAATAAGCAGAGTACTGTTCAAACACCAAGGCATTTGAACAGCTACATAGTCAAGTGCAGAACTGAGAGCAGTTCTTTCAGTTACCCAAGCAGATTGAATGCAGGGCGTCTGGTGTAACCAATTAGACAGTCTTGGGCATAACCCAACTGTATCAATTTATTGAGAAAACATTCCGTAAGTCTTCTTGTGGCCCTGTCACTGGTCCTTTCTATAGTCTGTGGAGTTCTTAGACCACAACTTCCTGCTACAACTATTTTTTGGGGTAGTACTGGGGATCAAACCTAGGGTGCCATGCAGGCAAAGCAAGCACTCTTCTACTGAGCTACATACAGCCTTAGCCCAATAGTTTTGGATTTGGAGCCTTTTAGATTTTAAGAGTAAGGATGCTAAATCAGTAATGACAAGATGCTTTGTGTGTGTGTGTGTGTGTGTGTGTGTGAGAGAGAGAGAGAGAGAGAGAGAGAGAGAGAGAGAGAGAGAGAGAGAGAGAGAGAGAGAGAGAGAGAGAGTGTGTTGCTGGGGATTGAATCTGGGACCTCATGCATGCTAGGTCAGTGCTCTACCATTAAGTAACATCCCCAGGCAGGATTACCTTTACAAGGGTTTATACAGGGAATATACAATGGGTTTCAATAAACCACTTATTACAATTGCAACACCAAAAAAAAAAAAAAATCAAAGGACCCCAAATCGCCCATAAAGTCTTCTCTGCCAGGGATGCCTGCACAATCTACTCCCTTATGGCTGTGCTTAATGGTTGCTTTTTACATCCATATAGTTTTCTGCCACAGTTGGATTGTATCATGTAAAAGATGAACTGAATGATTATTCCCAAAACTACAACAGCAAAATCCTGAACCTGATTAAACTTTTCAGCTATAACTTTCTGGAAGCTCAGCCAGACCAAACATAGATTTATCAAGTGGAACTCTGGAAGCAATCCACCTGTGTGGACCACGATCTGCTTATCTACAAGGCCAAAGTTGTTGCTAGCTTCTTAATAAGGTCTCGGGGGACATTTCCATCACCGTTTATCTTATCTTGACAGCCATGACGGAAAGAGTTAGTGATCCTCTCAGTTGGGGTCTCTAGTTAAAGCAAAACTCCCATTCCCAGATATATTTTGTATACTGTCAGCAAATAGCAACAACATGGAAAATAGTTTGAAATATTAATCATGCTCATTTCAAAAGCACTGTAATGCCACAGGTGAACCTTCCCAGACCTTAAGATATCAGCTGTTAACTTCTCTCATTTTAAAAAATAAACCAGGACCATTTCACATCTATTAGAATGACCATCATGGTTAAAAAAAAAAAACAAAAAAAAAACATGAATAAATAAGTTTTGATAAGGATGCAGAGAAATTAGAATCCATGTACATTGTCAGTATAATTTCATAGAGTAGCATAGTGGCTCCTTTAAAAAAAATTATCAACAGCCTTGGACCTTAGCCACTTCCTGCTGAGGATGCAGAAGAGCAACTACCTGGGACGAGTGTACCCGTCACCACTCACCAAAGAAGTTTCTTTTTGCAACAGATGGAAATTAATATGGAGTTCCACAACTGGTCAAGCACAGAGAATAAGAGTCCGTGAGATGCTTAGCTCTAAGAGATGCATCTTCAATGCAACCTCTACATGTAAGAAGAATGCATCTCTTAATTCTCACTAGAGAGATTTCCTCATACAGCAGACAGTGATTAATACAGAAACCTACAACTGGTCAATGTACAGAGAACAAGAGGCTGCAGACTGCAGAAGGGAGAATGCTCCGCCCATAACAGAACACCTATTTTTTAAAAAAAATATGTATTAGTTTTATTTTGTGTGTATGCATGTATTGCCTACATATAGGTAAGTGCATTCATATCCTGCAATGCCCACAGAAGACAGAAGAGGTTGTCAGATTCCTTGGAACTGGAGTTAAGGACAGTTGTTAGCTGCTGTGTGGGTGCTGGGATTCGAACCCAGGTCTTCTGCAAGAACAGCTGGTGTTCTTATCCACTGAGTCATCTCTCCAGTCCCAGGACACCTATTTCAAACTTCTGCTTTCCAAGGTTCAGGGATCACCCCTCTTTTGAGAGAGGGGTGGAAAGATTGTAAGAGTCAGAAATGGTGGAGGACTACAAGGAAACAGTTTTCCCGAAAGCTAGTCAGCTACACATATAAACTTACAGCAATGGTGACAGCATGCACAAGTCCCATGCAAGCTCGAATTAGACAAAATACCAGCAGTGACGTGAGGACGTGGGTAAGAAATTCCAACCCAACCTAAGGAACTTTTTGGCAATTGATGATTGCTGGGATGGGGAGAGACAGTAGCTTTTTAGGGACAGGATTCTCGGTAGGCTGACCAGGCTGTATGAGGCCACGCTGAGGAACATGTGGGGACACAAATAAGACTACAGAGACCCTATTGTGTATATAGTGGGGTATACCGAGTTGGGCAGGAAAGCAATGGGGGGGTGCAGGTGGGGGAAGGATTCTACATATTATCAAATTATATTGTATAAAATCAAAAAATTTCAATAAAATTTTTTTAGTTAAACACACAATTACATATATCTTCCTTCTGGGTATATCCAAAGGAACTGAAAGCAAAAACTTTAACAAATGTTTGTATACTAATATTCATAACAATATTATTTGCAGTAGCCAAAAGGTAAAAACAATCCAAATACCCAAGCATGAATAAATAGATGCATTTAATGGAATATTATTCGGCCTTACAAAGAAATAAAATTCTGACACATGGAAGAAAGCCCAAAAGACATAATATAAGTAAAAGAAACCAGAAACAAGACAAATCTGATTCTATTTATGTAAAGTACCTAGATTAATTCAATTCATAGAAATACAAAATAGGGGTTGAGGAGATAGCTCAGTTTAAGACTGCTTGGTGTGTAAGTTTGAAGACCTAAATTCAAAGCCAGGCATGCCTGTAAATCCAGCACTGGGGCTTGGAGACAAGTGGATTCCCAGTGCTCACCAGCCAGGCTAGCCAAAGCAACAAGTGTCTGGTTCAGGAAGAGATCCTGTCTCAAGGCAATAAGCCAGAGAGCAAGAGAGACACCACCTTTCTGTTCTGGCCTCTGCATGCATCTGCATGGCTGTGCATGCACTCATGTGCCACAGATAGCGCATACACACACACACACACACACACACACACACACACACACACACACACACACACACACACGAGCATACTTAATGAGTTGTAATTAAGGAAGATGAGAAAGTCCTGGAGATGGATGCTAGTGATGAGTTACCACTGTAAACAGACTTAATGCCACTGAATTATATGCTTTTTAAAAGGGGGTTAAAATGATAAATTTTGTGTTTGGTGTATTTTTTCCACAGTTATTTGGAAAAAAAAAATCTAAATGTCAGTGTACTTTTCCTTTAAATGTAGTTTATAACAAGTACTCTAGATACACAGGAAATGATCAGGTCTTTATTTTTACAATAACATGGGTAATTTGAATGATATAACATTCGCCAAATCACACACAAAAATGTTTAGAATAAGTGGAACAAAGTACAAAATCAAGTTAAGAGAAAACATAAATCTCTTACTTTCCAGCTTCTCCCAAATAAGCAGCCAAACCACACACTACTGCCGCAACCTCAGCCCTCCCTGCCGACCCAGAGTCAGACTGTTCTTGTCAGTAGAATATTCTTTACTCTTTCTCAAGGGGGATCCTTCCACTCTGGGGAGATGGGGCTGGTTGTGGTTAACAGCAAGGCTTTAGCACTTGGGGCCGGGTCCTACGCTCACTAGACACCAGTTTATTCCTACATGTCTCAGATTTTCAATTTATTTGTCAGTAAAATGTACAAATAATCCATTCTCTTCCCACCAGCATGGTGAAGATTAAATATATGTTTTTTAAAAGCACTTAACACAGTGCTTGGCCTTTCTTAATAGCCAATAAATACTAAAGGCAAATGAAACATTTTATTACACCTGTCTAGAAATTGTGATCAATCAGGTCACCACTTCTTTTATCCTATACCCTTCAGTTTTTGACTGTACCCTGTCTTCTGCTCCCCTCCATTGGAACTGTCCTGGCAGAAATTACAGGTGACCGCATGGTGAAAATTCTTTAGGTCCTACTCCCTGGGATGGTCAATCTGAATGAACCACCACCTCACACATCTCAATAAATGTTGGCAACCTGTGCTCACTAAGTCCTCCACTGCCCTCAGAGTACCATGGAAGGGAGATAGCTTAAAGGGATATGGGTCCTTATTTTTGCATCCATCACACTCAGTACTATGCCTGACATGTAGAAGATATCCACTGCAGAGTGCGAGTTACCTATAATCCCTGTGAATGACAATCCCAACAGTTGGAATAATGCAATAAATGCTCCCATGTAAGGCTCTCCCTCTAAGATGTCTATGGCCTGAAAGTGCCTCCTACTCACCCTCTATCCTCTCACAGAGCTTGTGCAGGCCCTGCAAGGGGCAGCCTTCACATAGCTGGGCTGGTGCCTTAGCCGTCTGATGCACTGCAGCTACTGTGAAAGCCTGCTTCAGAGTCATCATGATCTCATCAACCTGAGCAGAAGAGAGCAAAACCGTCAAGGTCAGGGCTGAGGTCAGCAAGTTTATAGAAAAGATTTAGTATTTTAAGACTTTTCTGGGCTATTCTTCACAGGCTGACAGGAAATAGTTGTGATAACTGCAGGATTATGGGCTGAGAAATACTACCAACAAATTCAGCACTCTTTTTTTAATGTTTTATTTCTTTTTCTTAATATTTTATTACTTTTATTTTATGTGTATAAGTAAGTATATTGCCTGCATGTACATAAATGCACCCATGTCATGCAATGCCTGCAGAAGTCAGAAGAAGGTAGCAGATCCACTGGAACTGGAGTTATAGATGGTTGTTAGCTGGGATTTAAATCCAGGTCCTGTGCAAGAGCAATCAATTCTCTTTTTTTTTTAATTTTATTTATTATTTTTATTTTATGTGTATGCGTGTATTGCCTGCACGTAGGTAAGTGCACCCCTGTTGTGCAATGCCTGTGGAGGACAGAAGAGGGTGTTGGATCCCCTGGAACTGGAGTTAAGGGCAGTTG
>NW_008338710.1:1475583-1482010 GCF_000622305.1 Nannospalax galili | reverse complement strand
CCAGCACTTGGGAGGCAGAGGCAGGTAGATCTCTGTGAGTCCAAGGCCAGCCTGGTCTACATAGTGAGTTCCAGGACAGCTGGAGCTACAATGAGACCCTGTCTCAAAAAGACCAAAAATTTTTTTATTATTTTTATGTGTATGTGTGTATTGCCTGCACGTAGGTAAGTGCACCCCTGTTGTACAATGCCCACGGAGGTCAGAAGAAGCTGTCAGATCCCCTGGGACTGGAGTTATAGACAGTTGTTAGCTGCCACGTGGGTGCTGGGATTTGAACCCAGGTCTTCTCCAAGAACAACCAGTGATCTTAACTGCTGAGCCATCTCTTCAGCCCCAAGATCCTACATTCTTAATGCAGGTAAGCTACAAGGTAAAACTACTATTTCTAAGTAAAAAGTGCCTCTGACTGTAAATTCATTCTTTCTTCCTTTTTTTCTTCCCCATACTAGGTCTCACTGTGCACTAGCATGCATGCATGTAGCCCAGGTTGGCTTTGAACCTGTCATGTAGGTGGCCTATAACTGGCAATCTTCCAGCTTCAGACTCCTGAGTGTTGGGATTTACAAGAAAGATTAAGTCCTACTACACTCAGCCAAAATGGTTTTATGCTGTGCTTTGTTTTACTTTGGTTTGGGGGCCTGTATTCCCAGCTGGTCTTGAACTTGTTGGGTAGACCACGTTGGCCTCAGTCTCACAGAGATCTGCCTGTCTCTGCTTCCTGGGTGCTAAGATTAAAGGCGAACACCACAACACTGGGCTCAAAGTGGTATTTTTTTAATACTACATTAGAACAGAGGGTGAGAGCAAGCATGCCTTTCAAACTACTGAAAATTTTAAATGAACATCCAAATAAATCTCAGATGTGTTCCAGATAGTTATTAGTCATGAGTGAATAACTGAAGCCAAATATTGATATGCCAGTGAGGCTACATAGTTTTGCTAAGCACAGAAAAATGAGCAGGGCTGTAATTCCTCACAAGGTTCCCAACCATGTAAAGTGCTATCCTCTTACCAGAGCTTCGTTTGCACACTGGAACACGTAACAGACAAAATGGAAGCCACCTCCACCTGAGGACTCCCGGCAGATAAACCCAAAGTGGTCCACGTGCCTAATGCCCTATGGAAGGTGGGGAAGGAGCAAGAAGGAGGGTAAGTTGTACTGGACAGAGACACTATTGACAGAAATGCAGCAAGAAATGCTGCAGACAGAAATGCTTCTTATATTTAAGAAGCATTATAAAATTACTATTTTCTTGGCTATTTTTAAGTAAAATGAGGATCAGCATCGTATAGTAATATGTTACCTCACCAATGAGAACTAAGGTTTGAAAAATCAAGTTTTACTGCTTAGTTTGATAATAAGAAGTTGAAAATAGCTTACAGAAAAACTAGAACTTTGGGGGTTATTAAGGAATAAAAAAATACTTAAAAAAATCAACAGCAGACCACAGATTAAGACACGCATTCATAGCAATACACTTGAATAAACATGGATAGAAAACCCGCATAAAAAGGTTTTTAAAAAGATTTGAAATGTGGTTGTACTGTTAAACACCAAAAAGGTAAATACAGAACTGAACTGACATGAGGAAAAAAACAAAAACTGATATATATACACTGAGAAGCTTTGAAACCTAAGATACTAAGGCCAAACTCTGCCTCCACATCCTAAGAGCTATTTCTAATAAACATATACACACAAACTTGTTTCGGAAAGCATAAGCTATCAGAAGCAGCTGTGATGGTTAGTTTTAATGGTCAATTTGACACAGTCTAGAATCACCTAGGAGAAGGGCCTCTGAGTGTCTATGAGGGATTATCTTGATAACATTGTATGAGGTAGGACGATACACCCTGAATGTGGGAGGCACCATTTCATGAGCTGGGCCCTGGACTGAGTGAAAAGGAGAGAGGGAGCACTAACATGCATGCACCTGCTGTGACTTCCTGCCATGACAGACTATAATCCAGACCTGGGACAGAATAAACCCTTTCTCTCTCAAGTTGCTTTTGTGAGAATATTTTATCACAACAGGAAAGGAAACGAAGACAGCAATCTGAATACAAATTAAATATCTTCTATAAATATTAGTATGTCAAGGTATTCTGAAAGCACCATCATGCAGAGAAATGGGTGCTCATAACTTAAAAGTTCAGAAAGCCACTTAAACTTACAGTCTGTGCCTCTTTAGCAAATAATGAACTATCACTAAAAAAGCAAATGTCTAACATTAACATGTCAGCCTAAATAGCAAATTAAGATCAAAGGTCTGTGGACAATGACTTTCAGGCCAAGTGCTTTCCAGTAATTGCTGACATATCCTGATTCTCAATGCTCTCCAACAACAACTGGAACATATAACAGAAGTGGCTACTTAGGGGAATGTGATTTACAAAAATACTTCTTTGAAAATGGTTCCCTATTCAACTCATTAAGAACATTATTTCCATATTTTGAAAACAATCCTTTTGATTATTTAAGTAGCTTGCATTATAGATCAACAAACTTTGAGATTTTTATATCTTATTAATTTTAAAAATGAAAAGTCAGAGTTAAAAAAAAAAGAAGAGCCAAACAGTAACATAAATGATCTCTTGTTTGTCAGAACAACCTTGAGGAAAACTGGCATAACTCATCATCCTTGAGAGAGTCTTCCAAAATCTCTCTAGGAAACATAGCAGGGAGGTTAATTACCAAAGATTTCCAATAGACTCTGTACTGTGGGGAAAATGCCCTCAAAGACAAGCACTATCTCTCATATTTCACAGAAGAAATAATACAAAAAAATTAAGAATTTCTATAATGTAGAAATGTTTCTATGTACTCTAGATATATCAAATATATATTAAACATGCACACAAACGTATGCCCTGGGGAATAACTAGTAAGAACTACTATCAATAACAGGGAAAAGAGAGGAAAGAAAAGTAGATCTATGTGCTGGATAGCTTTAGTTGTCAAGCTGACAGACCTGGGTAGAGGAAGCATCAAATGGGGAATTGCCTCCATTGGACTGGCCTGTAACTATGTCTGTGTGGTATTTTCTTGATTTTTGAGTGATGTGGGAGGGCCCAGCCCACTGTGGACAGTACCACCCCTCAGCAGGTTGTGCTGTATTGTATAAGAAATCAGGATGAGCATGGGCCAGGAAGCAGCATTCCTCCATGGCCTGTGCTTCAGCTTCTGCCTCCAGGTTCTTTCCCTGAGATCCTACCATGAGCTCTCTCAGTGATGAACTGTGACCCAGGAGATGTAAGATAAAATAAACCCTTTCCTCCCTAAGTTGGTATTGGTCAGGGTATTTTGTCACAGCAATGGAAAAACAAACCAGAACAATCTATTTTCTCCAATGTTGCTAAAAGCAAAATTCTTAATTTTAAGATTATAATTTGCCTTAATAAAGATCACCAATCAATTACTTAAAAAATACACTTTGCTTCAAAATAGTGCTTCTGTTGTAAGAGACTGATGCTAAAGGAACTAGAATCAAATCAATAACCATCTCTATTTACCTGAGAGCAAAAGGATATCTCCTTAAAATTTTTCTCCAATGCAATTTTTTTGGTATCAGGACTGATGAGGTAAACTTCAGACTGGCCAATCTTAAAAGACAAATGAAGAGAAATGAGCTTCTCATAAAAACTGAATTCAAATTCATTATACTTGTCATGAGCTATGAAAATTAAAAGGGAAGTGGTAAGCTGTTACAAAACTCTAACTGTATGACTGTAAAGAACAGCCTCAAAGGTTACACTTTATGCCATGGACTTCAGGTGACACATGACAAATACAGAACAGTCACCTAATAAGACAGCAATCTTCTGAGAGGAAAGGATCAGACATCCAAAAGTAAGCAATAAACATCAAAGCCCACATGCCCCTTTAAAAGGAAATGAATTTTCTATACAAGTATTTCAGAAAATAGAAGTTTCTATTAAAATTTCCAAAACACTTTCTAATGATAATTTTTTTAACCTGTCACATTCTCTGTAAAATATTGTGAAAAGAACCATGCCACTTATAGAGTATATGCAACACTTTTGTCACCTATCCTCTATTTACCTGACTTAAAGTTAAAATACCAGCATGAATCAGTTCTGGCTTATTGAGTTAGCATCTGACACCCATGAGAGTAGCGTACCATGATGTGAGGCATGTGCTCAGACAGTAGTGAAGGACACTAATGACAGAGAACTACACCCTCATGGAGACTAGAATTCTTGGGGTCACATGGAGTACAAAGTACTCTGTTTGCCTGTAATTAAGCAGAGGCAGTAATGGGGATTGTTATTGGTCTCACTGACAAGACTACTCCATGTCATATCAGCATCTCATCAGAGAGCTGAATGAAGCAGGGAGACAAGACCTTGGACCACTGAGGGGGCCTGCCATGCAAAGCAACAGGGCAATGGCTTCCAGAACCTGCGGAACTGCTCCACCCCACCCTTCCTACCTTCTCACCTGCTGCTCTCTGAACCCAGAGACCCTGCCAGTTGGTCACACGGAAACCTCTGCTTGTTGAGAATCGTATCCTCAAAGATGCCTCTCCTGATTCCCTGGTTTTCCTACAATATCTTCTACTTCTTCCCAGCATTCACTGTCATTATAATTACATAATTACTGTAAGGTGCCTGTCTGTCTTGCTGATATCTAAATTCCAATGGGCAGAGTGTTCCTGCCTTGTTCACTGCTGTATTTTAGCATATTGTAGCCATATAGTAAGCATTCACAAATATACTGAGCAGCTTTCTCAACAGCACCATGAGTACTTTGAAAAGACAAAACATATAGGTGACAAATTAAAGCACAAGTCTTGCTGCCAACACGGCACTCTTTTATATACTAGGTCAACGGTAACTCCCTTCTGCTACATTGTCTGGATTCTAAATCCACAAGTACCCACAGTATTAACCTACATGGTTAGCTTCCTTACTCCTTGGCCATTTCACTGCCTCAGGTTAAACACAAAAAAGTGTATTACATTTAAGTCACCTTTGCACACAAGTTGGCATTAAACCAAAGCAGCAGAGGCAGGAAACAAAGCCAGTTCCTACAAGAGGAGAGACTCCCAGCCAGGAGAGGGAAGAGTCCTGTCAGTTCACACCCGGGAGGACACACCCATCTAGAGCCCAGGCTACCTGGGGACAGCCACCTTGATCCAGTCATTCTTTCTGTGTTACATGGTTGTCAGCTTAACCATTTTTTTCTGCTTACAGAAATAATAATAATAATAATAATAAAATAAAACAAAAAACTAAAGAATTATTTCAGTTTGGGCATCAGTTTCAAATAGAAGGTTATCAAAAATCCAATTGCTCTGATTAACAAAGGGTAAATATTTTATATGTTACTAAGAGCATATTTTCCACTTAGAAGAACTGTGCTGGAATTTATATGCACTAGTTTTGGACTTCTTTTACATACCATTCCTTCTAGCCCCTGTGTGGTGGCACAGGTTTTTAATCCCAGAACTCCGGTGGCAGAAGCAGGCGGGATCTTTGTGAGGTCGAGGCCAGTCTGGTCTACAAAGCCAATTCCAGGCCAGCTGGGGCTACCCTGTATCCAAATGTAAAGAGGACTCTGTTTTCTTCTAATATTCTTTAAGCCTAACATAAGGATTTTATGCAGAATAGTTACACACCATAAAAATATATGGATTCACCCACAAACCCAAATCATCTAACCATTGTAAAGACTGCTCAGACCTCGAACAGAAGGCCACAGTCTCTTACCGTGAAGAGCATGGTGCGGTTCTCCTCCATGTCCGTGGGCTGCACGTTGTGTCCCCCGATGAGGTGGTTCTCGATGTCGCTCTCCTCGAAGGAGCTAAAGGTGCTGCTCCGCAGGCCGGCGTCCTGGAACTCCTTCCTGAAGGCCAGCGAGCGCAGGCCGGGCTGTGAGAAGGACTTGCGCATGGGCCGCCCCGGTGCATCACAGTCTGCCCTACGGCTGCAGCTCACGTGGTTGAACTTCTCGATGCACTCATCGATGAGCGCGGGCGGAGCCTTCTTGTGGGCCACTGTGACACGGCCGCAGAACAGCACCTCGAACTTCTTGGCGAACGTGTCGTCGAACTCTGAGGGGCAGCGCAGCTCCTCCTGGCGGGCGATCTTCCCCGCCTGCCGGATGGAGCTGATGATCTCAGGCACCTGTGGGGAAGGCGGTGGTTACTGATACCTGTGACATCGATGAGCGCGGGCGGAGCCTTCTTGTGGGCCACTGTGACACGGCCGCAGAACAGCACCTCGAACTTCTTGGCGAACGTGTCGTCGAACTCTGAGGGGCAGCGCAGCTCCTCCTGGCGGGCGATCTTCCCCGCCTGCCGGATGGAGCTGATGATCTCAGGCACCTGTGGGGAAGGCGGTGGTTACTGATACCTGTGACAGTGGGTTGTCGCGAGTGGGAACACGGGGGGGGGGGGGGGGG
>NW_008338710.1:1462785-1475472 GCF_000622305.1 Nannospalax galili | reverse complement strand
GGGGAACACGGGGGGGGGGGGATGGGACGGCAGCATGCCCTGTACCCACGCCCTCCCTACAGTTCATGCAGAGCACAGCATGGAAACACGACAGGGAAACGCACAGCTTCCAGAGCCGGGGCACCAAGTTCACTAAGCACCCCTGCTGCCAGGGTCTGTGCTAGACCACAGCACACAGCCCACAGCATCCTCCAAGGTCTAGTGACCAGAGCCAGGACACCCTCCATGAAGCCGGCTGTGGACTCAACCAAACACCAAAGGTCCTCAGGGGAAGTCATCACTGTGCTTTGTCTATGCCAGGGTGGTTCACTAAATACTGGACTTCATTGCAGTGTTCTTTGGGAAGCCTTCCACAGTATGGGGTGGGATGAAGGCTCCTGAAACTATCTTCTATTTATCGAAATTATGACACCATAATTTCGATAAATAGAAGATAACTTGGTCCTGTATTTCCTAATTCTGAATAATAAAACAACAAAGCTTGGTGGTTTTAACCAAGGAGTGTGGAACCCATGGCTAGCATCATGCTACACACTGGGGCTTCTTCACACAGAAAAGCCTTTGCTTCAAATGTAAAAGCCAGGATTAAAGGAACAGGCCTCCCAGTGCTATGGCATTGTGGTTCCTACCATTATATTTTCACTTCTGACACAGCTCTCCAAAGCAGCTTAAGAAACAAGGTAAGCGCCACACAATCGTGAATAAACACCAGAGTAGTGCATAGATAACAACAGCCACAACACCACTCTAATATTCCTGGGTTTGTAAAAACAAGGCAGGAATGAATTCAGTCTTCGAACTCAAGATCCCAGTTTCTGCTATGACTTAACACCTATACCTATTTCCCCATTTTTCTGTATATGGAACATTCAGCTGAGGGCCTAACATCCATAGGTCCACTGTCTATTTAGCATCGCAAAGAGAAAATAAAACTACCCCTTTTCCATCAATGTATACAGTAAAGGGAGAAGGTTCTAGTCAGTTTTGAAAGCATGCTTATATTATGTCTATGACATGATTCCTAAAGAGCCAATGACTCAAAAGATTTTCCTGGGGCTGGAAAGATGGGTCAGCAGTTAAGAGCACTAGCTGCTCTTGCAGAGGACCAGGGTTTGGTTCTCAGCACCAATATGGCAGCTAACAACTGTCTGTAACTTCAGTTCCAGGGGATCTAAAGCCACCTTCTGACCTCCACAGGTATTCATTGCATGACACGGGTGTACTTACATACATGCAGGCAATATACTCATACATGTAAAATTAAGATAATATTTTTTAAAAAGATTTTTCTGTTTGACATTAAATATCAAGCACACTAAAGATAGTCTCTCTGCTATAAAGATGAGGATATATCCTTTCAGGGTATTTGTCACACACAGTCCAAGATATCTTTAGAGATATATATTTTTAAATGATTCCTGAAGCACAAGACTAAATAATTTCTTAAAAGCTGAAATTTTAATAGATGCCAAGCATTTATTTACACTACAGCACACTCTTAGACTGCCAAATAATTTTATGCATCATATGACAACCTAAAAATTGCTAATTGATAGAAAATATAACAAGACAGGGAAAGGAAACAGTATAAAGTCTATGCTGCATTCAGATCTTTGCCAATGGCTCATAAGCCACAGTTTCTCTCCAGGACTAAAAGGCGTATAAGATCAGAAGAAAATATTATAATGATGTTCCTTTAGGAACAAAACCAGGAAAAATATTCTAGAGAAAAGTTAGTTCCTTATGATAAGAAATAATGATGTTCTTTTCAATCCAAGACAGCCAACTTACACACCAGTGAAGAACTGCTACTTTTCTGAGCAAAAGTGTGAGGTTACTTTACCAGGGGCAGCATCTTTTACCAATCATTAACCCTACTCTCTGAATAGAAAATTCATAGCTTCTTCAGTCCTTTAAGGCTTGTTAAAATATCCAAAGCTTCTATATGCTATATCTTCCAATACCTCTTAAGTGAGTAATGGTGTCTTTTATTATGCATCAAAGAAGGAAAAAAATGAATGAAGCCATATGAACTTAGGGCAACACAGCAGTAAATGGAACAAACACAAAACAAAGCCCTTGCATGTTCCCTGGATTCCTGGGGCCAGAAACAGCTGAAGAATACATCATACCCAGGTCAGACTTCAGGCTGCTGTAGTTTTTCTAACTACCAAGCTCTCCAGTACTTTCCTTAGAATCCTAAAAGACACACTTCATTCAAAGACCAAGGCCAAGGTAGGCAGATCTTTGTGAATTCAAGGCCAACCTGGTCTATGTAGTGAGTTCCAGGTCAGCTGGGGCTACAGGGAGACCCTATCTCAAAAGATGAAAAAAAAAAGGATTGGGAAACTACAGACAGACTCATACACAGGGCTAAAGCTTTGGGAACAAAACCAGGAAAAATGCCTGTACAGTCTATAGGTCTATAGGAACATCAAGTTATAATATTTTCTACCAAAGCTCAGCTCTTCTTAGGGCAAATACACCAAGGTCACTGGAGATTTATTTCCTCTGATACAATCTGGTACTTTAATGAAAATCTGTTTTAGTTTCGTCAGCAGTAACAGCTAGTCGTTTCTGTTTGCAGATAAGCAGATAAAGTAAATCAAAACTAACTAGAGAAAAAAAAATGAAAAATGCTTTTCGGGAATAAATTTAACAAGGGTTTGGGTTTGCTTTTAATTTCTTATGCTAAGGGAACCACAAAAGTTCACTAAACTGCAGTTTGGTCAGTTGATTCCAATTTATACCAAAGTTCAGCTTTATAAATTTGCATTTTGTTCACACCAAAACAAATTTCTATAGACTCCACATCCTAACAAATGTACAATGAAGAACAAAGTTTTGGGTGCAGGCTGAAATGAGTATTGTTTCATAAGTATAAAGCAAGCAAAGAGAGTCAGAGATACTCACTTCTGTAAATAAAGTCCTTAATTAAGCATTTGGGTCAGCTTTCTTTTTAATGATTTAGGGATTTTAAGGGATTATAAATATGCTGCAAGTGTAATTTTATTCACAAGGATTTATAAAAAAAGCCTCTGAAACAATCTTTAGAACAAAATAAAGTCATTTTATTTTGCATTTCCAGTTTTGTTTTTCTGCCAACTGTTAAATAAATACTAAATAAATCTTTAAAGGCCTAGGATCTATATTTAAAACTGACCATTTCTACTGTTATATAATAGAAAAGCATTCTAAACTGCAAGAAGATGTCAGGACACATTGTACTTTGTCCCTTAGAGGACAACGTTTCTCATTGTAAGGCATTAAATAAAACAAATACTTCAAAGAGAAAAATCATCTATTCAATATAATTATTTCCCAGGAGAGGCAGATGTGTTTGTTGTTGACAATGTCAATCAGTGGTTATTTGTTGATCATAAACAAGGTATAAAAAAGAGGGAGAAACTAAAACCAAGTTTTTCCTCATTAAATCTTCTAATCCTTGATTCATACATAATTCCTGAGAATATCTTACTAGCACCCAATACATTATTTAAAGAGAAAAAATAAACAACCATCAGCCACTCTCCAGATATAATACACATGTCCATTTGTGTTATGCACCACTTTGGCCTCACAGGATTAGATTAAATCATGAAGGTATGAACAAAACCTCCTCCAATGAGTAAGATGTGAACTCTTGAGCTCATTAAGCTTGCAGTCTAGGAAGTGAGGCACATCTAAATATGTGCTCTCCAGTGTGAGGTGATGAATGCTAGAGCAGGCCACAGAAGGCTAGCCCTATGCTGAGGTCCATTCTGTGTGCCTGGATTCACAGGATGAACTACTGCCTCGACACTTGATCTATGCTTACAATTAACCAGGACTCAAATGCTCCATCTACCCAAAAGGGACCGGATGTGCTCATTGGCTGACTGGAACCATCTGGGCAGAGATAAATGCTAATGACTGCACCCTAACACAGAGCCACATGTCCTGATTCATCTCTGCCTTATCTTCCTATCATTTGGGTCTTGAGCATTTGCCACATGGATAACAGAAATGTATTATTCAGCTTCCCTAGTTCTGAAACGGCAAATTACATCAGCAATCACTACGTAGTTTTTAAATCCCACAAAGCAGGTCTAGGTCTCTACACCAACAGAAAACCCAGAATCATATACCAAAACAACTTGTCTGAAAGCTCACTTCAATTACCCACTAAGCCAACCACTGTCTACAAACTTTAAAAATAACGATGACCCATAAGAAGTAATTTAACGGCTGTAAGAGCTGACAAAAGGGGGTGGGAAAGGGTTAGGAAAGAAAAAGAAGAGTGAAAGAGACCACTGAGAGGGCCAAGAAGTGGCTCAAAAAAGTTAAGGAAGTTCTGGAGAGGGGAAGCAGCTCAGTGGACAAAGTGCTTGCTATACAAGTATGAAGACCTGAGTTTGGACACCCCAACACTATACAAAAGGCCAGGTGTGGGGACATGTGCCTGTAACCCTAGTACTGGGCTCACTGGCCAGCTAGTCTAGCCAAAATGGCAAGTCCCAGGTTTAGTAAGACCCCCTCTCAGAGAATGAGAGTGATAGAGGAAGATACCTGATATTGACATGAGCATGCACAGGCAAGTTTGTACAGTTTCTAAAAGTATTAAAAGTCAGAACATTGATAAGCAACACCAATACTAACAAAACTCTTAAGCTTATGAATGTTTAACCTGGAAGTGAACACAGATCCTCAGACTCTGTTGCCTTTCCCTGAGCACCACTTCTTTTTTTTTGAGACAAGGTCTCTCTGTAGCCCCAGCTGGCATAGAACTTGCTATGCAGACCAGGCTGATCTTGTTTTTTTGTTTTTGTTTTGTTTTTTAAACAGCGTCCATTATGGAGCCCTGGCTGGCCTGGAACTCACTACATAGACCAGGCTTGTCTTGAATTCACTTGCCTCTGCTTCCCAGGTACAAAGGTATGTGCCACCATGCCCTACTATGGTTTGAGTCTTTAATGTCCCTCAAAATCTCAGGTATTGTTGAAAGCTTGGCCCCAGCTGATGGCACTATTGGGTGCTGATTCCACTACCATGGAATCTTTAGGAGGAAGGGCCTAGGAAGAAGGAAGTAAGCCTTTGGGGGTATGCCCTCAAAGGGGATAGTGGTGTGAGGGACTAAATCCCTGATAAGCAAACAGTATCACTAAGAAATAATAAATATGGCACACTTCCTGCTGCTTTTTGGTGTGAGACAAAGACCAGGCAGGCTCTTTCACCCACCAGCAGGATTCTTTTTCCAACTACTGGTC
This sequence comes from Nannospalax galili, assembly GCF_000622305.1. NCBI lineage: Eukaryota > Metazoa > Chordata > Mammalia > Rodentia > Spalacidae > Nannospalax > Nannospalax galili. Next base: position 1,470,226 of record NW_008338710.1, on the reverse strand, counting down.
CAGAACAGTTTAAACAAGACCAAGGCCAGACCTGGACACACCTCACTTAGCTTGGGGCTGGCACCTATGAGCACTCTTTTCTTTGCTTAAGTTGATCAATCCAAAATTAGGGAGGGAGAATTTACAGGGACAGATTCTCAAAGGAAAATCTATAATTGGAATTCCACAATAAGCTCTATATGTTGCTGACTCTGGCACAGCCCCAGCAAGTCACCCCAACTCTCAGGGTTGACTCCAAGAGAATACAATTGCTGTCTCTTCTGTTCACTGATATAGGCATGCCTCCTAAGACAGTGTCTGGAACCCAAGTACTCAAAGAATGTGCTGTGTGTGTGAATTACTGCAATGCAAACTACAGTTCTAGTAACTGAAGTTTTAAAGTGGTAAGAAAGATCTTGAACAGACCTTGGAAAGCTGGGATGATCCTGAGGTGGACAATTCCATCACAATGCCTATATGCAAGAAGGCATGGAACAATGTGTACAGAAGAACAAATGCTGTTTGCATAGCAAACCTCAAGTGCTCGGACTGAAGACTGACCCTTTTAAGCACCAAAGCTATTTTTACATTAAACATTTTAGGTAGGAATTGTTTAGTGTTCCTTTTTGGAATGGTTATTAAAGAATATGTTTTATGGTGAGCATACATTACAGTGGCCATAGGCTACTGAGGCTGTAAACTAGGGAGCCAACTGGGGATCATCAGGCTGCTGAAGTGAGAGGGGGTTTCTCAGCTCTCTGTGACACACCCCACACTCCTGCCAGTCCATCTTAAGCAAATGGTGTACTGCCAGTGCGCTATCAAATGCTTGGTTTTGTTTTTTTTTCAAAGACCTTCTGTCAGTCTGGTGAAGCCTATGGAGCCTTCTCAAAATTATATTTTACAGTGTATAAAATAGCACACAAGGGAATACCAAAAAGAACTTAATTGTACTGAAAATAAATTATCCAATAATTCTGCACATTACATACATATTTAATAAGATCTAGTGGTGAGTCACATATAAGTTACTCAAAGTGATGATGTACATATAGCATTTTTGAAAAAATATAGACTCTGTACTGCTAATGAGTGACTCTAGGTGGGTCTCCAGAGACCTCAGAAGCTAATCATGTAATGAGAGGTTTAAAACTTGGTCCCATCCCCCACCTCTTAAATGGGGCAAAGTTGCAACCACGTTAATCACCAATGGTCAATTATTTAGCCAGCCATACCTTGTTAATTGAGTCTACATAAAAAATTCCCTCCAAAACAATGAGGTTCAGTGCTCTGGGTTTGGTGAACACAGGGAGGTGGCACATGCCAAAGGCATGGAAACACCAGGCACATCTCTACTCCACCATACCTTGCCCTGTGCATCACTTCCATTTAGACAATCTGAGATACGTCTTTGATAAATCAATACAAGAAAAGAATTGAGTTTTGTGAGCCATTCTCGCAAATTATTAAACCAAGAACAGGTGATGAGAACCCCTGATTTTACTGGCTTGAAGGGAGTCCTGAGACTTGCAACTGGCCTGAGGTGGGCCAGTCCAGTAGAACAGAGCCCTTACCTAGGTGGTCTGCTCTAACTACAGGGTGGTTAGTATCAGAACTGAATTGAATCTCTGATCAATTGGCTGGTGCCTGGAAAGTTGAAGAATTAGATGCTGGTGTGGGGGAAAAACCCAAACATTTTACATCAGAAGTATTAAGAGTAGGGTTTTGGGCAATGGCTCCATCTGCAAAGCACTCACCATGTAAGCATGAGGACCTGAGTTTGGATCTCCAGTACTTGTGTAAAAACTGGGCACGGCAGTGAGCCCCAGAGCTGGGCTAGGGAATATAAGGAGACAGGAGGGTTCCCAGAGCTCCCAGGCCAGCTAGTATGGCCAACTGGTGAGCTCCGGGTTCAGTGAAATAACTGTAGTACGGGACTGAAGAGATGGCTCAGTGTTAAGAGCACTGGCTGCTCTGATAGAGGACCCCAGTTCAGTTCCTAGCACCCACATGCATGGTGGCTAACAACCATCCATAACCCCAGTTCCAGGGGATCCAATGCCTTCTTCTGACCTCTGTGGGTGCACTTACATAAATACAGGTAATACACTCATTTCACATAAAATAAAAATAGTATTTAAAAAAGAAAACTGAAAGAACGGGGAGCAGGGTAGGGGACACAAACTGCAAGGTGGCTGATGAATCACAGAGCTGCCTTACATCAAGACAACTCAAAACTGGCTGGGACCAACATGGCTGACCAAAATGATCACTCCTTTGCTTCATTATAATGGCATCTGCATGTCATTAGCCTTACAAAACTGTCTGCTCCCATTATGTATCCTATTTATGACACATCCAGAAAAACTGCATGTAAGAACACAAGAGCCCTCCATTCCTAGCACTCCCCTGATCACCCTACCAACTTTCTCAAGAATAATGTCCCAATCCTTTGAAGTTGCGCATAAAATGAGCCATGCCATCATCACCTCTTAAGAGTGGGGGGGGGGGGCTTTTCTGAAGTGTTTCTTTTTTTACTTAATAAACTTATTAAATGCTTTATTCATAAACCCTTTACTTAATTCCAGCTTTGATCCCTACTGACTCATCCTGAAATTCTTTTGAGCAGCATAAGTCAAAACCCCAGCTGAACCTGGTAGAGGGCTCTGCGGAGAACAATGCTGGGTAGCATCTCCCACTGCCAGAGACACAAGTGTAGCCATTCACCTCCAGAGAGGGACAGAGAGAGAGGAAAAGTTCAAATCCATCCCTGCCATTCCAGTGTCAACACAAATCCAACTGAAAATGGGAGGCTATAGTCATCAAAGTCTCTGAAAAATAAAAAAGAAGATGGAATCCCTAAGAAGAGTAAGTTCCAAGCAAAACTCAGTCTATTAGTTAGAATAAGGGAACTGATTTCTGTATAATAGAAATTCTCAATACAAGCATATAATTCTTTCCAATGTTACAAGTACACAATTTAAGTCTGACGTAATTTGTCATCTAGGTAGTCCTGTGTAGGTAACTTACTCCAATACAGAAATCCACAAAAAAGTATTTCCAACTATCAACTTTGGATTATCTCTGACAACGGCAACCAGGTAAAGCACAGCAATAAGAATCTTTGGAATTTCACTTCAACAATCTGTTATGAATGTACGAATTCCAGTGGGGGGACTATGGGAGGGTGCCAAAGGGGAAGGGGGCATAAAAATGATTTTCTGATGAAACACACAAAAATTCAAGAAAAAATTTAAAAAAAAAAAACAAAAACAGAAAAGAAAGAAGAATCTGCTCCATCTGGGTTGTGGTTCACATGTGACAATCACTGAAGGCCAGCAGGCAAGTTCTCATTCTACAATGTTGTTCCATCACCTCCACCAGTGTCTGACTCTTCTGGATCCAGTTAACCGCCTCTGCTGTACTATTCCCACTAGGGCTGCTCCCCCAGCATCCCAAGGTACCTAATGTTACAGCTAGTCTTTCTCCCTGGACGCCAGATGCTGTTTGAATTATTTCCACAGACTCTGCAAACCTAAGTCAGGCGGCTGCCTCATGCACACACTCTTAACATATAAGGCGTATAAATGGCAGCTTTCTGTTTCCCTACTTCAGAAGTATAAAATGGATAATGTAACACTAATTCACCTCAATTTACATACATTTACATGAAACGCCTCCAGAGCAGGAGGAGCTTAAATTGAAAACAAGCAACAGGAAGGCTTCAGTTTCTAACTTTACCTAACGTGAGCCCAATAGTACACACAGCCTTGTGCACATCCTCAGAGGAAAAGCTGAATTTCTGTCATGGTGCTCTTCCCCACATCTAGGCTGAGTACATGACTTGCAACCAGAAAGACAGCTTTGACCAGGCAGTGGTAATAAAAGTCAAGGAACAATGATGAGGTCAAAAACCATTTAAAAGGAAAACGGGGGCAAGAACTATTAAGTGGACTGGATGCGAAGGAGAAAGAAGGCAGGGGCTGTGTTCTCATTTGTTTCTCCATTGCTGTGACAAAACACTGACCAAACACAACTTAAGGAGTAAAGAGTTTATTCGGTTTACATCTCCTGGGTCACAGTTCATCAGGGAGCCCAAGGTAGGAATTCAGAGCAGGAAACTGGAAGCAGGAGCTGGAAGCACAGGCCATGGAGGGCTTGCTCCTTTGGCCCTCACTCAACCTGCCTTCTTAAAGAACATAGGCCCACCTGCCCAGGGGTGGCACCACCCACAGTGGGCTGAGCCCGCCCCACAACACTCAGTAATCAAGAAGATGCCCCACAGTCATGGCCACTGGCCAGTCCAATGGAGGCAATCCCCCAATTGAGGCTCCCTCTACCCAGGTGGGTCAAATTGACACTAAAGCTATCCAGCACAGGCTGCACAGGGGTTAGAAGGCAGGGGCTGCACAGGGGTTAGAAGCAGAACCACTGGGAGGAAAAAACAGAAAACCCTTGAAATCGAACACAAGTTATAGCGTTCATATGAGATTTCATTTTTTAGGACATTATATTTCTGAAAAACAACCAAACAAATGAAAATTGTACAGATGGTGAAACCAAACTGTTGGGCAGTTCAGAATAAATCCCAGACAACTCCAGCATGCTGGCCAAAATGAGATAATTTTTACAAGTACTTGTAATAGCAGATGTGTATGAAAAGCTATTATTTCTTTTACTTATTCTCATCAAGAGATACAATTTCAAATTATTTTTTATTACTGCGTATGTGTGTAGGGGGGTACACACATGCCATGCTGTGCAAGTGGAGGCCAGAGGAGAACTTTGTGTAAGTGGTTCTCTCCTTCTACCCTTAGGTGGGTGCTGGGGATCAAACTGATGTCCTTTGACTCAGCCTTTACCTGCTGAAACATCCCACTAGCCCAAAAGAGGAAGATCTCAGTGGGCTACTTGTGGAAAGCACCAGGCAGCAGGAATACAGTTTCTTATTTACACTTGCTCCCATTTACACTTTTCCCCTCTGTAGTTTACACATGCTCTTATTATAACTTTTTGTTAACAGCCATGTGGGTGCTGGAAAGCTAACACCGGTCCTCTGCAAGAAAAGTCAGTGTTCTTGACTGCTGACCATCTCTCCATCCCCCTTAAAGGGCTTTTTTAAAAAAATTATTTATTTAATAACCACAAACTTAGAAGAAGCATTTCATTGCACCAGCATTGACATATTCAATAACAATTTTCTGAGCCAGGCTGCATCTCTTACAAAATTGGCTATACATTTTTAGGTTTACAGTTGAATTATTACAGTTATATAATATTGTACTCAGTATAGACCCTATAAGACAAAAAATTAAATGAGGTTTTAACCTTTAAAAATATCTCCATTTCATTATTAAAATACAGAGTTTCATGCAGACAACATCATTTTTAATGCAATTGACATTAAGATGATTGCACATGCGTTTCTAATCTCTATATATCTGATTATTACTAGTCACAGTCGGTTACTTTCAGAGCTCCTTGGCATCCGAGCATTGATATAAAGTCACCAGGTAGATGTCAAAGATAATGTTTTTCACATCTACTAACTATTAAGGAACAAATTTTTATGCTTTGAAGAATTATTTTTTTAATCATACTTTAAAAAATTTTTAATAACTACATAATTAGAAGCTTTTCACTACAGCTTTAACATATTCAGTAACACACTCCAGAGCAACAATACATCTCTTTCACAAATGGGTCCAAGCTTCTAGGTTCGCAGTTGAATTAATATAGTTATATATTATTGAACTCAGTATAAGCCCTGTAAGACATAAAATTGAGTGAGATTTTAACCTTTAAAAAAGATCCCCATTTCATTTTAGAATATATTGTTCCTTGCAGACTCATTGTTTTTGCTACTAACATTAAGATGTTGGCACATGCATCTCTAATCCATATGTATCTGATTATTACTAGTCATAATCGGTTGCACTTGGATCCTTGGTGCCTGTCTATAAACTCATCGGGCAGATTTCAGTGGTAATGTTTATCACCTCTACTAATTAGCATGATGTAAGTTTCCATGCTTCCTCCTCAAATATAATACATTTTTTAAATTTGTTGATTGTGTGTGTGTGTGTGTGTGTATGTGCATCACACAGAACATCCCAAACCATCTCATTCGACTATACACCCACTTCCCATATGGCACCCTCCCATAGCCTCCCTCTCCCCACTAGAGCCCTTATGCTCTGATATCCCTGCTACTGTCTGCTGTGTTGTCGGCACCCCCAGCCATTCCCCACTACTTGCCCTTCTGGTGAATCTAGTAAGCCTATCTAGAGGTCTTTGTTTTAGGAGGGTCAGCTGTTCCTCATCTAGCAGCAATCAGTTGTCAATATTCCTTTAGAGTTGTCAATACTCCTTTAGATAAGATTAGGGTCTGCTGTTCATTTTCCCAGTTCTATGCTGGGTTACTATTTGGGAGTCCCTGGCCAACAACTCAAAAGAAGTTATCTCCTATATGGCATTGTTTCTTGTTATGTAGCCTTTAGCTATGCGTATGGACTCTTAAAAAATTATATTGGACCCTTTATCTTTGGTTATACTTTCCTCTTGGGTGTTTAAGGCCATACAGTTGATCCGGATAAACCAATTTATTTTTACTCTTAAGATCGTTTGAGGATCTGTTCCTCAGGGATCACATGGGCTTGGGAGGAGACCCTGGCTCTTTTACCTTTGACTATCTGCCGCCTAGGTGAAGATAGTCAAAGGTCCTGCTCGACCATGGTTGGCTTCGCTTGGAAGCACGGAGGAAATGATTCCTCTGTGTTGACCCTCCTCTTTGTAGACTGGACACTGGTTCAAGTCCATCTGGTGGGGTCTCCTCGGCCTCCTTGATCAAGAGGACAGGTGACCCACCACAATTACAGGACAGTTTGAGAGATGCTCATAGTACCCTGGAACCAGTCGACCTAGGAGGGCAAGGAGCAAAAACTGTCCTTTATGGTCCTCTGACCAAATTATTATAGGCCTCAAAGTATGTCTCTTAAACACCAAAGGTTAGTTCCACCAATCTGGTACTTTTAATTACTGTGTGTCATGTAGACAAAAATCTTGGGCACAGACCAGTTGTTCTCAGATAAACCTTACCAAGGCATATATTTCTTGATCTGCTATGTCTAATTTGTCAGTAGGGTGTAGGAGTAATATGGTTCCCTCTGGTTTTCAACACTAGCTAGGCATTGTTTATCTCTTGCATTGTCTCTCCATCATGGTTTCCCCAATTAAGGTGTCCCCATTTTCTCCGTTTCTCCCTTAATAATACCCTTCTCCTATGGTCCTACCTCTCTTGAGCTCCTCCTTTCCCTTTATCCCCTAGGTTCCTTGTATACCCTTCCCTCCCCCCTCCCTTAAAATAACCCAATTTTTATCCATATCTCCCTTATTAAGGCCTGTTTCCAACTCTTCTCTTTCAGGTTCTTTCTTTTCCTTTACCTCCCTAGTTCCTTTCCAC
>NW_008338710.1:1460218-1462341 GCF_000622305.1 Nannospalax galili | reverse complement strand
AAGCGTTCTCCACACTGCTTTCCATAGGGGTTGAACCAGTTTGGAGCCCCACCAGCAGTAGATGTGTGTTCCCCTTTTCCCCACATCCTCTCCAACATTTGGTATCATTTGTTCTCTTGATCTTAGCCAGTCTGACTGGGGTAAGATGAAATCTTAAAGTGGTTTTAATTTGCATTTCCCTAATTATTAGTGATGTGGAACATCTTTTAAGATGTTTCATAGCCATCTTTACTTCTTTTGAGAACTCTCTGTTCAGCTCCTTAGCCCATCTTTTAATTGGCTTGCTTCTTGTCTTGGTTCTCTGTTTTTTGAGTTTGTTAGATATTCTGGTTATTAAACCTCTGTCAGATGTGTCGCTGGCGAAGATTTTCTCAAATTCTGTGGGTTTTCTGTTTGCTTCCTTTGTTGCCTCCTTTGATGTACAGAAGCTTTTTAGTTTAATGAGGTCCCATTTGTTAATTCTTGCCCTTGTTTCCTGAGCAATTGATGTCTGGTTTAGAAAATCCTTTCCTACACCTACATCATGTAAGTTACTGCCAATATCTTCTCCTAATAGTTTCAGGATTTCCAGTTTCACATTGTGGTTCCATTGAGGTCTTTGAGCCATTTGGAATTGACTTTTGTGCAGGGTAAAAGATAGGGGCTTAGTTTCATTCTTCTACAAGTGGAGATCCAGTTTTGCCAGAACCATTTGCTGAACATGCTGTCTTTCCTCCAGTGAACATTCCTGGCCCCTTTGTTAAACATCAGGTGGCTAAAATTGCATTTACTCGTATTTGGGTATTCAATTTTGTTCCATTGATCTATGGGGGCTATTTTTGTGCCAGTACCACATTGTTTTTATGACAATAGCTCTGTAATACAGCTTAAAATCTGGTATAGTAATCCCCCTGGCATTGCTCTTAGTACTCAGGGTTGTTTTGGCTATCCAAGGTCTTTTGTGCTTTCATATGAATCTTAGGATAGGTTTTTCCAATTCTGTGAAAAATGTCATGGGGACTTGGCTTGGCATTGCGTTGAATCTATAGATGACTTTTGGTAGGATGGTCATTTTCACAATATTAATTCTTCCAATCCATGAGCATGGGAGGTCCTTCCATCTTCTGATGTCTTCCTCAATCTCTTTCTTTAAAGATTTAAAATTTTCCTTGTAGAGCTCTTTAATGTCTTTGGTCAAATTGAAGGCAACTAGAAGAGGGTTTTTTCCGAAGTTACAAATAGCAGTCAGGGATAATTTGATCTCTTCTTTTCCAATTATTGCTCCTTTAATTTCCTGCTCGTCTTATTGCTCTTGCAAGAGTTTTAAGCACTATTTTAAAGAGAAGTGGAGGTAGTGGACAGCCTTGTCTGGTTCCTGATTTCAATGGGAATGCTTCCAGTTTTTCTCCATTTAGAATGATGCTGGCTGTGGGTTTGTTATATATGGCTTTAATTATGTTGAGGTATGTTCCCTCCAGTCCAATTCCCTCTAGGACTTTGAACATAAATACATGTTGAATTTTGTCAAAGGCCTTCTCTGCATCTATTGAGAAGACTATGTAGTTCTTGTCTTTGAGCATGTTTATATGATTTATGAGGTTTATTGACTTATGTATATTGAGCCATCTCGGCATCTCTGGGATAGAGCCGACTTGATCATGGTGGATGATCTTTTTGATGTGTGTCTGTATGTGGTTTGCAAGTATCTTGTTGAAAATTTTTGCATCTATATTCTTTAAGAATATGGGTCTGTAGTTTTCTTTTCTGGTTGTATCTTTACCTGGCTTTAGTATTAGAGTGATGCTGGCTACATAGAAGGAATCTGGAAGTTCTCCAGCCATTTCTATTTTTTTGAATAAATAAAGTAGCATTGGATATAGATCTTCTTTAAATGTCTGATAGAATTCTGTTGTAAATCCATCTGGTCCTGGGCTTTTTTTAGTCTCTTTTTTTAGCTCTTCGATTAGTTGATTCTTTGCACTGTTTTCTTTGTTTCAATTTCATTAATTTCTGCTCAGATTTTTATTATTTCTTCTTGTCTGCTGGATTTGGGTTTCATTTGTTGTTGCTTTTCAAGTGTCTTGAGGTGCAATGTTAAGTCATTTATTTATGATCGTTCCACTTTTTTGGTGTAGGCACTTAGA
>NW_008338710.1:1452750-1459476 GCF_000622305.1 Nannospalax galili | reverse complement strand
GAGTTTCTTGCAGACAACAAAAAGATGGGTTTTGTTTCTTAATCCATTCATATAGTCTATGTTTTTTGACTGGGGAGTTCAGTCCATTAATGTTTAAAGTTATTAATGAAAGATGAGTATTGAATCCTGTCATTTTTTTTTGTTTATATTCTTGCTATATTTGTACTTTTACACTGTTATACTCTCCTTGGAGTTCTTTCTGTAACCCCTTGGGTATAGTCATTCCTTTCTTCAGCTCTTTGTATTGCTCCCAGAACTCTCTGAAGGGCTGGTTTTGTGGACAAGAATTCCTTCAGCCTATTTATGTCATGGAAGATTTTTCTTTCCCCTTCAACTATAATAGACATTTTGCCTGGATATAGTAATCTGGGTTGGCATCTGTGGTCATTTTACACTGGGAATACTTTGGTCCAGGCTCTTCTGGCTTTCATAGTTTGCACTGAAAAGTCAGCTGTAATCCTAATGGGTTTTCCTTTATATGTGACTTACTATTTCCCTTTTGCAGCTTTCAGTATTGTCTCTTTGTTCTGCACGTTAAGTGTTTTTACTATGATGTGCCGTGAAGAGTTTCTATCCTGGTCCTGTCTGTTTGGTGTTCTATATGCTTCTTGTATTTGTATGGGCATGTCTTTCTTTAAGTTTGGGAAATTTTCTTCCACAATTCTGTTGAAGATCTGGTCCATGCCATTGTCTTGGGATTCTTCTCCTTCTTGTATGCCTATGATTCGTAAGTTTGGTCTTTTTATGGTGTCACACAATTCTTGCATATTCCATTTTTGTGATTTCTTACATGTTTCATAATCTTTGCTTGAGTGGTCTAGTTTGTCCACTCTATCTTCCAGTCTTGGTACTCTGTTTTCCCTTTCGTTCATCCTATTGGTGAGGCTTTCTCCTGCTGTTTCTAATTGGCTTACTGAGTGTTTCACTTCCTTCTTCATTTCAGCCTGAGTATTTGTCAATATTTCTAACTCCATTCAGAAGTTTATCCCTATCTTCCTTTAGTTCTTTGATTTATTTGTGTGTTCTTTAAATTCACTGAATTCTTTTATCATGTTTATAATTGTTCTTTTGAGTTCTATGTCCTGCATTATCTCTAGGAGGGTTCTCTTTGTACTCCTCTAGAGGACTACTGGTATTTAGTGGGGATATGTTATTTTGGTTTTTCATGTTATTATTTTTTCTCTGTGATTCTGACATGTGGATTTCTTTTGTAGTTTCTGATTCTTGTGTAAGACTCAAGCCTTCAAGTTTAAGTCTGCTTCATTTTGTGAACTTTATGTGTCTTTGTGTTTTACTTTTTGAGCATGAAAAGCTGGTTCGTCTCAGCTTCCGGTTCTCTCTTTTTATTTTCTATTGGAGTGGCCAGATTGCTTTTGTCTTCAGGAGTTCCCACAGAGGCCCAAGTCAGATGTGGATCAGATGCTCTCAGGCTTTCTCCTAAGGTCTGGATCCCTCCAGGAAAGATTTTGGCCTCAGGAATTTGGGTGTTGGACTGGCCTGGGAGCTGGGCCCAGGAAAGATGCTGGTCTAGGGCAGCTGGTGGCCGGGCCACCCAGAGATGCCAAGGCAGATGGGGCGGGAAGTTGCCCCAAGGACTCCTGGTGACTGCACTGAGGAGCTGGGTTGGTCTGGATGCAAAGGATCAGGAAGAAGAAAGGTCAGCCCCTGCATCCGGGAAAGAGGCTGGCCGGTGGTGCAGGCCCAGGGAAGCAGAGGGAGGTGAGCACGGGGCCAGGCACAGAAGCAGGGCTCCTGGGGACCAGAGAAGGCACTGAGTTGGTCTGGATGAAAAGGATCAGGAAGCAGTAGTGGTTCCCCAGGTGTCTGGGGTACCAAGACAAGGAATGGGACAGGACCCAAACTAGGAGAAGAGACCGGCAGGGGAGATGGGAGGGTGAATGAAGTTGGGGGAGTCAAGGCGTGGAGGGTGCAATGGACTTACCCTGGAGAGAGGCCTGCAGGTTGGAGAGAGCTATTTTTAATTTTTTAAAATGTACATTTTAGGGAGATCATAGCAGACAGCCTGAGAGGGTGGATTCGAACCTCCATCTGTGTAGCAACTGTGATCTCAGCAGACCGCCAGAGAGTGCCTGTTTCAGGCCTAACTCTGTCATAGGGACTGAGAACCCAGCAGACCCACTGAGAGTTCCAAAACTGGCCCCCCTTAGGGAACTTCCCAAATTTTGCTCTGAGTACCAGCTAGTGGGGGTCCAAACCTTAGAAGGAAGCCTGAGTGTACCTGACTGGAACCTGACCTGGGCTTCTGTGGGTGCTGCTGAATAGCTGATCTGAAGCGATCAGTTCCCTCTAAAATAAAACGGAGAGAACCTGAAACCTGGACTAATCAGCTTTATATAAACAATAAGAAAAGGACCAAGGCATACCAAAAATACAAGCAGAAGCATACTTCAACTTAATTCTCATATCAGAATCACAAACAACAAAAGAAATTCACATACTAAAAATCACAATGAAAGAATAAAATGGAAAGCCAAAACACTATGTCCCCAACAAACTCCACCAGTCCTTAGAAGAGTTCTACAAGGAGGATCCCCTAGAGAAAACACAGGACACAGAATTTTAAAGAAAAATCATAAACATGATCAAGGAATTCAAGGAATTTAAAGATCACATGAACAAACAAATGAAAGAACTGAAAGAAGATAGGGATAAACTTCTGAATGAATTCACAAAAGAGAAACATTAACAAAAACTCAGGCAGAAATGAAGAAGGAAGTGAAAAACTCAATAAGCCAACTTGAAACAAGGGAAAGCCTCACCTCTAGAATGAATGAAATGGAAAAGAGAATATCAACACTGGAGGATAAAGCTGAAGAACTGGACCACTAAAGAAAACATTATGAAAAAAAAAATTTTAAACACAGGAATAGAATATGCAAGAGATGTGGGACACCATGAAAAGACCAAATCTACATATCACAGGCATAAAGGAAGGAGAAGAATTTCAGGTTAATGGTACTGACCAGATCTTAAATATAATGATAGAAGAGAATTTCCTGAAATTAAGGAAAGACATCCCCATACAAATACAGGAAGCATACAGAACACCATATAGACAGGATCAGAAAAGAAACTCCCCACGACATAGCATAGTAAAAACACTAAATGCACAGAACAAAGAGAGAATATTGAAAGCAGCAAAAGAAAATTAAGAAGTCACATACAAAGGAAAGCCCATCAGAATTACAGCTGACTTATCAATGCAAACTATGAAAGCCAGGAGAGCCTGGGCCAAGGTATTTCCAATTCTACATGACAATAGATGCCAACCCAGAATACTATACCGAGCAAAAATGTCTATTATAGTTTAGGGGGAAAGAAAATCTTCCATAACACGAAAAGCCTGAAAGAGTACATGTTCACAAAACCAGCTCTTCAAAGGATACTTGAAGCAATATAGAGAGCAGAGAGAGAAACAACTATACCCCAGGGGCAACAAAAGAAAATAACAAGGTATAATTGAGGAAACACAAAATTAGATAAAGAACACAAACAGCAATCAAAATGACAGCAACCAACACACATCTTTCAATAATAACCTTAAATAACAATGGACTGAATTCCTCAGTCAAAAGATACAGGTTAAGTAAATGAATTAAGAAACAAAATACAAGGCTAGAGAGATGGCTCAGCGGTTAAGAGCTGACTGCTCTTGCAGAGGACCCGGGTTCAATTCCCAGCATCGCCATGTATGGTGGTGGCTACAAACTGTCCTTAACTCCAGTTCCAGGAAATCTGAAGCCCTCTTCTGACCTCCGTGGCATTGCATGACATGGGTGCACTCACATACATGCAGGCAAGACACTCATACACATAAAATAAAAATAATAAAATATTTTTTTAAAAAAGAAACAAATACATCATTTTCTATAAGAAACCCAACACACTCATGCGAATACTCTTTTGAATACAATTCATAGGAAACGGTTTTTAACACAAAATGCTTCTGTTCATTCGTTTTCACTATTATAATACACATTGTTAGAACAACTGTTCATTCTACAGAAATCAAGCACTTAGCTATAGAACCGAGACATATTTTCCTAAAGGAAAGAGACTGAAAGTCATGGCTATTCTCTTTTTCATAGAATTCGTACTAGACGGGTTTTTACCCCAAAATGCTTCTGTTCATTTTTTTCACTATTATAAACACATTGTTAGAACTAGTGTCCTTCTACAGAAAGCAAACACAAAGATACACAACGGACACACTGTCTCCATTAGACAGGTCAACTGGACAAAGAATAAACAGAGAGACGTGTGAATTAAATGATTCCATACATCAAATGGACCGAAGAGACATCTTTTGAATATTCCACCCAAGCACTAAATAATACACTTTCTACTCACCACCTCATGGAACTTTTTCAAAAATTGACCACATACTGGGCCACAAAACAAACCTCAACAAATACAAAAAAACTGAAATAATTCCATACATTCTATCGGACCACAATGCAATAAAGCTCAAAATCAACACTGGACAAAGGCCTGGTCAGTACATGAACTCATGGTGATTAAAGAACACACTACTAAACAAAGGAGAAATTAAGAAAGAAATAAAAGAATTCCTGGAATTTAATAAAAGGAACAATACAACACAACACAACCTCTGAGACACTCTGAAAGCAGTTCTGAGAGGGAAGTTTATAGCTTTAAGTGCCTACATTAAAAAAAAAAATCAGAAAGAGCCCAAATAAATGACCTAACACTGCAACTCAAGACACTGGAAAGGCAAGAGCAAATGAAATCCAAACTCAGCAGAAGAGAAGAAATAACAAAAATCAGAACCAAAATTAATGAAATAGAAACAAAGAAAACAATAGAAAGAATCAATCAAAGAGCTGGTTCTTTGAAAAGCTAAACAAGATAGACAGACCCTTAGCCCAGTTAACCAAAAGAAAGAAAGAGCAAATCCAAATCAACAAAATCAGAGATGAAAGGGGAAACATCACAATAGACACCCAAAAGATCCAGATCAGTATAAGGGAATATTTTAAAACCCTATACGCTACTAAATTTGAAAAATCTAAAAGAAATGGATGGATATCTAAAATCATGGGAACCACCGAAGTTAACCCAACAAGAGATCAACAGTTTAAGCAGACTCATAACATATAAGGAAATTGAAACAGTAATATAAAACCTCCCAACTGAAAAAAGACCAGGCCCAGGTGGATTTACAGCAGAATTCTATCAGACATTTAAAGAAGACCTCCAACCAATACTACATAAATTATTCAAAAAGATAGAAACAGAGGGAGAACTCCCAAATTCCTGCTATGAAGCCAGCATCACTCTAATACCCAAACCGGGTAAAGACACAACCAAAAAAGAAAACTACCTTAATGAACATAGATGCAAAAATTCTCAACAAAATACTTGCAAACCGCATACAGACACACATCAAACAGTGTGTCATTCACCATGATTAAGTAGGCTTTATCCCAGAGAGACAGGGATGGTTCAATATATGCAAGTCAATAAATGTCATTAATCATATAAATGGACTCAAAGACAAAAACCACATCATCATCTCAATAGATGCAGAAAAGGCTTTTGACAAAATTCAGTATGAATTTATGTTCAAAGTCGTAGAGGGAATAGGACTAGAGGGAACATACCTCAACATAATTAAAGCTATATACAACAAACCCACAGCCAACATCATTCTAAATGGAGAAAAACTGGAAGAATTCCCATTAAAATCAGGAACCAGACAAGGATGTCCACTATCTCCACTTCTCTTTAACATAGCGCTTGAAACTCCTGCTAGAGCAATAAGAGCAGAGAAGGAAATTAAAGGAGTACTAACTGGAAAAGAAGAGGTCAAACTGTCCCTTTTTGAAGATGATATGTTACTATACATAAGCGATTCCAAAAGTTCCACCAGAAAACTCCTAGAACTGATCAATACTTTCAGTAGAGTGGCAGGTTATAAAAATCAATCTACAAAAATCAGTAGCCATTCTATCTATCAATAACAAGCAATTGGAGAAAGAGTACAGGGAAATGCTCCCATTCACAATTGCTCCAAAAAAAAAAATAAATTATCTTGGAATAAATCTGACCAAAGACACCAAAGAGCTCTACAATGAAAATTTTAAATTGTTAAAGAGATTGAGGAAGACACCAGGAGATGGAAGGACCTCCCATGCTCATGGATTGGAAGGATTAATATTGTAAAAATGACTATCCTACCAAAAGTGATATATAGATTCAATGCAATCCCAATCAAAATCCCCATGACATATTTCACAGGATTAGAAAAAAAAAATCCTTAAATTCGCATTGAAGCACAAAAGACCCTGGATAGCCAAAGCAACCCTGAGCACAAACAGAAATGCTGGGGGGATTACTATACCAGATCTCAAAGTATACTACAGAGCCATAACCATAAAAACAGCATTGTATTGGCACAAAAATTGACACAGAGATCAATGGAACATCATGAAGACCTAAAACAGAGTATACGCAATGTCAGCCACCTGATATTTGACAAAGGTGCTAGCAAAACTGGATCTCCACCTGTAGAAGAATGAAACTAGATCCTTATCTTTCACCTTGCACAAAAGTCAACTTCAAATGGATCAAAGACCTCAACATGAAACTGGAAACCCTGAAACTATTAGAAGAGAATATTGGTAGTAACTTACAAGATATAGGTGTAGGAAAGGATTTTCTAAATTGGACAGAAGTTGCTCA
>NW_008338710.1:1450848-1452705 GCF_000622305.1 Nannospalax galili | reverse complement strand
AAATGGGAAAAAAATCTTCACCACTGACACATCTGAGAGAGGTTTAACATCCAGAATATATAAAGAACTCAAAATTAAAGAATCGAGAAACCAAATGACCCAATTAAAAGATAGGCTAAAGTTCTAAACAGAGAGTTCTCAAAAGAAGAAATAAAGATGGCTAAGAAACACCTTAAAATGTTCAACATTGTTAGTAATTAGGGAAAGGCATATTAAAACCACCCTAAGGTATCACCTTACCCCAATCAAACTGGCTAGGATCAAGAGAACAAATGATACCAAATGCTGGCAAGGATGTGGAGAAAGGGGACCGCTCACTCATTGCTGGTGGGATTGCAAACTCATGCAACCCCTATGTAAAACAGTGTAGAGAACTCTTTAAAAACTAAAAATGAACCTACCATATGACCCAATTATACCACTCCTTGGCACATACCCAAAGGACTCAACCTATTGTAGAGACACTTGTACAACCATGTTTGTTGCTGTTTTTTTCATAATAGGTGAGAGATGGAAGCAACCTAAGTGCCCCTCAACTGACGAGTGGTTAATAAAATATGGTATATTTACACAATGGCATTCTAGTCATCAGTAGAGAGATGAAATAATGAAATTTGCAGGTAAATGGATGGATCTAGAAACTGTTATACTAAGTAACACAGACTCATTTGTGGATCCTAGCACCAAATCCTTTTAAATTCCATGTCCTTTTAATAAGATGATACTGTAGAGCAGTCTCTTCTGCATGAAATAACTACCATCATCACGACTTCAGCAGTGCCTGATTGCTAAACATTGTCACAATTGGGCTTGTTGTCCCTTGTGGTCTTTCATTAAAGGAAGGGCAAGCAGGGTCATTGGACCCCTCACCTGAGTATCCAGCCACTCTTCCCAGCCAACTGTATGTAATTTGGCCCTAATCACAAACAGTCTCCTGGATTTGGGAAGGGCTAAAGTATACAATCTGGAGAAGGCTAGGAAGAGAAGGCTTGATCCATGCTGGGTAAAAACTTTCCAGTGTGCACACCCTCAGGTCATTCATACACTTCAGCAACCCCTCAGTTATCTAGATAAGTAAGCTCAGAAAATTCATTGGTTTCCCCACTAAACTTTAATCAAACATTGTTTTGACACTAGAACCTTAAAAGGGAAAAAGCATTGCTTAGTATTCTCAGGAAAAGAATTCTCACAGCAGATGGAAAAGTTAATGTTATTATGTCTCATAATTATTTAAAAAAAAAAAAGAAAATGAGAATGTAAAAGATGTTTAAAAGGATATGGGAATGGTGATATTTTCCAAAATAGAAAAAATGAGAAAGCCCAAGCAAGTGATGAAGGTCTGTGTAGGTTTATTATGATAATATAAAGGATGAGACAAAAATAACATACACATAATCTTAAAATTTCTAAGGTCATAGTTTAGTCAACTAGTTTAAGGAACAAAATATATATATCTAGTCAAGGTTTATCTGGTTTATCTGAGAACATTTGGGATTTTGTTTTTAATTTTATTTATTTAGTTTTTTATTTTATGTGTATGTGTGTATTGCCTGTATGTAGGTAAGTACACCCGTGTCGTGCAATGCCCAAGGACAGAAGAGGCTGTGGGATCGATCCGCTGGGACCGAAGTTATGGACAGTTGTTAGCCGCCATGTGGGTGCTGGGATTTGAACCAAGGTCTTCCGCAAGACAACCAGTGTTCTTAACCACTGAGCCATCTCTCTAGCCCTGAACATTTGGTTTGTTAACCAAGCTTTATCTACACAGCACATGGTAATTAAAAGTACCAGATGGGTGGAACTAACCTTATTGGATGTTTAACAGCCATGCTTTGAGGCCTATACTAATCTGGTCAG
>NW_008338710.1:1443593-1450477 GCF_000622305.1 Nannospalax galili | reverse complement strand
AAGAGTAAAGTCATCAGTATATTTCTTTAAGAGTTCAAGGGATTATACTTCCCAGACATTAGCCTTAAGTCCATATAAAAAGTTATTTAGACAATTATCTCTCATTGATGATTTTGTTCTGAATCAGAAAATGCTGCTTAGATGTAAGACTTCAAATCTTGGTCTCCAATACTGTAGTTAGTGCCCACCTGTAGCCTAAGCGAGACAACCCACTATTGTTCTAAAATGATGGTCAAATTTGTTTTCTCCCCCATCTAGAAGCCTTTGAGATGGAACTGACATTGACTCTAACCACTCCAAGAGCTATCAAAATGTCTGAAAGCAAATCCTGAATCCATCACTCTCAAGTCCAGTCTTGGAAGACAAAAGAAAGTTGAGGAGGAACCCAAGAGAGGGATGCTTTTGGAAGCCCTTATCAAGAAATTCCAATGGACTGTCGTGTGAACATTTGAAATTTGCCCTGTTCTGACTTTTTTTCTAGTTCCGTCTGGAACTTTTAATGCTAATTCCTCTTGCCTTTTTACTTCTCCTTCACATCTCCTATTCACCAGTCAAGGACTTTCTTTTCCCCCTATAGATAACAGTTATGCAATAACTTTTAGATAGTTATTTTAGATATTTTAGATAGTATCTTTTAGATAGACCCACTGAAGGGGTACTCCAATTACCTCACCCTGTGTCCCTGTTCAGCACGGAAGAGCCAGAGCAGCCTATATCCCAATTCCCTATCTGAAAGCTGGGTAACCTCTTCAGAGGATGGTGTGATAAGAATAGGAGATAGAAATTGGCTAGGCAGTTAGTGTAAAAAGACCCCAAAGAAAAGTAGGCAGATTCTTGGCTAAAAGTCACAATGTCCTTGGGCCTCTTAGCAACATACTTTGTTCCAAAGGCCAAAAATGTCAAAAGTATTTGGGAGTGTTTATCTAATCCTTAAAAGATTTTAGGGTTACCTCTTCAGAGGGGGGAATGTTAGAGTAACAAAAAGCCCCATTAAAGAAGAAGAAGGGGGGGAGGGGGAGGGGGGGAGGAGGAGGAAAGAGTACATGAAATTATCAGAAAAAAAAGTGATGGGGAGATACGGGAGAAGTTGGAAGGGAGGGAGTAGGCATGGATTTGATCAAAACACCTTATATGCTTACATCCCTGTATGAAATTTTCAATAAATTATTTTTAAGCACATTTTAGAGGTTGGGCATGGTGTGACATACTTTAATCCCATAACTTGGGAGGCACAGGTGGATTTCTGCGAGTTCAAATCCAGCCTAGTCTACATAGTGAGTTCCAGGCTAGTCAGGGCTACATACACTCTTCTCTTAAGCTAGTCATGTCAATGTTATTGCCTACTATTGTCAGGTAAGGAATTCTGGTGACAAAATTACTTAATAAAAGAAAACCATCTTTATTTTCAATGCAGCATGGAGAATGATGCCTGTGTGCAGGTCAAATGGCATCCATTCTCACAAACCAATGTTTTTAAATGGTAAAAACAAAATACAAGTTAAATGTTGAAGCCTTTAGAAATAGCTGACATATTAGAAGCAGTATTCAAGACTGTTGTTTGGATTTTTATTTTTTTTTGTACAGGGAACTGAACCAGTGCCATGTGCTTGCTAGGCAGGTGTCTACCACTGAGCTGTAGTTGCAGCCTCAAGACTTGAATGTATATGTATAAGTACTTGAGAGGAAACTTACAGTTTAAGTTAAAATTGTGGTAATACTAAGAACTGGCCTGTCTTATGAAATGGATACTTCAAATGAGTTTAAAGAAACTCATTATTTGCTTAATAAACGCTTGAGAATTACACAAAAATTAATATAATTCAAATTATAACATTTGTGAACACAGAATGGGATTACACTGACATCAATATTAACCTTTTTTTTTTTTTTCAAAAGACAAAGAGTTTCACTATGTAGCCCTAGCTGGCCTGGAACTCGCTATATAAACCAAGCTGGCCTCAAATTCACAGACTTTCTCCTGCCTCTGCCTCTTGAGTACTGGGATTAATACTGCAATATTAATTTCCTAAAGAACAAAATAATTCCCAGTGAAAGATGAACCTATGAACATATATCTTCATTCACACTGAAAGGTGAACTCCTGCCTCCCAGAGGCAAACCATGAGTGGCAGACTTTAGTAAGTAAGTATGGCTCTTGGTCCCTGCTTTCTGCTGGCTGGCTCTGCTCAGTATGCAACCTGCACAAACAAGAGCAGCAAAGTGACTGCCCTGTAACCATCACCTATGAGATCACGGCAATTTCCAACCTAGGGTTTCAGATTTAAGGTACTGACCCATAACTCAGTCACAGGGATGGGTTTTGTTAAATCTTATAAGTCACTTGGTTACTGTTTTCAAATATAACACAATTTTTTACATTAGTAACTGAGTTCTTGGGTAAAATCTATCACACGTGTTCAAGAATCCTGATCTTCATTCAGATCTGTGTTAGAAGTTGGTCTCTCTCCATTTTAGTCCTTTTCTTACAATCTACTCATTGTGTAACCACTCCTTTTCTTTAATCTTGAGCAGCTGGCAAACCAGAACCTCAGCCAGTAACAGCTGGCTGGGAAAAGCGATTTGTTTTACACATTGCATGCTCTAGACTTTACATAGCACAAATGTAACGGTAGTAGTATGTATCTTCTGGCCTTTCTCTGAGTTACAAATGTGAGGTGACTCCAATTTGTATTTATGAAACTCAGATGTAGCCCAAGCAGATGACTTCTCAAAAGCAGGGGCAAACATTGTTGAGCTTCCACAGATGAAGTCAATCAAGGAAAGACAAGAGGAAAATGAAACAGTGTGAAGCTACACAGGGGACAGGGTTGCCATTGTCTGGCCTTGGGCTAACAGTTTTCTTCTCCCCGTTACCTGCCCAGGGTCTCCTCTTATTAAGTCTCCCTCTAGGCCAGCTTCCCCAGGTCCATTTCCTCCCCGTGCACCATATAGAATGTCCCCATCACTTGCAGTTTTAAAATCTTACTGTTGTATGCAAACAAATTATCAAATAAAAGTACACGAAAATCCTCCAACATCAGAAACATAGTGATATAGGTAAAATATTGTAAGGAAATTGCAAACACACACACACAAAAAAACAAACAAACAAACAAACAAACAAAAAAAAAAAACAAAGACAAAACCCCTCTCAGTTGGTAAGCCCATGAGGCAGACCCAGCTTGCCAAAGGTTCATGTGAACAAGATTTGAAGATCGGAGTTGGCGACAAGCCTGGGATAAGTGCACAGAATGACCTGGATATCAAAAGAAAGAAAGAAAGGAACAAAAAGCTAGGGCATTAGGAGAAACGTCAACCTTTCATCAAGAGAGGGGTCACAGCCCGCGGTCCACCCTGGGTCCACCCTGATCAGGCTGTAGAGGTTCAGGTTTTAAAGACTTCAAAAGCACCAGCAACAGGGGAGTGTAGTGTCTGCAAACCCCTGAGAGACCACAGGGGAAGGAGTCAAGGGCTTGAGTCTGAGGAAGGCCCCTAAGCCCCAGGGACCAAATCTGCCCCAAGGTAAGGCTTGAGCTCTATCTAACCCCTAGCAAAGGGGAAGCAAAGGTAGACACAAAGTGATCTGGGACTTGAATGTCACAGGCATACAATAAATACATACAGTTACTCTGTGCCAATTGAAACAATTTTTTAAAGAATTTAAGGGGAGGTCAAAAGTAATGCCCTGGGAACCTGCCTCTGCCTCAAGGGCCTGCTGAGCAGAGGTTGCTCTGAAAGCTCAGCTCTCCCAGTTAGGTCCCGGAGGAGCTAACTGCTGGAGGGAGGGAGACGCTGACTTCATCTTCACAGGATCAGGTATTTTACAATCAGGAACTTTCCTAGAGAAACAACAAGGAAACCAGGCAGCTGACAAGAGATAAGGAGCCCTGTAGTCAGCCAAGAGCTGCTGCGGGGAACAGCCCATGGCTGGCAGGCTGTCCCAAGCCAGGGCTCACTAAAGTGTGTCCAGAAGCTTCAGAGACTGAGCTGAACTCTGATCCGTCTGCCACAATAAGATTCCATCTGCCAAGTGGGAAGTGCAGTCTCCAAATCCTAAGGACATTTTCAAGTGACACGCCATCTTGATTTACAAGAACATGGAGGGAAACAAAATCAAGATAAGCCCTGTGGAAGTGGGAGTGTGGGGTGGTGTGACCTAACTCCTTCAGAATGCAGTCAGTAACGCTCCACCACTGCACAGCCATCCGGAAGGACTGCTGTGTTGGTGTCTACTCCAGAACACTTTTGGATTTCTTCAGATGCACATGAATGCATGGGGTGTTCCAGAGGGCTTCCTCTATCACTTGCCATCTTATGATCTTGAGACAGAATCTCTCACTGAACCTGGAGCTCCCAGGGTTTAGCTAGACTGGCAATCCTCCTATGTCCACTACCTCTCCCAGGTCACACTGGCCATGATCTGCTTTTAATTGAGATGAATAGTTTTTGGTACAGAACTTCATATTTGGCTAAAACCCACCAAATTAAAAAATAAAACAAAACAAATCCAACCAGGATGACATGTGCCCACATACCCAGAAATGTGAAAGTTTCGGGATTCTCTGAGATCCACAACTTTACAATTTTGCACTACAAGCTTAGTAGCAGATGTCACATGACTATAGACCATTCATTGGTACCCCTCCCCACCCAGATCTGTGTGAAGGGCTTAGGGCAGTCACCCTTTCCTGCACACAGAGCAGGTGGACACGCTACTGCCTCTGTCTATTCAATCAGATAAAGCACTCCTGTGTTGGAGAGATCTAAAGGCACCCACCTAAGTCAGTGGAGAGGCACTCCAGGACACTAGCCCTTTCTTAACACCCATATCCAAACCATATCTGTGGGCTCCCAGACAGAAAAATCAGTGTGTCTGTGTTCATGTTCATATATGCGTTCAATGTACAGGTATATGGAGGTCAGAAGTCAACAATGGGTATTTTCTATCGCTCTCCACCTTGTATTTTGAGACAGGGTCTTTCTCTGAACTTGGTGCTTGCCAATTTGACTAGGCTAGACCAGCGGGCTAGTGAGCCCGAGATCCTCTTGTTTCCATCTTCCTGGTGCAAGGATTACAGGCTCATGCTGCCACACCAAGCTTTTTACTTCGGTGTGGGGAATCTGAGCTCAGGTCCTCATGCTTACACATCAAGCATCTCCTAGTTCCCCAGAAACCTTTTTTGTTCTTGAGACAGGGTATCCCTACTGCCCCAGCTGGCCTGTAGATCTGCCTGCCTCTGCCTCCCAAGTGCTGGGAATAAAAGCATGCGCCACCATGCCCAGCTAGAAAAATCAGTTTTAAGGACACTATTTAAGACAGCAATCTACAGGCAATTCTTATTAACCAATTAAAAATGATAGTGAGACTGAAAAGTGGATGTACTGTACACCAAAAGTATGCTGGGAGGTCTAAGAGCCCCCAGCTCACTTTACGGCAGGACTATTGTGCAATGCCTTTTTGTCCACCTGCCCAGAGATCAGAAAACATGTCTCATTCTGCATGCACAGTGGACTTGCACAATAGTCTACCAAACTGCACTTGGAGCAGGCAAGATTCTTAGTTAAGAATATCTAGAAACCACAGAGGGTTCCAGCAAGGTGGCCGCAGGACATAAATATGGAGTTGTGCGCTCTCCTGGTCTAGCACATCCCACTTTCCCTGGGAGGAAAACAGTCAACATTCCATACTAGAGAACTGGAGAAAAGCAACTGTGGTATAATGTTCTTTCGAGCACACCAAAATTAAGTGCTCAGACTAAAACAACAGGACAATACAAATTCCTAGGCGTTAGTCATATATTTCGAGAAATGAAAATATATTTGAATCTCTTCCAGTCACCTAGAACTCAAGAACACGGCTATTTCTGGAACAATACAAGACTTTTGGCCATAGTACATATATTAGCAGTATTTCATGATTACTATATAATTTATTAACAAACCACAAGGAGCCACTAATATATTAGTCATAAGTGGGCTTTTGGTTTGTGTTTCTGGAGTCAAATTTTATGACCTGTAGTATTTTATATTTGGAGACTTCCATATGTTAAAAACAAAAACTGACAATAGAAACATCACAATAGACCCTTAAAATTAAGCAAACACTGCTTCAAAATTCTTAGTTTATTTTCACCTAATGACTGGTTTCCTTTGGGTCCACCCAGTAAAAAGAACTTCCGTAAAATGCCATTCTTGGCTAATTCTCTGCCTTTAAAGGGCCTACAATTATAAACTCCACTAAACAAATAAACTTCTTTCCTATTTTTAAAGTTTTCCAAGATTGGAAAATCTACGTCTTTGGTTGGCAAATTTTCTGACAACATCTTGGCAATAAATTCTTTACAGTTTTTTGAGAGATGAAAAGGACCAGAAACTACAGAGCAGCCCCTCTCTGTCTGTTTCAGGAAAGGGGAAATAAAGTCACAGGGTTGCAACCTTGGGCAAGGACACTCAGGCTGCTGGTGGCAAAGACAGTAATTTTCTCTGCTCCATTTTCCTCTTATCTGATCTAAATTACCTATGCTTCATGAAAGCAGTGTTTTCTAGTTCTGTGCTACTGAGCAAGAGCTTATGTTTTTTTTTAATTATTTATTTATTAACCACATACTTAGAAGAAGCATTTCATTACAACAGCATTGACATATTCAATAACAATTTCCTGAGCTAAGATGCATCTCTTTTAAAACTGCTGTAAATTTTTAGGTTTACAGTTGAATTTTTACAGTTATACAATATTGTACTCAGTATAAACCCTATAAGACATAAATTAAATGACATTTTAACCTTTAAAAAAGATCTCCATTTCATTATTAAAATACACAGTTTCATACAGAAATTCTTTTTCAATGCAATTGACATTGGATGTTTGCACATGCATTTCTAAT
>NW_008338710.1:1422695-1442924 GCF_000622305.1 Nannospalax galili | reverse complement strand
AGTTGTCAATACTCCTTTAGATAAGATTAGGGTCTGCTGTTCATTTTCCCAGTTCTGTGCTGGGTTACTATTTGGGAGTCCCTGGCCAACAACTCAAAAGAAGTTATCTCCTATATGGCATTGTTTCTTGTTATGTAGCCTTTAGCTATGCATATGGACTCTTAAAAAAGTATATTGGACCCTTTTATCTTTGGTTATACTTTCCTCTTGGGTGTTTAAGGCCATACAGTTGATCCAGATAAAACAATTTATTTTTACTCTTAAGATCTTTTGAGGATCTGTTCCTCAGGGATCACATGGGCTTGGGAGGAGACCCTGGCTCTTTTACCTTTGACTATCTTCCGCCTGCGTGAAGATAGTCAGTCAAAGGTCCTCCTGCTCGACCATGGTTGGCTTCGCTTGGAAGCATGGAGGGAATGATTCCTCTGTGTTGACCCTCCTCTTTGTAGACTGGACACTGGTTCAAGTCCATCTGGTGGGGTCTCCTCGGCCTCCTTGATCAAGAGGACAGGTGACCCACCACAATTACAGGACAGTTTGAGAGATGCTCATAGTACCCTGGAACCAGTCGACCTAGGAGGGCAAGGAGCAAAAACTGTCCTTTATGGTCCTCTGACCAAATTATTATAGGCCTCAAAGTATGTCTCTTAAACACCAAAGGTTAGTTCCACCAATCTGGTACTTTTAATTACTGTGTGTCATGTAGACAAAAATCTTGGGCACAGACCAGTTGTTCTCAGATAAACCTTACCAAGGCATATATTTCTTGATCTGCTATGTCTAATTTGTCAGTAGGGTGTAGGAGTAATATGGTTCCCTCTGGTTTTCAACTCTAGCTAGGCATTGTTTATCTCTTGCATTGTCTCACCCCTCCATCATGGTTTTCCCACTTAAGGTGCCCCCATTTCCCCCCTTTCTCCCTTAATACCTTCTCCTATGGTCCTACCTCTCTTGAGCTCCTCCTTTCCCTTTATCCCCTAGGTTCCTTGTATACCCTTCCCTCCCCCCTCCCTTAAAATAACCCAATTTTTATCCATATCTCCCTTATTAAGGCCTGTTTCCAACTCTTCTCTTTCAGGTTCTTTCTTTTCCTTTACCTCCCTAGTTCCTTTCCACTATCCTGGTTCCTGTAGTTATATCTGAATACATACTCACTTATCAGGATTTGGTGCTAGGATTCACATATGAGGGAGAACATATGTGTGTGTGTGTATGTGTGTTTTCTGAGTCTGTGTTCATTTAGTATAACAGTTTCTAGTTCCATCTTTTTACCTGCAAATTTCATGATTTCATCTTTCTTTACTGTTGATTAAAACTCTTGTATAAATGTACCAAATGTTCATTATCCACTCATCAGCTGAGGGACGCTTAAGTTTCTTCCATCTCTTAGTTATTGTGAAAAAAGCAGCAACAAACATGGATGTATGTCTCTGCAATAGGGTGAGTTCTTCGGGTATATGCCAAGGAGTGGTATAACCGGGTCGAATGGTAGGATCATTTGTAGTTTTTCAAGGGTGCTCCACACTGCTTTCCATAGAGGTTGACAAGTTTGTAGTCCCACCAGCAGTGGATGAGAATTCCCCTTTCCCTGCAACCTCTCCAACATTTGGTATCATTTGTGCTCTTGATCTAAGCCAGTCTGACTGGGATAAGACAAGGTTCATTTGTAGTTTTTTAAGAGTTCTCCACACTGCTTTCCATAGGGGTTGAACCAGTTTGCAGCCCCACCAGCAGTGGATGAGTGTTCCCCTTTCCCCACATCCTCTCCAACATTTGGTATCATTTGTTCTCTTGAGCTTATGTTTAACTCACACACCATATGATAAAATGATAGAACCGAATTTAGACAGCCAAGCGCAAGGAATGCACGGAGCTTAAGCAAGCATCAGAACACCGTTAATGTGTGTATTAGTGTGAGGGTGGGTGCACATACCTGCAGCGCATGCCTGCAGAGGCCAGAGGAAGACATCAGTTATCTTGCTTGATCACAATCCACCTTATTCTGTTGACATAGGGTCTTTCACTGAACACCAAGCTAGACTGGCAGCTGGCAACTCCCAGTGGTCTTCCTGTCTCCACCATCCACAGCACTGGGGTTGCACACCAGTGGGGCTTTTTACATGGGTATTGAAGATTTGAACTCAGGCCCTCATACTTGATTAGCAAGTGCTCTTACACAGAGCCATCTCCTTAGCCCCAACACACTGTGTTCTAATCTTAGCTGTGCCTCTCACTTAGTCAGCTCGCCCATGGAGGACTTCATGTTTCTCATCTTTAAAAAAAGGGGAGGACTTCGATTGTAGTTCAATAGCAGAGTGCCTATGTAGCATCTACAAGGCCCTAGGTTCAAGCCCCAGCACTGCAGAATAAAATAATAATAAAAAATTAATGAAAAGAAGGAACAGAATTAGGCACCTACAAAGTCTTCTTTACCAACAAATGCAATGATATCAACAGTGTTGATGGTTCACACCTATTAAGTGGTTAATCTGGCCAAGGAATTGTTCCATGTTGAGTACCTAATTGTTCATCAACAGCCTGGAGGGAAGTTATGCATCACTATTTTACTGATAAACACACTGACATTTAGACAGGGAGAGAGGGAATGGCTCTAGGAACTGTTACTTCCTCATTGGAGGTGGATGAAGATCTAAGAGGCTCCTTGGCCTGACTTGTCATCACAGAAACTCAGTGCGCAAGATGGCTGCTGTTGTCAACCTGACATACCTGGGAAGAGGGAATTTCCTCTATCATATTGGCCTGTGGGTATGTCTGTGAGGCATTTTCTTGATTGTTGAGTGATGGTGAGAGCCCAGCATACTGTGCGTGGTGCTACCCCTGGGCAGTTGGTCTTAGGCTGTTAAGAAAGCAGTTTGAGTACTGGCCAGAGGAACAAGACAGTAAATAGGGTTCGTCCATAGTCTCTGCTTTAGTTCCTGCCTCCAGGTTCCTGTCCTGGGCTCCTCCCTTAGCTTCCCTTGCTGATAGATTGTGAGCTATAAGCCAAATTCGCCCTTTCCTCTCCAAATTGGTTTTGGTCAGAGTGTTTTATCACAGCAATAGAAAGAAAGAAAACCAAATGGAAAAAGAACACAGTGGTCATTCAATACCACGTGCTCATTTTATAGCTCTAGTACTGAGGCCCAGGGCAGTAGAACATGCCCAAGTTGAACAAACTGAATGTAAGCATGTGGGCACTGTCCTTACAAATTCATGCTTAAGAAGGCTTGGCAAGCCATGTTTGGGGGTATAAACCTGCAACTCCAGCACTGGAGGCTGAGGCAGGAGCTCAGGAGTTCCAGGCCAGCCTGGGCCACATAGAAAGACAAGGGGAGGAGAAAGGGGAGAAAGGGGGAAGAAAAGGGAAAGGGAAGAGAGAGAAAGAGAAAGAGGAAGGAAAAGAGGGGGAGGGATGACAATCAAGTAACCAATAAAATGAAAACTCACAACTGTCTCCTCAAAACTAGCTTCTTTAGGTCTATCTGATTGTCCTCAATATTCTTCCAATCCTGACTGACCTTTCACTTTCTACCATGGTTTCTCTCTTACCTCCTCTTCTCTCTCTAGCTAAGAACATCTTGAAATGTAGGGATATTAAAAGTATTTGTGCTTTGTGATTGGTTTAAAACTTGTACACCTATTTCAAAACCAGGTTAACAGACCATTTTATGCCTTTTGCCTACGGAAAAAAGTTCCATTTCTCAGTGGACAAACTTTTCTAAGTTCTGCCAACCTTGTTTCATGATCAGAATACCACCTTGTTACCCAGACAGCATAACTACAACAGATAAAGCATAAAGTTAGAGCCAGACAACTCAACCTCTGATCTTAGCAGCTATGACTTCAATTGTACAATGTGGTGACTTACAGCTAATAATATGTCCTATTCACGAAAAACGTGAACAGGGCAAAGTATTCTCTCTGTAAAAGAATGTAAGATAATGAGCATGCTAATTAGCTCAATTTATTCATTCTATAATGTACATACTTCAAAATATAAGGGTATGGCAAACAACTTTATCTGTCCATTTAAAAGCCTAACTTTAAAAAAAATAGCTATGGTAAGTTATTAACCTCCCTAAACTTCATATTCTCCACCACCACCACCAAAAAAATACATAAGAAGATGCAATAATCACACTAGTACCACAGTTATCTTAATCAGGTAAATTGTGGAACTTGACTACTCCCAATACACTGGCTGGCACGTGTAAAGCGTTTATAAATGCAATAATTTCTTCCCCTCCTTGGTGTGCTAATACTAACCCAATTTTCCCTCTTCTTAAATACTGAATGTAAGTAATGTTTTCCCAAACAAAATCAATCTCTTCTCTTAGAGGAAAGGAAATATATTATACACATAGATCATCTGTTAAGAGTGCCTTCCTGGAAACAGAACTGAGTAGCTCAGTGTGTCCTCACAGCCCAACATGAGGGCGCTAAGCCACCACAAGGGACTTCAACAACTCTCAGTCCATAAACATTCAGGCCATGCTTTCTTCCTACACACAGTTCACACAGCAGGCTGGTCCTCCCAGACCATAGGGACCATATGTTCATGACACCTTTCCCACACACCCCAACCATTGCTCACACTTTCTTCTGGTGTCCATTTTCTACAGTCATCTTGGTCTCAAATTTGCAGGTATGCTCTGAAGTGATTAAATAATTGGGAAATACAATATACTGTTACAAAGAGATGCATGAATAATTCTGAAGCAAGAGAAAACCCCCCTAGTATTTCCTAGATAGGCAGTTTCATAACCCACCATATCATGACCTACACTTACCCTTTTCTAAAGACTTGACTCAGACCTCACCTTGCAGTCTCCCCATAACCCTGGCTGAGCAGTTGGCTGTGATTCTCTGCATACACAGCTGTATTCACGTTACATTTAAGCTTCTTTCACAGGCCTCCTCTCCCTGTAGACTGCAAGATGCGCAAAGGCTGGAGTGTCTTTTCAGTCTGTAGCCACAGCACCCTAACACCACAGGCGTGCCACACACTTCACCTGCCCAGCCAACCAGCTTCTAAATAAATCTATGTTTACAGATAGTCTTCACAGTTTTCTAAGTAGATTTTGACAGTACTCAATGTTAAAATAGATTTAAAAAATACAAAGAAAGGAAAGGTATATAGAACAAATAGATGTAAACTTCTTTTATAGATAAGAAAAAGGCTTAGCAAAATTAACTTGGCCATGTTCAATCAAAGTAAGTGAATGGAGCCCAGAAGTCTCATCTTATTATAATACATGACATATAAAAATAATTTGCAGAAGACTCAATTTGCAGGAGTAGATGAATACTAAGGAAACGATTTTCCCAGCATATCTTTTCAGAGGAATCTAACAAAACAGTAGAGAGTAGTGGGGCTCACCACACTTCCAATTAAAAAAATAAAAAAATAAAAAACCCAAGCTAATAGAAAATTCAGATCTTTTTAAAAAAATTTATGGTATGAATGTTTTGTCTGCATGTACGTAAGTGCACCATGTGCATACAGATAGTTGTTAGCCACAATGTGGGTGCTGGGAACTGAACCCAGGCCCTCTACACAAATACCCAGTGCTCTTAACCACTGAGCCATTTCTCCAGGCTCAAATTTAAAAATTTTAAATTGAAGAAATCAGAGGTACTTGAGTTTACATTCACAAATCTAAAGACCTGTTTTGCAATAGGTCTTACAGATATTCCTGCATACCACTATGCAAAACTTCAAAAGGGGCTAGAAGGATAGTTCAGCGGTTAGAAATGTTTGCAGCTCCTGTAGAGAACTGGGGTTCCCAGCAACCCTGTCAAGGATCATCACTACCTCTAACTCCAGCTCCAGAAGATCCAATGCCCTCTTCCAGCCTCCATGGGCACTTATAAGCATTTGGGCATAGATACACACATATAAATAAATATTAAAAAAAAAACAGAATTCAAAAGAGCATTATTTCTACTCCATTAATGACTCAAGAGACCATCACATCACTAGAAAAATGCAAGTTAACTCAACCATGATCACAGTAGCTTTATCTACAATTGCCATAACTTAGAAGCAACTAAGGACCCTCTAGAGGTAAATGGGTCAACTATAAGACATTCAAATCATGGAATATTATTCAATGGTGAAAAGAAATGAGCTATCAAGCCATAAAAAGACAAAAAGGAAATATAAATGTGTATTACTAGCTAAAAGGAGCCAAATTTGGAAAGACTACCTATGGTATGATTTCCATTACACGATGCTCTTTATAGGCAAAAATACAGTAAAGAAAAAGATGCCTGCTTGTCACAGGTTCAGAGAGAGAGAAGAATATACACAACACAAAGGACTCAGAGGGAAATCAAACTGCTCTGTAGGGCACTGATGGCTGACACGGGTCACTATTTGTTCTGTCCAAACCCACAGAGCGTAACACTTGTCAACTGTAATATACGTATAACTCCAACAGCAGTAGGAGATGTTAGACATAAACAAGGCAGGCTATGGGGAAGGGGAAGCTACAGGCTGTGTAGGAAACCTCTGTATCTTTTACTCAATTTTTCTGTCATCTTAAGACCACTTATTTAAACACAGTATTTTTGTAAGAAAGAAAAGGAGGCGATTAATCTTTTAAATCAAACAATATTCTGATTCCTAGTCTGTGATAATATCTTAAGAGTGCCTGGTGCAAAATTAAATACACCAAGGAAGAGTGAAGACCAAGGATTTTTTTAATCTGATAAACTGAATAGTTAATATATAAAGAGTTCCAGTTTCCTTAATGGTGCAGAGTATAAGGTACACATTGTTTTCTTTCCCAGAATAACCAAGTTCAAGATCATAGGCTTCTCTTTTTAAAATTTCTCTCATAGGACATTAACCTCATTATTCTAAATATTATTATTATTTTTAAAAAAAAACAAGTGAAATCAAGGCACATGTTCTAAATAATACAAAGGCACATCAAGAGCCTTGTTACTCCAAGTGTGGTCCCCTGTCCTGTAGCAACCATGTCCCCTGGAACTTGCTAGAAATGAAGCATATGGGGTTCCGTTCCATACCAACTAAACCACAGTCACATTCTACAAGTCACCCAAGTAACTTGTATGCACCGACATCTAAAACATCATGATGGTGGTTTTCATGGCACCTAGAGGCTAGCAGAAGAGCTAAAAAGGTTCAAATAACTACAGTGAAAGACACCCCAAAGAGTGGACCGTACAGCCAAGACTATGAGAACAGATCAGCTTTCATCTGTGTGGGAGCCCCACTGTGCCAGGATAAAATGGCAGATCTTCTGAAGGGGTCCGAATGTTATAGGCATCCTGGTACCCACTCACCTGTCTGGTCTCACCTGTGCTGTTGCTCAGTTCAGCCCCCCTCCAGCCTTGCCTGTGACTGCAGCTCCCCAGAAGTGTCTCCAGAATCAAAGGCTGCCCTTCCCTGTTATTCTACTCCCAGTTTAGTACACTCATCCAAAGGATGAATGATTAATCAGATATGCCTCAGGAAAAGGGCAAAAGATGAGCAGGGTTTTGAGAGTCAGAAATGGACCACTAGGGCATAGACACAGCCAACTAAGATGAGTTTGGAGAACTTGCCCGTGAAACAAACTATGATTTTTTTTTTTTCTCATGATGAGACCTGTTCTGAGCTGTGTTCTACTACAGACTAGGTGAAAGTTCTATTCCAGCTTTCCTCCATTCTCTCTTGGTAAGGCCAACCGATGCTGGAGTTCTTGGCTCCTAAACGCCCAAAGAGAACTACAGCTGTAGCACTGCCAGAGAGAAGTAACAGAGCTCCACTGAAGCCCAGGTTAATCCAGCTGTGCTTGGCAAAAGCAGCACATTTTCCAAGACCAAGGGATGGTTTCACTATCATTAAGGAGTTCCTCACTCTTTATTAAGCTTAACCAACTACTAATTAAATGTAGCATCAATATACAGAAGAAAATGCTTACACTTTTTAAAAAATCCATCCCATTAACCTAGGACACATTTCAAGGACAAACCAATGTAGAACTGACTTCAAGCAAGACTGCAGAGTGTTGCCTAAATAAACACTTGCAGTAGACAGATTGCCACCTCCCAGGAAGGCTGCTGTGTGCTGGTAAACAGAAGAGCAAGTTCAACTGGCCACTGGCACCCAAAGTGGGCAGCTCCAGTCTACAGAGAACCGCAAAGATGAATAAATAAGGCCAGAGCCAGGACAGGACTGTGCCTGAATGCTGCGGTCAGAAGTGGCTGCTAATCAAGGAGGAGCTGCACTTGGACTCAATACAGAAGAAGCAACAAATTGCTTCAGACAAAGCAGACAGCAAAGCCACCTGGCCAAATTGTTTCAGAAGATAAAGAACAATGATGCAGTTTTCCTTCCTCAGTAGCCAGGCCCAAGCCACCACCATCAACTTCTGAGAGCCCCAACAGCCCAAGTTCAGCCCAAGTGGTCAGCTCTTTCCAGCCACAATATACATTAGGGGATACCACCACTCCCTTCACACCCCCCTAATGGCTTCCTAGTGCGCTTAAAAGCAAATCCGAACCCAGCCCAGTACTTAGACCCCTCATTCCCCTAGCCCAGAGTCTCCTCCATGCCTCAGGGCCTGCCTCTATGTACCAGTTCACTGGGCCTTCCTGCTGCTAGGTCCAGCCAGACCTTGCTTAATGTCCTCTCACTAATCCGATGGAATGCCACCCCACACCACCTGGTCCCCTTAGTCTGCTTTTCTTCCTAGCACCGACAACCATCAGAAACTACCTTACTTATCTAAGCTTCTGTCTCTACTGATTATTAGAATGAGCTACGCAAAAACAGGGAACTGGTCTCCTCTCTGTGCCTCAACCCCCAGCTCCTCACACATAGCCTGGCATTCAGCAGACGCACCCTAAGTACCGGTGTTGCATGTTTGTTAAGTGTCCTATTAGACCAAAGACAAAATATGGAAAACCTGGCTTTACATAAAATATGAATTAGCAATCAATTGCCTACTTAAAAAAATGATTCCTTCCCTAATGCATTTAAAAGTATTTGACATACTAAACTTCAGTATAGCTGAGCGTGGTAGTAAATGCCTGTTATCTCAGCACTCAGGCAGCAGAGATAGGAAGACTACCACAAGTTTGAGGCCAGTCACGGTTACATAGTAAGACCCTGTCTCAAAACACAAAACAAAACAAAACAAAACAAAACAAAAACACTTCAATGTGCCCTGGTTTTAAAGGATAAATCTACTGTGCAAAATGGCACAAATACTGCCTGGTACACAAACGGTACCCGATCAACACCTGCTCACTAGAAATATAAGCACCAGAAAATAACGCACAGCATAAACCATATGAAAATGTACTTGGATTGGACACACAGCAACTCTGGCTACATTTTTTAGGCCCCATTTCCCATCTTATCTGGTAAACAGATATAAACATATATATTTAAAATCTACATGCCTGGGATATTAGAACTAATCCTAGTCACAGTCTTCACAGGTAGGTGCAAATCCAAGTCAGCTCCTAGAGTCTGCTGAGGTTAGTTTTCACTAAGTAACGCAGAGGAACAGAGCTAATCAACAGACAAGCTCAAAATGCCAGGCTGGGGAACATCTGTAGGTTTAGTCTAAAAACTGCAAAGTTTGAGAAATTCATTTACAATCTGTAGGGGAAGAAAAAAAAATGCCCCCAGCAAAACATTCAAGAAGAAACTACACTTAAAAGCTAGTCCCATCTGTGATTCAATGCACACTTACTTGCTCCATGCTCCAAACCATGTCCATTTACAAACAAAACAATGGCGTGCTCTTTTGTTTTGTTTTTAATTAATAAACTCTTAAACTTTTTCCCATCTTAGTTTTATTCCTACATTATGAAATTGCTCACTCTACAGAGTTACCATTCATACAGGAGAAACAAAGGCCAGCTCAGGTACCATCTGCATCAACGGATGCCCACTCCCCTTTTCCTCCCCTGCCAGGTGCTGAGTGCAGCTGCAAAGAGCAAAATGGAAAATAAATCAGCTGAGTGATGTGGGTCTGAGTGTTCTTAGAGAGGCATTTTAAAATCGAACACAAATGCATGTTAAGATTATGTCCATTGTGTGTATTATCTATGCTGTTTGTGTCTGACTTTACACCCTCCTCTAGTATAAAACACAGTGTGACAATCTCTTGTCACTTCACAACAAACCAAGCACAGAGTGAATGTCACTCTATAATCCCAAGAATCAAGAAGGCAGAGCTTGCTTGCTTGCTATTTGGTTTTTAGTTTAGGTTTTTTGAGGCTGGGTCTCTCATAGCCTAGACTGACCTCACACAGGCAACTTAGCTAAGGATAACCTTGAAATTGATCCTCCCTCCACCTCAAATTCTGGGATCACAGGTGTGTACCACCATGCCCAGCTTAAGAAATGAATTTTCAAAGGCAAATTTCCATTCTAAATTCACAGAATAACATTATGTGAAAACATTAATTCAAGATAAAATATATATCACCAGCTACAGGAAATGAAATACAAAATTAAGTACTTTTTTAAAAAAATCATGTGTTTTTGCCCAAAAAAACATTAGAGGGTTTTTTGCTACTGATGGTCTGAAGTTTTAACAGCAATTTTGGAATAACATGATTCAGAATGAAAGTCAAGCTATCAGCAAGCAGTGCAATTGTGCAAACTCCTCAGATACACTGCCAGTTGAAGGAGGCTGAGGGTCTTCTGAAACCTTGGGTGCCTTTTCAAATACCGCTTTGGTTTGCTCTTCTGGCTCCTCTGCATTAAAGAAAAACCCATCCCACTCCTATTACCCATGCTCTGGAAAAGTTAATAAAACTTAAAAACAACACTAGCAATTTTTAAATAGCAGATCTTTAAAACTTACTCCTGATTTTGAAATGAAACAGCCCCCTACCTTTGGCCCTATAAAATAACAATAATGAAATTCAAGTCTTCAACCTAAGGCATAAATCAGACATACTGAGTCACCTTTTAAACTCCATTATTACTTTTTAAGTTTAGCATTATTTATAAATGTTAAGAACACTTCAAAAAATAAAAATGTGGCCATGACTTTTTTTTCCCCCAGTACAAAACTACTTTATACCTTTCTGGTAAGCTCTCATTTTACTACAGCTGTTTCGGGAGATTCTGGTGAGGATCCAAAGATGGAATGTTGTTCCAGTCTAATTCATTACCAATGCTCTCTAGTTTGTCTCCACTTTATCACTTAAATTATAGGCGAAGCCACGTGTTCACTAACAGACATTCAGAAAAATGTAATGAGGTGAAAAAACCCGCTTTAAACTCCTTACATCATAACTGGAGATACACCTAATTACTATTTCTAAAGGGTTGGAGAGGTTCTACGGGTTCTCTCGAGGTGAAGTTACAGATAGCACGTCCCCGAATGGGGCTGAGCGGGACGTCTCAGTCAAAATGTTCATCCCCAGGAGCACCGGAGCCTTTGCAAGAATGAGTTCCGAGCTGCAGCGAACCGAGCCATTCCTTCCAGCCCTTTCGTTCCGCAGCGGTGTAACCCTCCAAGATCGCTAATGCTCCAGACTCTAAAACTTTGCGGAGAGAAAGCAAACTTCCACTAAACACTCAGCTCTCGGGGCTTGTGCTATGGAATCTGGGGGTTAAACCTCGAGCCAGGGGGCCTTCTGTGGCCTCCAGGCATCCCGGGCGGCCCAGCGCAGCCACCCCGGCGCACACCAGGGTCCCGGAGGTTGGCAGGGACCATCCCGCCGCCGGGAACCAACGCTGGGGCTCGTCCCGGCTCCCCGCCAGCCTGCTCGCCGGGCGGAAGAGGCAATGAATGAAAGTCCGCGGCGAGGCCCGGGGCGCTCCCGAGCTCCAGGGGCCCTGGCGTCCCACCCCGTGCCACCCGACGGTTGGAGACCCCCGCCCCGCCCGCTGCCTCGCGCTCCGCTCGGCTCCCGGCCCACTGCGGCCCACCGCCGCCTACCTTGGCCACCCAGCTGAACAATGGTGACATCGCGGGCCGGGCGGCAGCGGCTCCTCTCCCGCCCGCTCCCGCTCACACGCGCCGGCGGCCCGTGGGCCCGCGGGCAGCCGGGGGCGGGCTCGGGGCGCGGCAGGGCGCGGGCATCATCCCCGCAGCGACGGCGGCCAAGCTGAGGGATCCTCCCCGCGCGTCACCGCCTGAGAGGTCGCGCCCGCCGGGCTGCCGGGCCAGAAAGGGAAGTGGGCAGAGAGCGCCGAGAGGGGGTCGGAGGGGCGGGGCGCCGTCGGGCACGCCCATAAAGCCACGCCCCTCTCCCGCCCACCAAGGCCCGGGTCGACGGGAAGTTGGGATGTACAGGGGTCGCCCCTTGAGGAGGTCCCGGGCTGGTTCAGGAAACCGTGGTGACCGAGTAGGGACACGACTTTCCAGTCCTACGGGCCGTTTCGTACAGCTTTCAGAAATCTTAGAGTCTCTTTTTTTCTCTGACTTAATTTTAAAATCGCAGTTGGGACACAACGCTGCCCCGCCTTGCAGGGTTTCTCTCTCTCTCCCCCTCTCTCTCTCTCTCTCTCTCTCTCTCTCTCTCTCTCTCGCTCGCTCGCTCGCTCGCTCGCTCGCTCTCGCTCTCGCTCTCTCTTTTTCTTTCTTACTCTTTTGTAAAGCCACAGAGTTGGACCACAAGACCACTCAACTTTCCAGAGGTTACTTACCCCACTACCACCACCACCACCTTGGCATTTCTTTAACAGCTCAGGATGGTAACAAAAGGGCCAGTGTTGCCCAGCCCCTAATACTTTTATATAACCAGAAGTGCTTTTCTTGGTGTCATAAAATAAAACTCAACTACAGAGACTGAAATGGGGCAGAGGCAAAGGACCTTAGGCTCTGGCCAATCTGGAGGTCATGCCCTGCTAACAGGCTAATCTCACCAATTTACTTCTCCCCTGGCAGGTCAGATGATGAGGCCTTGTGGTCAGTTTATGGCTACAAAGGTTAAACTGAGTTTCCAACCCAGACTCTCCTAACTTCCACGTTGAGAAAATAAAGTCCAAAGGTCCGTAATGGCTGATATGTGATGTATGTATGCATCACACAGCTGCTCACGGTCCCTGCTTCAACCCAGCCCACGAATCCTCTGTTTGCATTTTGTAATATTGTGCATGAGCTTTAGCATGACATTTTATTATTCCCCAAACACCTGACAGCTTAGTGGGTGATAGTTATCTACTGCCATGGAACAAGTTGCCCCAAAACAGTCACAGTAACAATCTCTGTGGGGCAGAAACCCAGGAGCCTTGGCTGGTATCTGTGGCACAAAGTCTTGCCTGGGTTGCAGTTCAGCTGTAAGCAAGGGCTATGCTTATCCCAGGACAGGATGGGACAGGAGGATCCACCTTCAAGTCAAAACACAGTCATTCCCAGGATTCAGGCCCCCATAGGGGGTAGAGGTGGACCCCAGAGCCTAGTGTCCTGCTGATCCCACCACAGAACTTCTCAGTTCTCCAGCACAAGTGCTCCAAGCCACATGTCCCAAAGAGGAGTCAATCCTTCAGTCAAATTAATCTCAGAAGAGACATTCCAGTTCTTTTCATTCCTTAAAGTAAAAAAAGAAGCCTGTCAGGTTTGGGGGAGACTTCCCAAGAGCATGCAAATCAGCAGGAGAAGGCTGTATCCTCTTCCCCTTTCCTGGAGGAGACAAACATAAGGACTTGGGAAAAATCAAAAGCGATTACATTTCGAGGAAGATGCTGAGTAATTCAGGGACCCTAGGAACATCTTGGGGAACTGCTGTTCCTTCTTTCTTTAATCAGTGCTGTTCCTTGAAGATCACTAAGAAGTGGAAAAGGGAACTGCTTTGCAACGTTTTAACGGAATCTTCTCCCTGCATCTCTTTCTTCAGCAGATAGAAAAGAAGAAAGCTAAGAGGTCCCTTAAAGGGAGATCCCTTCTTTGTGACACACAAGATATGTGGTCCATGGTCCAGCAACCTCAGCATCTCTGTCAATAAATTAGAAATGCAGAATATCAGCCTTTTACAGTTGGGACCATCAACCTGAACTGCATGTTTTGGCCTTTGTTCCCAGTTCCTGCCTTATAATCCTTTTCCAAAGGCCAGCTATAGAAATAATTATCTCTTCCCCAAGGTAGGTCATAGAAACTCTAATCTCCCCTCACTTTCTTTCTTAGATGTGGCCTTTAAAAAATTCTCTGTGGGGCTGGAGAGATGGCTCAGCAGCACTTGCTGCTTTTGCAGAGGACCAGGGTTCAGTTCCCATATGGCACTAAAAAAACATCTGTAACTCCAGTTCCTGGGTATCTGGTGCCTTCTTCTGGCCCTTGTGGGCATTGCACTCATGCAGGCAAACACTCATATACATAGAATAAAAAATAAATCAGTTAAAAAATTGTTTTTATTACTCTGTCCCATCCATTCTTGTCCAATAGCAGGTCATAAGACTTCCCTCATTCCAGAGGGGAAGGAATGCTGCACAGAGAAACAGGAAGAATACAGGCCTTGCTGGATTTCTCCAGCCAATCAATTAGCAATCATGCCTATGCAATGAGGGCTCCATAAGACCCCAAGGGACAGAAACTTTGGGTGCTGAACAGATGGTGGTTCCTGGAGAACAGTGTGCCCAGAGAGAACAGGGAAATTCACAAGACTTCCCACAGTCCTCACCCTGTACATCTTATCTGCATCCTTTATAACATCCTTTATTATAACCTGGTGTCTTCTGAGCTCATCAAATTAACTGAACCTGCAGGGTGGAAGTGAGAACCTTGATTTCTAGCAGGTGGGTCAGAAGCACGGATAAAACAAAGCTGGGCATGGTGGCACATACCTGTAATCCCTGTAGTCTGGAGGCTGAGGCAGGAGAATCACAAGTTCCAGGCCAGCCTAGGCTACATATAGGGACTATCTGAAAACGAAAACACAGGTCAACCAACCTGAGTTTTTAAATTGGCATCTGAATGAAAGGGGCTGTTAAGGATGGAGGCCCCACCTGTGGATAGAGGGTACCACTATCTCCAGGCAGAGAGCCTCAGAACCACATTGGATTAGAGGACACCCCACTGCTGTCATTTGCTACAGATTGCTTGCCTGCTGGTGGGGCAGAATCTCCACACCTTTTGAGGTCATAGAAATCTATGTGGATTGTGGTATGGAAGCTGAGGAAAATAGGCAGCTTGTTTTTCCTAGACACACCCAGTGAGTAGTCTGCATATTAAAGTTTGAGAATCGCTAGCGCATGAGATCTATTGGGATTAGTTTTCTTAAAAAATACTGGGGATAGATTACAGACCAACAGATCCTTGAGAAAGCAGCTCAGGTGAGCTTGGGATGATGGAAACTAGCTGAGGGAGGGAGAGGGAGAGGAAGAGGGAGACAGAGGAAGAAGAGAGGGAGAGAGAGAGAGCTGGAGATTTAGATGTGAATGGATTGGCAGCAAGGACTCAGTTAGACAAACTGGACCATGACTGATATCATCATACTCCATCAGATCAGGCCTCAAGATGAGCTTTCCAAAAGTGTTCTGTTATCTAGACCTCACTCTGGGGAAAGAGAGGAGACCCTAGAATTGCCTAGAGAAACTTGAAGCACCTGGAACTAAGTTTTTGGCCAAAGGAGGTGAGAAGACTTCAGAAGAGAGACTATATAACATCCAGGAAAATAAAAAGTTGCATCTTAAACCAGGTGTAGTGCCACATGCCTATAATCCAGCTAGATCATGAGTTTGAGGGCAGCCTCTAGTTTGAACTTGCCTTAAGTTCAGTACTCAGTGGTACTAAAAGGAGACTCACAGAAGAGTTCTCCCTCTGAGCCAGGAGTGGACAGAATCAATCCTTTCATGGGAAGGCAGGAGTTTTTTACATAGAGTGGGCCTGATAATGACTTGTGGAACATTAACACCCAGTATTTTGAGACATATATATGAAAGGCCCTCTTTTTAGTTTACTGGCAACATGTAACTTAGCCATACTGCACAAAGAAATCCTCTGTTATAATCTGGAATTTCACTAAAGGGAAACTATTAACATTACACAATCTAACTGACCCTACACTCAAACGAAACAATTTATCTTAAAGTACCACCTTTCCTCCCATTCAAAAATGGCATCTTTCCCAAGAAAGTCTGTGCCTGCAAGAAAGGGCTGTATGTAGTAGCCACCAGTAATGTCTAACAGCCTCCAAGTGATTCAACTGCAGCTAGAAGTTGTTGCTCAGAGACACTGGAGGTTTAGAGCCCGAGTTGTCTATCAGTCACCTGTAATGGGGGAAGTGGAAGGTACAGATGGCTTGGCCACTTTGGGATGAAGGTCAAATTCTCAAGGAAGGCAAGTTACATAAAAGTGTGACGATGGGGGCTTAAGAGATGGTGCTGCAGTTAAGAACACATCCGGTTCTTCCAGAGGACCTGAGTTCAGTTCCCAGCCGTAGTTGGCGTACCCACCACCTGTAACCGCAGTTCCAAGGAGATTGATTTCCTCCAGCCTCCATGGGCAATTGCACACACATGCACATACCCAGAGGCTCATGTTAAATATTAAAAGATAAATCTTAAAAGTGTGAAGAGAGCCAAGTGTGAAACACTAAGGAATGAACACATAGGAAATGCATCTGGGAAAGCAAAATGTGCCAGGTAACTGAGTCATTATTGATGTCAACTTCTGGCTTTACTTAAGGCTTGGATAAGAGCTATACACATATACATATTAAGATACACATTCTAGTGAGTGGTTCTGATTTATCATAAGTCAGCATTGAGAGCCACTTCCTTAGTTCTATATCAAGAGAGGGGAGGAAGGGAGACAGGCAGGATGATAGGTGCTGTCAACTTGGCAGGTTCTAGAATCACCTAGGGAATGAACCTCTGGGCATGTCTGTAAGGGACTTTCTAGTTTAGGTGAGCTGGGAGGCCCCACCCTAAATATGAGTGTCATGTGGTTCCAGGGCCTGCAGACCCAGGCAGAATAAAATGCAGAAAGCCAGCTGAGTACCTGCATTCATCTCTGTTTCCTGAGTGAACATGTTAACGTGGCCAGCGGCCTCACTTCCGCTGCTACCCTTTCCTCACTAAGAGCGACTGTACTCTCAAACCATGAGCCAAAATAAACACTTCCTTTCTTAAGTCACTTGTCAGGTACTTTGTCACAGCAAAGAGAAAAGTAACTAATGCAAGAGAGTTGTCCTGTGGAGAGCAACAGGCTAATCAGATTGCTTTAATGGTGACAGTATCCCTAGAGAAATCGAAGACCGCTGCCTTCCTAAGTGACTTTCAAAGGATGCTTTGATGGCCCACCTTCTCAGTTGTCCTGAACTATCAAAGGGTATTTGAAAAGAGGCAGACCCCAGAAGCTAGAAGGGCTCCTGCTAAGCCTGACCATTACGTTCAAACAAGCCTACACACCCTGCCCACTCTTCTGCCAAGTTCCTCCCTTGGTTTTTAATTTTTGAAGCTCTTTATGAATTCTGGATATTACCCTCCTGTCTGAATTATGTAAATGCTAAGATATCTCTCCCATTCTGTAGGCTGTTTGCTCTGCTGATTAATTTCTTTTCCTATGAAAGCTTTTAATTTTATATAGCTCCATTTTTTTAATTAAAGAGGACCAAGGAACAAGGACTGGAAAGGTCCTGAGCATTCAGTGAATGATTACAGATAGGCAGCCTGCCTCTACCCCAAAGGAGGAGGAGCAGGGATGCTAGAGAGCACAAGAAAGCATGACCTCACTGGCCAGTCCCTTCCTCCCCACAAGACCTGGTTAAAAATAGAGCTATTGTAATACTAACTCTACAAGGAAACTCACAAGTTTCAAGTGAATCAGAACCAGTTGGCAGCTAACCAATAATTATTCCGTTCACAAATATGAATATTCATTAGTACCTACAATGTTAAGGTATGGGAATCGTTGCAGGGAATAGGGACAGTGAGTCAGACCTCAATCCTGCCCTCAAGGAGCATAAATGGAAGCCTCCAACCAAAGGGAAAAATGCCAAGAAGAGGTGAGGTTTCTAGGTGTTCTCACCAGACTGGAAATAACTGGAAGCTCCAAAGAAAGAATGGGCTCCTAGACTGGAAGGTGTTGTGACTTGTATAGATGCTGGGAATGGGATGTGAGAAAGTAGGCTTTCCAGGACTGGACCAGACCGGACCGGACCGGATGGGTTTGGTGGAGACAATCCCTGTGCTGGATACCTCTAATTGTCAATTTGACACACCTGGGTAGAGGGAACCTCAGTT
Source organism: Nannospalax galili (assembly GCF_000622305.1). Lineage (NCBI taxonomy): Eukaryota > Metazoa > Chordata > Mammalia > Rodentia > Spalacidae > Nannospalax > Nannospalax galili. Next base: position 1,424,755 of record NW_008338710.1, on the reverse strand, counting down.
GGGGAATTTCCTCTGTTGGACTGGCCTGGACACATCTGTGGGGTATTTTCTTGATTTTTGAGTGATGTGGGAAGGTCCAGCCCACTGTGGGCAGTGCCACCCCTGGGCAGGTGGTTCTGTATTGTATAAGAAACCAGGCTGAGCATGGGCCAGGAGAGCAAGCCAGTAAGCAGTGTTCCTCTATGGCCTGTGCTTCAGCCCTGCCTCCACGTTCCTGCCCTGAGTTCCTACCATGGGCTCCTTCAGCGATGAACTGTGACCTGGGAGATGTAAGTCAAATAAACCCTTTTCTTTCCAAGTTGGTATTGGTCAGAGTGTTTTATCACAACAATTGAAAAGAGACTAGAACAGTCCCCAAATTAGTTTACATGGGAGAGAAAGAAGAGAGAGAGAGAGAGAGAGAGAGAGAGAGAGAGAGAGAGAATGTGCTAAGGATAGTATCAAGTCCAGAAAAACGCAAGTCTAAAACCCCCCTGTACAAATTGAAAACAGATGCTTATGTAAAAACATGTTCATGAATGTCACTCAATGCAATGTGATCTCAACAGCAAACCCAGTGTCCAAATGAACAGCTAACAGCTAAACAAGATGCATTCAGTGGAATATTATTTACAACACAGGTGGAGCTAGGCAATATTAAAATGAGTTAGCCACAAAAGGCTATATATTGTGTGATTGCATTTCTAGAACAGGTGGTGTATAGAGAGAGAAGGTAGATCAGTGGTCACCCAGGGCAGGAGGGAGGAGAAAATGGAGAGAGACTGCTAATGAGTACTGAGTTTCTCTTTGCAGTGATGAAAGTGTTTGGGAATTAGATAGCAACAGTGGTTGCACAATTCTGTGAGGCAAAATTTTATATTACATGAATCATGTCTGTTTCAAGCAATGTTTTGAACAATGATGGTTGAACCACTTTAGAAAGTTGATTCCTTGAGCCTTTATCATGATGGAGACCTGCACTTACAGGTCTGGCTTTAGGACTGAATGAGATGATACATGCAAAGCACACAGCAAGAATCCTAGCATGGGGTAATGAGCATCACTGCTGTGGTATAGTCACAGTAGCCAGGATTGCTGCTATTGAGTAATGATAGGTATAAAAAGGTTGTGAGAAAGGGGGAAAGTATATGAGCATGTATGTGTGAGAGTGTGTGTGCATGTATGTATGTGCATATGTGTTCTCATTTGTGTGTACCTGTGGAGACCAGAGCAAGAAAGATGTCAAATACCCTTCTTGATTACTCTTCACCTTGTTCCTTTGAGGCAGGGTCTCTCACTGAATCTGAAGCTTGTGTTTCTTGGTGTGATGGTTTGAATGAGAATGTACCCCATAAGCTCCAAGTATTTGGACATTTTGTCCCCATTTGGTGGAGCTGTTTTGGGAGGTCTTAGAAGGTGTGGCTATGCTAGAGGAAGCCTGTCACTGGGGGAGGGCTTAGAGAGTTCTTAAGCCTTCTTGGATCTTGAGTCACTTTCTTGCTTTCTGTGCTTGCTTGAAGATGTGAGAGCTTAGCTTCCGCTCCTCCTCTAGCCACCTCTGCCACCATGCCTCCCTGCCATGATGCACTCTTGCCTCTTTGGAACTGTAAACTCAAACTCTTCCTGGTCAGTGTTTCTATCACAGCAACAGAAAAGTGACTAATACACTTAGCTACGCTGGAAGCCAACAAGTTCCAATGACCTCCCTGTTTCTGTCTCACTTGGTGCTGGGGTTACAGATGTGTACTGGACCACACCCAGCTTTTATGTGGGTGTTGGGATCCAAACTTCTACCCTCATATTTACATAGCAAGCACTCTTAACCACTGAGCCATCTCTCTAGCCCCTGGTATGATAAACTTTAAATGTAGAAATGAAAAAGAAATGGGTACTCCAATTGCCTCACCCTGCGTCCCTGTTCAGCATGGAAGAAGCCAGAGCAGTTGGAATCCCTATTCCCTATTGGCAATTTGGGTAACCCCTTCAGAGGATGGTGTGTTAAAAATAGGAGGTAGGAACTGGCTAGGCAGTTAGGGTAAAAAGTCCCCAAAGAAATGTAGCCAATTTCTTGGCTAAAAGTT
>NW_008338710.1:1414780-1422583 GCF_000622305.1 Nannospalax galili | reverse complement strand
AATGTTGGAGGGGAGGGAGTGGGCATGGATTTGATCAAAACACCTTATATGCATGTATGAAATTCTCAATAAAGTTTTTGTAGGAAAAAAAAAAAAAAGAAAGAAAGGGGCAGCCGGAAGACTCAGTTTAGCGCTCAGCTAGAGACATGCAAAATATGGCAGAACAAACAGTTACCATCACAGAGGAGATTCTGTGTTAGTCAGAAGCAATTCTAGGATGGCTAAGCCTGCAGGATGTCTCTCAATGCTTGTCTCCTTTATGAGTTGCTATGTCTACCAGCAAGACTACTTCATTTATTACTTTAACTCTAGAAGTCAAGCAGTGAATTGTTCCAAGTTTCTCTGGTAAATTCCTGTCAATCTAGCTGGGCAGGGCCTCAGTGTGCACAAGCATTACTAGCCCCCGTCCCTTGGGAGGGTTCAGAGCCTCCTCCCAAGGCTGTGTATCCTGTTCACCTACAGAACTCCCTCCTCCCCTGTTCCATTGCCTCTCCTGACTTCTGCCTGTCCACAACCTTGGCTGCTTCTCCAGGACACACCCCACACACACATTTTCAGTCCCGCCAGAGTCACAATGGAGCCTTTCACTTGGCAAAACTGAGCCAGATGTCAAGCAAACAGTGCTCAATAAATTGTTGACAGAAGAGCCAAAAAGTATAAGGGAAAGAACAAATTTGGTGAGTGCTTGCTTATTTGGAAGTACTGTAAGTTCAAGTGATTACAGAATATTCTACAGGTTGGGTACCTCTTATCAGAAATGCTTGGGATTAGAAGTGTTCAGATTTGGGGATGTTTGCATATACCCAATGAGATGTCTTTAGGATGGGACCTAATCTAAGCACAAATTCATTTATGTTTCATATGCACCTTTTACACGCAGCATGAAGGTAAGATTACACAACATTTTACTGCACCTACCTTTTGAATGTGACCCATCACAGACTCAGGTGGCATTACATCTACCTGTTCTCAAAAGGTTTTGGGCCAGGCATGCTAGTGCATGCCTTTAATCCCAGCAATTGGGAGGCAAAGGCAGGCAGATCTCTATGAGATGGAGGCTAGCCTGATCTACATAGTGAGTTACAGGCCAGCTGGGACTACAGGGAGACCTTGTCTCAAAAAGACTTTTTTTTTAAAAAAAAAAGTTTTGAATTTTAGAGTCTTCAGGATTTTGAATCTTCCAGATTTTGAATTTTTCAGATAAGGGATGTTCAATCTGTACTTCAATATATCCATATAAATGTTTACATTAATGTCTCTAATTTTATTACATTTTATTTTCTGTGTGTGTGTGTACATGTATTCACATATATGGGCCCTATGTGCTATGGCACACAAGTGGAAGTTAGAGGATAACTTGTGGGAGTCAGCTCTTTCTATCATGTGAATCCCAGGATCTGAATTCAAGTCATCAGGCTTGGCAGCATATGCCTTTACCCACTGAACCATCTCAATGGCCCAGGACTCTGTTTGTTACAGGGTCTAACCATGTAACTTTACTTGGCTGGCCTGGAACTTACTATATACCAGGCTGACCTCAAACTCACAGAAACCAACCTGCTGCTTCCTGCCAGGTCTCCAGTCTTTTGTTATCATTTTTTTTAAGTAAGCAGAGAAATGAATTTGAGAACTATGCTCTTCTTTAAAGATTTATTTTTATTTAATGTGTTTGTTTGCATGTATGTATATATGCATGTGTGTATATATGTATATATGTATGTATGCATGCATACCACATGTGTACCTGGTGCCCAGGGAGGTCAAAAGAGTGTGTCAGATCCCCTCTGGAGTTACACATGGTTGTGAGCTACCATGCAGGTGCTGAGAACAGAACCTGGGTCCTCTGCAAGAGTGGCAAGTGTTATTAACACCTGAGTCATCTCTCCAACCCCAGATGTCTAGTTTTTTGTTTGCTTTTTAACTTTTTAAAAATATTTTATTATTTTAATTTTATGTGTATTAGTGTATTGCCTGCATGTATGTGAGTGCACCCCTGTCATGCAATGCCACAGAGGTCAGAAGAGGGCTTCGGATTCCCCTGGAACTGGAGTTAAGGATGGTTCTTAGCCACCATGTGTGTGCTGGGAATCGAACCCAGGTCTTCTGGAAGAGCAGCCAGGGCTCTTAACCACTAAGTCCCAAGCAATAGAGTTTCTTTTATTTATTATTTTTATTTTATGTGTATGTGTGTATTGCCTGCATGTAGGTAAGTGCACTCATGTTGTGCAATGCCCTCAGAGGTCAGAAGAGGCTGTAGGATCCCCTGGGACTGGAGTTACAGACAGTTATTAGCTGCCATGTGGGTGCTGGGATTCGTACCCGGGTCTTCTGCAAGAAAAACTAGTGTTCTTAACTGCTGAGCCATCTCTCCAGCCCCCAGATGTCTAGTTTTATGTGACGGTGTGCATTAAATTATAGAGTCTTGTTAACTAGAATAACAGCAAGTACATTTTTTTTTGTCTTTTTGAGACAGGGTCTCCCTGTGGCGCCAGCTGGCCTGAAACTAGCTATGTAGACCAGGCTGGCCTTGAACTCACAAAGATCTTCCCGTCTCTTCATCCCAAGTGCTGGGATTAAAGGTGTGTGCCACCATGCTCAGCTAATAGCAAGTACTTTTAATATGAACATTTTTAGTAGCTCCAGCTACTTTCTCTAAATTTATCCAGAAGATTTGCAAAATTGAAAGGTGGCTAACCCTAACTAGAAATTCTAAGAAGACTATGCAGGATGAAGGGTCCAATTGGACTTGGAACTCCATGGGTCAAGAATAATGGCCCTCAAGAATAATGTTCATATCTCCTCTGGGTGCCTCTTTTCTCTATGCATACAAGCCTTAGCAAAACTGAAATTTACTTTGTGAAATAAATATATGTGCTCAATTAAAATAATAGTCAATTCATCAAAATGCCATGACATTTCAAAACCAGCTATATGATTATATTTTGGTATATAAATATCTGTCTCCTTCTCAATATTTTGCTTAATATGTACATTAGTCATGATCACTTTTTAGCTTGTAAGGCATTCCAAAAATACAAGCAGCATTTATCTATTTTTAGCCCAGTCTACATTAAAGCAAATAATCTTCTTTCCAAAGTACTGTACATGTTTCAAATTCATGGAAAAATCCAGCAGTAATGAGCTCATGAAAGAAAACAGTAAAAATTTAGAGTCAAAAGATTTTGACATTCACACCCTGTGTTATAACAAAACAGAGGATCTCAGCTTTAATCTCAGACATCTTGTTAAAATTTATTATGGAAACATTCAAAAGATCCATCTGCATCTACATAGCACTAATTTCACAAAAAAAATAATGACTTCTAAATGGAAAAAATATGTTCCTCCTTTAAAAACAAGACTGAGACGAGGACTGGGGAGATGGCTCAGTCAGAAAAGTACTTGCTTTGCAAACACGAGGACCTGAGTTTGAGCTCCATAACTCATGTTTGTTTTCCTTTTAAAAAAGGCCAGTTTTGGTGGTGGGCTTATAATGTGTAATCTCAGCATGGAGGAGAGAGGGACAGGTAGATCCCTCAGGCCTCCTGCTTGGCTGGACAACATACCTAACTGGTGAGTTTCGACCATTGGAGGAGGGCATTCCTGAAGAAAGACAATTCAAGAATGCCAACAGAGGCTGTTCCTTGGCCTCCATATACATGATCACACAAATGCACCCACACACATGAACATATGTGTATACACACACATAAAAAATTAAAAAGAACACTGAGAAGTATGAAATTCTGTTTCCCGATGAAATCTATTAGCAAATGAAAATTTGATCCAAATTCTTCTCCCCTGTTCCATAGTAAATCATGGCTTCCGAAGTTTTAGGTAATTGAGTTTATCTTTGATTAAGATAATTTTTCACTTCTAAAGCTACTACCTACTTAAGTTGGACTCTTTGTAAATGCTCAAGGTTTTTTTAGGATTTTTATTTTTTTATTTCATGGTATGAGTGCTGCATGTGTATAAGTGCACCATCTGTGTGCTGCCTGCGGAAGCCGAAAGAGGGTATCAGATCACCTGGAACCGAAGTTAAGTACAGGTGTTAGCCATTATGTGGGTGCTGGGAACCGAATCTGGGTCCTCTGCAAGAGCAGCCAGTGGTCTTAACCATTGAGCCAGCCCCTAAAATGCTCAAGTTTTAAACACACTTGAGTCTTCTGTGACAGCTGTTGCTCTTTCCAAGGCTGCAATTTGTGTGTGTCCTTATGTTAGCTCAGAATTGCACAGAGAGGGTCTAGGAAGGATGGTTTGTCACTTGTACCTGAGACAGAGCAGAAATCCTCTGCACAGATACACAAAAACAAGTTGTGATTTGCTTCCTTGCTGCAGCTGGAGACTCCAGGGGAAAGTCCGCTGAGCCACAGGCTTCTGCATTGTACCAAGAGTCTCCTCTGCCTAGTGGCAGTGTCAGTACACTAAGCAAGCATGCTTTCCAGAAACTAAGACTGAAGTGCCAGGTCCTCAGTAAGTGCCAGCTTAGAGAGCGGGGAGGAGGGAGTCAGGGAGAAAAAAGAAGGGAAGGGGAAGGAGGGGAAAACAACTTTTAGGTGAAAAGTCTCTGTGGGGTCAATGTTTATGAAAGGAACACCTGCCTAGATTGTAAAATAAAGCACACCTGCATCCCAGCTTCTCCACACAGTCACAGAAGGGACCTGACTACTGGCATTGACAGGTATAGGCCCAAGCAGATCTAGGAAGGAAATGGCTTTTCTTTTTCATTTGTGTCAGAATCTCATCCAGTTTCTCTAGTGTTCTTATGTGGGGAGGTCTGAATCATAACTCTCCTCACCTGGAATTTGTCAAACGTGACAAAGATGAGCACTGGGTAAGGTGGAGATAAATTCAGCTTTTAGGGGAGGGTCTCAAGTCCTCTACAGTGGTTGGATTGATTGGCATGTGAACTTCAGGAAACTTGTTCTCTGGGAGGCAGCCCAGAAGGGACACTCCACCAGGTGCACACTGCTAGTTTCTACCTGATGGCTGCATTCTGGGTAATCACCAGCAGGTCACACCTGGATCCATTTCCACCCTGTAAGTTGTCGAAGTTAGATTGATAACCTCCAAAGTTCCTTTCAAGAAACCTTCAAGAACACTATGAAGTTTATGCTAAATTGAATTCCATGGTGGTGCACCCCTGTTATCCCAGCACAAAGAAGACCAAGGTGGGGAGATGAGGACTTCAAGGCCAGCCTGAACTGCATAGAGTTGCATACCAGCCTAAGCTATGAAACCCTGTCCCAAACAAATCCATGGTGGATTTCTTTGGGTCTGGCAGCCCTAGCTCATGATCAAGGTGGAAGAAACTACGCATCCCAGCTTAAAAATCACAGAGTAACTATCACAAGGTCACTGAGGCTCCTGGAACTTTCCCAGAACCTAGACTCAGTTCTTTCCTCCAGAGAAGAATGGAATAAGAACTCAGTGGCAGGGGTCACCTGCCTCCTTTCCGAGGTTAGTGGCCCTTCTCAACTATCAGGGTTAAGAGGGAAGAAAGGAATATCCATTGAGCACTTACTGCCTGGCACATGTTTTCAGTTATGATCTCATTAATCATTGCAACCCCTGGAGATAAGAGAAACAATAGTGATAGAACATAATGCATATTGAGTGCTCTACCTTCCAGACCCCACTGCAACCAGGGAACCTTGGACAGAGTCCATTACAGGCATTGTTCAAGCATTCACAGTGCCTGAAGCCAGGAGCTTGATGATCTACTGGGATGGGGAAACTGAGCATCCAGCTGGAAAAGGGTGAAGCCAGGATTCAGGCCCAGGAACCCGGCCAACCTCACCTCTTTAATTCATAGTCTCTGATCCTTATCTCAGAACCCTGCTGCAAGGCATTATTAATTCTATTGCAAATGAGGAACTGCAGTTCAGGAAGTTGAGAGAGGCTCTGTTTTTCCTGGGGCAGTGCCCTCATGCACCGCCTATCAGCTCTCTGAGCTCATCCCCGACAGCTATGAACACAATGCTTTGTGTGTTAAGATTTCAGGTTTTGATATGGTCAAGAGAGGTTCTCCAGACAGCTACCAGACTCTGGCAGCTTCTAGCCAAAGCAGGCTTTGCCAGAGAAGGAGTCTGCCTGTTTTATAGGGTTTCGGGCACTGTGCTGATGCTCACTAGACTAGTTAGAAAGGGGCCAGAAATGGCAGTAAGTTGGAATGAATGAATGAGAAGACAGATGGAAGGAAGAAGGGAGGGAAAGGAAGCAAGTTCTCTTTGAGTCTGACGCGGCAGACCTCTTCTCTGGGGACAGATCTAAGAAGGAAATGAAGCCTGCCATGGGCTACCCACTAAAGCTGTGTTGGAAGCTGCAAGTCAAGACAAACCTTCACCCAGAGCAAAGCCTGGGCTGGGCTGCTGCTTGTGAGGAGAGCAGGAGTAAGGGTCTTCCCTGTGAAAAGCTGGCCTGGGTGCAGCTGGAGGACCTTGACCTCCAGTACCTAGGAAATTCCTTTGCATGTGGTTTGGCCCCTGCTGAAGCCTAAAGGGAACCCCATTCTTCAGCTGTCAGTGACTTTGGGACAAGATTTAGAATCACTTCCCGTGAAAGACATCATCCTGAAGCTCCTTGTGCCCAGCTGTGCAATAGGTACATGGAGTACAAACCAGCAGAATCCAGAAAGGAGCTCCTAGTTCCTTAGGGTCAGCAAGGATGCTTTGTAATTTGGGTCATCCAATGGTGATTTCACACATCCAACCTAGCCCAGTGTGTACAGGGCAATTAACTCACCCATTGAGGGACTGACTGCAACTCCCCATTCAGTCACCTACAAAATGTCTGTTGCTCATTCCCATACACCAGTCCCTGGGGTGCTACAGTAAACATGCCACCTGCCCTCAAAGGAAGGTTTTATGGTCCAGCAAGTCCACACTACAAGCAAACAGGAAATGACACAAATGGGTGATTAGTGCAGAGAGGGGCAGACAGGGTGCTCCTAAGCCAATAGAAGGTCACAAGGCAGCCCCGAGACTTCTGCAGGCTTCCAAATGCCAAGCAGAAATTATCCCCCTTAGGTAAAAAAGGGAAACTGTCCCTAATCTATAAAGGATTAGAACTCCACACTGGATTTTTATTATAGCATTCTTATTTCCTATAGTTTAACTGTGTTTTCCCCGAGTTAAATAGCTTATGTCAGATCCCCATTCTTATGGTTCAAATACGGTTTGTCCCCTCCAAAACACACATTGAAATTTGATTGCTGTTGCAATGGTGCCAGGGGGACAAGTGGGAGGCATTGAGGCATGGGGGTTCCACTCTTATGCACGGACTCATGCCTTTCTGGCAGGTATGGAGTAGATTTCCCAGGAGTTTGGCCCCATTTCCTTTCTTCTGCATATGTCCCCTTGTCCTCCTTTCTTTAATGAACTGAACACATCAGGCTTTTACCACATACAGCTGTCTTATCTTGAACTTCCCAGCCTCTAGAACCATGAGCTAAATGAATCTCCATTCTTTATAAATTGACCAGTCACAGGCATTCTGTTACAGCAGAAGAAAATGGACTGTGACACCCAAATAGCTACTACCCAGTCTTAAAGTTTTCAGACATTTTTGTACATGGTTTTTTACATTTTTATTCATTTATTTATGTATTTTTGCCTGCATGTATGTGTTCTACATCCATGTAACACTCACAGAGGCCAGAAGAGGGCATCAAATCCCCTGGAATTGGAGTTAAGGACGGTTGTTAGCCGTTCCTATGCTGGGATTCAAATCTGGGTCCTCTGCAAGGGCAGCCAGTGCTCTTAACCACTGAGTCATTTCTCCAGCCCTGTACATGTTTTT
>NW_008338710.1:1370659-1414700 GCF_000622305.1 Nannospalax galili | reverse complement strand
AGTCTGTGGTGTCTTGTAGGGACATATCCATCCATCCATGTATCTATATGTATATATATATATATAAATATATATATATATATATATGGTGTACATGAATGTGTGTGTGCATGTTTGCGTGTGTGTGCATGTTTGCGTGTGTAGATGTGTGTGTGTGTATGCATTTAGAGGTCTGAGGTTGATGTCTGGTATCTTCCTCAACTTCCATTTTATTTACTGAAGCGGGATGTCTCGCTGAGCCAGGAGCTTAACTTATTCACCTAATCTAGCTAACCAGCTTGCCACAGAGGGATCCCCTATCTCCACTCCCCAAGTGCTGGGATTAGAGGCATGCCACCATGTCCATCCAGCTTTTACGTGGATTCCTGTTGCTGTGATAAAACACTGATCAAAGGCAACTTGGGGGAAGAAAGGGTTTATTTCATCTTACAGGTTACACTCCATCATAAAGGAAGGCCAGGGCATGAACTCAAGCAGAGACCACAGAGGAATGCTGTTCACTGGCTCACTCCCTGTGGCTCACTTTGCTCCCTCTCCTATACAGCCCAGGCTAGGCACCAAGCCTAGGGATGGCACCACCCACAGTGAGCTGGGCCCTCTTACATCAATTAGCAATGAATAAAATGACCCACACACATGCCTACAGGCCAATACGAGGGAGGAAAGTCCTCAATTGAGATGCCCTCTTCCCAGGTGTGACTAGGTTTGTGTCAAGTTGACAAAAACTAACCAGTACACCAACATACTCAATGTCCACTGAGTACAGCTACTGGTTTGCTATATCCCTGCATGGAATGGTAGAGAGAAGACAGCAGAAACGAGCTCTCTTGTGCTTGTTCTTATACAGACGCTAATCACATAAGGGCCCATTCCCATATTCCAATTACCCCTCAAAAGTCACTGATATGAACTCATGAGGGTTTTGGCTTCAACACGAATTGAGGGTGGGGGACACAAGCATGCCATCTATAGCACTGCACAAAAGTATTCACATTTTCAGCTTGACTGCCCATCCCCCTGTTCCTCTGCAGAATGACTTTATCAATATGTAATCCCCACTGATACCTGTGAACCTAATTCCTCACATCTGCACGAATCCTGTTATCCAGCTTTGAAGTTTGGCAAATCTAACAAGTATGAAATATTATTTTCTTACTTTGTATATCTTTGCCTAGTTTGCACATGTTAAATGACTGTTTTTACTTAACATTGCTTATTTCTATTATCAGCCAATTTTTCTATTGAGCTATCTTAATTTTATTAGTAATAATTCATCATATATATGTACATATACATTACATTTTTGAGGCACAGGATGGGCTTATACCTGAGGCAATCCTCTTGCCTAAGCTGCCCACGTGCTGAGATGACAGAAATACATCATTATGTCCAGCTATTATAGATTAATTCTTCATCAACTGTTCTTTTATGTAGTTATTTAAGTGACAGCACTGTTAAGTGAATCAGTTAAAAAGTTGATGTCACCTAATAAATATGCATAATTTCAATTAAATTATTTTTATCAACTTTAGACCTAGCTTGCAATTTGCTCCAGGGTTTCGTATCCCAGGCCCTAGGATGTCTTGATTAGAAGATGAGATGGAAATGTTAAAGATCCTAACAGAAGCTGCAAATTATGACCTGTGCTGACCACAAGATGCACCTGAGATCAAAGACCAGTTTATCATTGGACTTGAAGGGTTTCTGAAACACTGAATTTTTAGTCACCCTCATAATAATCCTTTTAAAATGGTAGCAATGTAACCAAATAATATTGTAATTTCCAATACCACCATACAAAACAATAAGGGGTATTAGAACAGAAAAGTTATCATAGAACTAAACTTCTTAATTTACAGGTCATAAAAATAAAATTCAAAGAGTTAAAGACTTGATTAATTCACTTAATTCAACAAAATTTATTCATTTCTATTCTAATACCATGTATGTATTTACTATGTACCTGGCATTAAATTGTAATTTATATAAATTTAAGCACTAAAAATGTTAACATTTAAACATTCAAGCATCTCAAATAATAACTTTAAGGGGCCAGACATAAACAGTTTGCTCAAGACTGCATAGTTATTAAATGGTTTGAAAAGCAAGGGAGTCTTATTCTAGAAAAACTTTGTTTTGTCATGAGATATGCCAGTATGGTTTGCCTACATTCAAAGATAGGAATTTTGCTAGGCATGGTGGCACATTCCTTTCACCCCAGCACTCATGAGGCAGAGATGGATCGATCTCTGTGAGATCAAGGCCAGCCTGGTCTACACAGAGTTTCAAGCCAGCTATAGGGGCTTTAGGTAGACCTGTTTTTAAAAGGGGGAGAATATGAATCTTCCAGGAAATTGGGGCCCTCATATTTACTCAGTATGATGTCCTCATTTGTAGAAGAAATCTACTTTGCCTGAAGGCCATGGAAGGGCAGTGGGAGATGCCCACTCCAAGTAAGCACTCACCCTTGAGGGGATGAGCCACTGACATAAGACAAAGGTTATTTGATAGAGAATCCCATCACAGAATCAGCTCAAGGATACAAGTGAGTACCTGGGCTTGATGGTAGACAAAGCAGCCTCAATCTGTGCCCTCATGAGCTCTTGTTCCAGAGGACATCAAATACCCATGCAACTTCTCATGCAGTTTATGCCTTGTCTTTGGGGGAGAAGGCCCAACAAATTTTTCCCTAAGAACCACTATAGCAGCCTAGGGGTGAGACTTGCACAGTGTCTGGAGAGCAGCTCTTTTTAAGGAACCTGAAACTTGTAACCTGTTGTTGCCTCTAGCTACATTAGTTGGCTTATTGTGAAACAGCACACTCAGAGCCATAACAACCACCCACTTTCGGTAGCATCGGCAAACCCACAGACATATGATGATGAAAACCAGCTTGTAATTAGAAAACTCACTAGATCTTGGAATTCAGCAACCACATAGGAGCCGTACAAACCTTCCAGGTGATCCAAATTGACACCAGACGCCTGGGTCTCTATTAAAACTATTAAAACTGTCCAGAATTCAAGGCATGCTTTATGTCCTAAGATAGTAAAAGCAAAAAGAGAATTTATGAATATTGTTTGACCAAGCAGTCTTAAGACAATCGATGTTAACTGTATTGCTTCTTGTAGGCATGCTCCCTTTTCTCCCTAGCTTTCTATCGGTTCTCATCTTTATTCTTCCCCTGCCTTCTGGGGCCTCCTTGAGACTTTCATTTGCCTCATGATAGGCTGGGAATAAAGGATGTGGGAAGATCTTGACCTGACCCTGGCCTTTCCCCCTTTATCCTTTGCTATTTCCTGTCTCCTGTTTTGTCTACAGGAATAAATCATGTTTCTTACTTGGGCCTCACTTTGGAAGGACTGTGCAAGCAGGAGACAGCTGAAGGAGAATGGGGGGAGGGGGGAACATAACCACTTATATTCAAACAAGCTGTTAATAATCATAGACATCATTGTTATAATAACTTGAATACTTAGTACATAGTCTTGAGAGCCAGGACAGCCTCCTTCAAGGAGATCGAGACTAAAGTCAGACAGACCTAGCTGGGAATTTCAGGGGTATTACTTTCTATTAGTTGTGAGATTTGGACAAGTTACTTGATATCCAAGCCTTATTCCCACATCCGTGCAATAGAAGTAACAACACCCCATCTACCAGGACTATGAAATGGTCCAAATCTCTTAGGTAATGTGCAGACCAACCAATGAGTAAATAACAGCTGAACAGCATTTTCTAATTTATAACTGACTTTGTATTTCACTTCCTTTCTGACCTTTAACAAATCCACATCCTCTGTTTTTGACAAAGCAATGACCCCAAAGGTCTGCTAAATGCAAGGTGCCAACATGTTTCACCTTGACCCCCATTCTCTCTACTTAACTCTGATCTGTTGGAAGTAGAGCATATCTCAGTCTATTTTCTGATGCCATAAAAGAATACCTGAAACTGTAATTTATGAAGAACAGATGTTTATTTAGCCTGCAGTTGTAAAGGCTTGGAAGTCCTAATTGGATTGTGTAAATTCATTGATGGATTCATGCTACTCCAACTCATGAGAAATCAAAGGCCCAAGCAGGGACAGAAGGCACACTACAAGGAGCAGTTTCACTATATAAAGCCCATTCATGCACTAGTGAATCCAGTTCTCTACAGCCCAGCTTCTTAAACTGTGGGTCACAACCCCATATAGGGTCACAAAATTGAGTGTGGGGGATCAGAAACAATTTGGTAACAGTAAGATGTTTCTGAATATGCAATGACCCCAAATTAATTAATTTTTCACATAATTCACATAAGGAATCAGAGGTGTTTCTGGTAGAATTCACCTGTGTTGCATCATGGGATTTCACTATGGCTTTAGTCTGAACACAGGGCATATGGACTTAGTATTGTGCATCTGTAGCACATGGAACACTGCCTGAAACACCTCGGTCAGATTAAAGACTACTGTATGCTATGAACTGCACTGTTTTATTGTACACACAGAATATTTGATTTTAAAAAGTAGTGTTTGGGCCACTAAGATGGATCAGCAGATGAAGGTGCTTGCTGCCAAGCCTGAGTTCAATCCCTGTTTTAGAGAGCTCACTCATTGGAGAAATGCATCAAACCATACATGGTTCCGCCTCATAACCCAAACACCTCCCACTGGGCCTCACTCCCAGCACTGCCATTTTGGTGTTTTGGTGAGGACAAACTATGTTGGAATCAAGAACAATGTAAGAAGAGTCAAAAGGCCTTGATGTGGTGATGTGACACTGATGATGTGTGCCACGGGCACAGGATACTGGAGTTTTAGAATGACTGGCATTCACCAACCCTACCAACCTAGGTCAGCCTCTTGATTCAAATCAGCAAAATAACACTTCCATTTCTAAACAGAAGACAATGAAAGATTAATAGAAGACAACTGTGCAGAGAACCCTTTCAATTCAATGATAAATATGACTTTCTCCAATTCATTCCTAGAATCTCTAACCCTGGCTGTGCATATGTGTGTTTTGAGAGAGCCTGGTGGGGTAGCAGTGTGCATGTCAATCTGTAGGTATGCAAAATGAACTATTTTTCTTCAAACAGTATTGTAGACAAAAAAAAAGTTTGCAGCCCACTTGTCTACAACCCTTCCCTGTTATATTATTAGCAGAAACTATTGCTAATTGCCTTCTTTGAAAGTAGATGTGTTTTTTATGGTGGTCCTAGACATTGAACCCAGGGCTATCCACAAATTAGTTAGTGCTCTATCATTGCATTATATTCCTAGCCCTCAAGTGTTTTGATACATTCTTTTTTATAAATAGCATTAAAATTCATTCTATATATTTCTACAGAAATAAAGTAAAAGATGTAATATGAATCCTAAGAAAGAGACGAATGAAGACTGCCATGGTACAGATGTGTGAGGGCAAATCCAATCCCAGAAAGCCTTCTATAAAAGGAAGCATTTGAGATGCAAGAGATGGAATGCTTTTCTTCAAAAAAGTCAGAGAAAACCTCCTTGGCTAAGAGAAATAATGAGCAAAAAGCTTGGCTGTAGGGGAAAATAAGGTCTCATTCTGTAGAGAATGGAGTATAGAATCTTGGATCTATAGGTAAAGGCACAAAGACTCATCTATGACCAGATGTCATTGAGGCTTCTGAGAGTAAAGCTAAGGTGCTGGTGTCTGTGGTTTGAGATGAAAGTGGCCTGCTCAGATAATGGGTTTTCAAGTTGAATGTGTGTTCCTGAAACGTGCTTTTTTCCTAGACAACTTCAAATCTGAAAAATGTGTCACTATTCAGCATATCTTTCTAAAAGTAAATTTGGTCACCATCAATGTTTATGAGAAAAAAGGTATTATAACTGTCCACAGTCCAGCCTCTGTGGCCATCTGTGTTTCTAATGCTCTGAGCAGAGATCAGAAGATATGGGATTTAAAAACTCGTAGCTGAAGCTACATTTTCCAGTCAAGTTTCCATGAGTGATTCGTAATCATTTTGTCTGGCATTTAAAAATAAATACACCATCCATAGGACATCATGAAAAATGATCATCTGTTATCACTGGCAGAAGTTGGAAAAGTAAGGAGGAGGAGGGCGGTAATATGAAGTTTGATCTGAAATGTGAGTCAAATACAATAATTGACTTTTAAAAATTATTATGTGTATGAGTATATTGCTTGCATGTAGGTAGATGCACCTGTGTTGTGCTATGCTGGAGAAGGTCAGAAGAGGGCATCAGATCCCCCAGAACTGGAGTTTAGGACAGTTGTTAGCTGCCATGCGGGTGCTGGGAATCAAACCCAGGTCCTCCAACTAGAGCAGTCAGTGCTTTTAACCACGGAGCCATCTCTCCAGCCCTAATAATTGACTTTTAAAGAACCAATAACAGGGACAGGGTAGAGAGATGGCTCACTGGTTAAGAGCACCTACTGCTGTTGCAGAGGGCTCAAGTTTGGTTCCCAGAGCCTATGTCCAGCTGCTCACAACTGCCTGTAACTCCAGCTGCAGGGACCTGACATTTTTGGTCTCTGCTGGAACCTACACTCGTGCACAGATACACAAACACAAGGCTAAAAATAATTTTTTAAAAGCAATGGTGGAGAAAAAAGCCATCAACAATCTGTTTTGAACTTTCATTAAAAGTGGTATAGGGCTCACACAGTAGGAGCCTGGAGGCAGAAGACTCTATGCTGGAGTCTCAGCTCTCTTCCTCCTTCACTGGATGTTCCTACCTACAGGTAGAGTCCTCATCTCTAGCAAGGTAGTGTTATTTATTACCTTAGTGAGTGTGAAAAGTAAAAACATTGCATAGCACCACATGTCACACACCATCACCTGCTTCATTCTTTTGACTGGAAAGAACCGGCCAGCCACATTGCACTACTAGCAGGAATATTACACAGACCCGAGTTTTGCATTCTCCCAAGACATGACAGGATCCTAAGTGTTTACACAATCACCTTGACTCTTCATGCATGGAGAGGGAGGCAATACTACAGATAACAGCAACCCTTTAGGCTCACTAAAGCATGAATCATTAAGTGATGCTCTGGGAGAATGCCTAACTGTACTTGTCGTAAGTTAATATTCCGATCAGCAGATATCTCTGCACATAGTAAGTCACCAATCTTGTTTAACTGAATGAATAATACTATAAACACATCATTGACATATATCTCTGCTTCTCGAAGATTAGTCTAAAAGCCACCTGTGGCCCAGGGCTACGAATGAGCTAAGAGAAAGTGTCTCTGTAGTCCTTCCTTCTTGGAACTCACTTGATAGAGGAGCTATAGCAGCTGTCTTAAAATCCTGAGACTGCAAATCTAAAGACCAAAAAGTTATTAGACTAAAGATAGAATGAGACGAAAGCCTGTACTATTGCTGCTGTAGAAGTAGCCACACCAGAACAGCTTACCTCCAGACCCTTGTAAGTTAGGTATCTAAAGATCTTTATTGCCCAAACCACATTTTAATGTGCCTATGAATCACTTGCAAATCTCATTAAATGAAACTTCTGGTTCAATAGATCTGAAGCAGGACCAAGAGTCTACATTAATTACAGGCTCTCTGGTGATACTGCCAAGTACCATATTTTGAGGGATGATGATATGAGCCATTATAAATTGGGCGTTCTATTACTCTGAGCTGAACGCATCCTTTACTGCCTGTATCCCGCACACCAAGCTATCCACACTAACCCCATAAACTTCACACTCCACACAAATAGCTGGTCAGGCTTGGCTGGGGCCCCATCCTCCCTGGAAGGAGCCATAAGCTTCTGTAGGTTTCATTGTACTACACATTAGACTTGGCCATTCTTTCCACACATCATCTGTATTTGCACTTCCCTATATGTGTTTCCTACAGTCTTATTCAAGTCATTACTAAACAATTACTGTGACATGCTTAATGGGCAAATTGTTATAGAAAGACCTCAAAGTTAATTGCAAAGTTATTGAATTCCCTAGTCAATTTTCTATATCATACTTCAAAAGTGGTTGTGTTCCATTTCAGTAATGGGGGAATTAAAAACTCCAGGAACAGTATTCTGTCATCAACAATGATATGCAGGTGCACATGGCACTTGAAAGCATTTTTATAATGCCTGGTATTAAGATGTACCAGCATAAAACAAAGCTCAAAAGAATAATTCATACTCACTCACTTGCAGCTTAAAAACATCATCCTTTTCTTATCTGGCTAAGAAACTCCCACCTGGTTCTAGCTCACTAATTAATCCCACAGTTTTCATATCTCATGGGGATATTTGAGTATTGAGCCTTCATATTTTCAGTCCAGGATTCTCAGAAAAGGCACCAAATTAATAAATATAAATGTAAAATATGTCCACATGCCAGAGTAGAGGAGACGGGAGATGTGTGCGTATGGACAAGCATCACCTGCAGTTATCACAGCTCCCTGCATGTCTATTAGCGCATTGTCAATCAGCACATCAGTAGGCACATGATGAAGATGGTACCTAATTCAATGAACTGCTTTAACTGCCACTGTGAATAAGACCAGTGTCTCAACTTAAAACTATCCTACAATCTGCAAAGAAAAAGGTCACATGGGATAACTGAAAGTCCATGTGAAGGACTCAGAGGTTTTCATTCAAGTTCCACCAGGAACTTTGCACTAGAAGTTGACAGCTTTAAGCTACTACCTTAGCTTCATGTCCAGTTTTCCTGTTACAAAAGGAACTTAGGGAGGAAAGGGTTTATTTCAGCTCACAGTTCAAGTTACAGCCCATCACAGAGGGAAGTCACAGTGGCAGAAGTTTGAAGGCATTGGTCACACCACATCCTTATCAGAAACAGACAGTAAGGAATGCATGTGTGCCAGTGCTCCGTTTGCCGTCTTTTTGATTCAGTCCAGAGGCCAACCCATGAAAAATGGTGCTGCTCATATTCAGATTGGGTCTATCCATGTCAGTTAACTCAAGTGAGAGAATCTCTCACGGACATGCCCCAGCTCATCCCAATTCAGGCAATCCCTCATTGAGACTCTCTTCCTATGTTATTTCTTCTTCTTCCTCTTCCTGTTCTTCTTTTGGCCTTTCTTTTTGAGACAAGGTCTCTCTGTAGCTCCAGCTGACCTGGAACTCACTATGTAGACCAGGCTGACTTCAAACTCACAAAGATATGCCTGCCTCTGCCTCCTGAGTGCTGGGATTAAAGGCGTGTGCCACCATGCCTGGCTTTCTCAGGTGATTCTGAATTGTGTCAAATTGGCAATTAAAATGAACCATCAGTCACATATTGTAAAGGTTAAAGATAAAATCTCAATGCTGTGGCCCCTACAACCAAGTCCTTGACGATCATGACATCTCAGAACAGCATGAAGGCAAGATAGACATACTCAGGGCCATGAATCTGAACTTGGAATTCCTTACGTTATTAACAACTGCAGGCTTGGTGACAAACTTGACCTTGTTAATAATGGTATCTCACTGTTGCTTTTCAGGTAGACTATTCTTCACTTTCTCCTTCATCTCCTGCAAAGGTCTCCTGCAGTGATGTGAGCACATTATTATCTAGAGAAAGGTTTACACATATCCTGAGGGCTCTTAGGCATCCTTGTGTAGGTGTGTGCCCTCTGAGAGTCAGGCATGGTGAAATACGTGTCCATTATCACCGAACTGCATGTCAATACTCTGAAAGCTAAATCTCGTAATGATTTATTCCTCTGGGTAAAGACCATGGGCTCTTTATTGATCTTGAGTGTTTTACTCTGCTACACAAATACTGTAACCACTTTACACATCCTAAGGGTTTTCCCAAGCAGATACTCTAACCTCTTTTAAGTACTTGTTTTGAAAACATTATTTTCCAATATCTTTTCTAAGGTTTGCTGAACGTCACCATGTCCCTGCTTTCTGCCAGATGTCTAGAGGTTCCTTCCCCTTCCTGGGATCACATGACATAAATCTTGCAAGGGATTTTGGGTGTACTGCCCAAGAATGAAAGAGCCTGCACTGGCAATATGTTAGCGAACTGGAACACACTGGTCTCCAGTCCCTAGATGGACACAGCTCCCTTTTTTCCCTCCTAAAATGGAGCTCTTGCCTTCGAAAAACTTTTATTTACAAATTCCAAAACTGTAGGTCTTAAACAAAACATTTGGATTTTTTTTAATGAGAAAATGGAGAGAATATTATAGTGAGCTTCTAGGTTCCATTGCTCAACTTTAACAAATGTTATCTCAGGAGCTATATTGTTTTAATCATACTTAAACCCACTTCTCTCCCCAGAGATCACTCTGAAGATAACCCTTGACATATAATTCAGTGGATATTCATGGATATTTATTTCGGTGTACTTTCCTAAAAGATTTCAATTCTTCATGCTCCTCAAACACAAAAGATAATAGATTTTCCAAACCATTAAGACACTAACTGGGGGAAATGTATGTAGTATTGGTTAACAATTTATATTTTTCATAATAAATCATAAATAATGATAGATGCATGTTCTTATACAATTACTCAAACCCACAGAACACACAACACTGAGAGTGAATTCTAAAGTAAAACATGGATGTGTCAATGTCAGTTCATGAATTGTTGCAACTGTACACTCTGCTGTGGGCTGTAGGAGACTGTGGGAGTGTGGACAAGGGACTGTGGGAAATCTCCAAACCATCCCTTCTTCTCAGTTTTGCTAGGAACCACTCCATAAAAACAGGTTTTAGACTGGCATGGTGGCACACTCCCTTAATCTTAGCACTTGGGAGGCTGAAGCTGGTGGATCTCTGTGAGTTTGAAGCTAGCCTGGTCTACATAGCGAGTTCTAGGTTAGCTAGAGCCACATATCGAGACCCTATATCAAAAAATAAAAGTTCTTGGGGCTGGGGAGATGCCTTAGTCAGTAAAGAACCTGCCCCACAAGCACAAGAACCTGAGTTTGATTCCCAGAAACCCCTTAAAAAAAAGCCAGGCATAGCAATAGGAGCCTGTCATTCTAGTAATATGAGGTGAAAGAAGGTGGATCTCTGGGGCTCACTGGCCAGCTAGCCCAGTCTCACCTGTGAGTTCCAGGCCAGGGAGAGACCCTGTCTCAAAAAACAAGGTGGATGGCTCCAGAGGAATGGTACCTGTGATGGCTAAGCTTGGTTGTCAACTTGGGGGGAAGAAGGAATCTCAATTGAGGAACTTCCTCTATCAGATTGACCTGTGGGGCATTTTCTTAATTGCTAGTTGACGTAGGAGGGCCCAGTCCACTGTGGGCAGTGCCATCGTTGAGGAACTTCCTCTATCAGATTGACCTGTGGGGCATTTTCTTAATTGCTAATTGACATAGGAGGGCCCAGTCCACTGTGGGCAGTACCTAGGCAGGTAGCTGACTGTGAACCTGAAAGCAAGTCAGTAAGCAACATTTCTCCGTGGTCTCTGCTCCAGTTCCTGCCGCTGGGTTCTTGCCTTGAGTTCCCTCTGTAGTTTCCCTTTATGATGAACTGTACTGCAAGCTGAAATAAACCCTTTCCTCTCCAAGTTTCTCACAGCAACAGAAAGGTAACTAGAATACCTAAGGTTGTCCTCTAGTCTCCATACACGTATGCACACAAAAACATACAAACTTAAAATAGATTTAGTCTTCATTTTAAAAAATCATCAATTTGGGCTGGAGAGATGGCTCAGCAGTTAAGAACATTGGCTGTTCTTACAGAAGACCCGGGTTTGAATCCTAGCATCCACATGGCAGCTGACAACTGTCTATAACTCAGTTCCATGGGATCTGACACCCTTTTCTGACCTCCACAGGCATTGCACAACACAGGTGCACTTATACATACACAGGCAATACACTCATACACATAAAAGAAATAAAAATAATAAAATATTTTTTAAAATCATCAATTCAAGCTGGGTGTGATAGTGCATGCCTTTAATCCCAGCACTCGAGAGGCAGAGGCAGGCGGATCTCTGTGAGTTCGAGGCCAGCCTGTTTACATAGCAAGTTCCAGGCCAGCTGGGGCTACAGAAAAAAAAAAAAAATCAATTCAATCCTAATTTTTCCTGTGAAAGGAGCCTTAAGCTTGAGGTGCTTTGCCGTGAATGAAAAACATGCTAAACTAGACTCAAGTTTTTACTATAGCTAAGTGTCTTGCTATTAGCATGCTATTCCTTCACTCATAAAATTCTCCTGACAGCCCTTTGTGGCAGGTTCTGTGGTCAAGCCCACCTGTTTGGGGGTTGTTCAGGAGCAGAGAGCAGCCGGCACACACCTCCTCAGCCCAATGAGATACTGCATTAGATAGCACTGTCATGGATTTTCAATTTGGTCTCGTATGATCAGCTCCAAGTAAAGGAAATTAGGGAAGAGTTTATCCATAGAGCTCTGAGGAAGCCCAAGTGAGGACATGTGAACAGCCACACAGTGAAGAAAGAAAAGGCTGCAGCAATGAATCTGTTCACACAGGGAGCAAGTTGGCTCAGCTCCACAGTATCTTCTGAGGGAGCCATGGAGAACAGAAGCCAGCAAACAACAACCAGCAGGGTATATGGCACCGCCACTCTTTTGTAAATAAAGTTTTATTGGAATAGATCCAATCCCAAAGTTTACATATACTGTATGACTCCTCTCGTGCTAAAACAACAGAGTTGAACAGCTGTGGCAGTTGACCCTGTGGCTTGCAAGACTGAGATTTAGTCTCTGGCCCTAAGAGCAAGAGTGTATTGACCTCTGATATAGAACAGCCCGAAGGAAAGAGGGAAGCCGGGTATTCATTCACATTGTGTGTGTGTGTGTGTGTGTGTGTGTGTGTGCGCGTGCGTGCGTGCGTGCGTGCGTGTGTGCGTGTATGTGTGTGTGTGTGTGTGTATGTGTGTGTATGTGTGTGTGTGTGTGTGTGTGTATGTGTGTGTCTTTTTGAGATAAGGTCTCCCTGTAGCCACAGCTACTCTGGACTTGTTATGTAGTCCAGGTTGGCCTCGATCTCACAGAGATCTGCCTGCCTCTGTCTCCTGAGTGCTGGGATTAAAGACATACACTGAATTTGTTAAGTGTTGCCCTGGGGCTACTAGATCAATGCAACAGAACTGTCCTGCAGGCAGTCTTGGCCAGCCCCTGCCAAAGTGGCTTCCAGAAAGCCCTGGCTGAGCACAGAGCTCTGTGAAGATGAAAGGCTGCTGGCCTGCCCCCATGGGGAACTAAAAGTCTGGACAAAGCAAGAGCAGTCAGCCTTGGGCTACAACACCCATGGGCCCTGAGTCTCATCCATCGCAAAAATAATAATACCACCCCACACAGGCATTAGGACAGGAATTATACTTGAAAACACATGCCAGGCATATAGCAAGTGTCTAGCACACAGGAATAAATATCAATTATTTTGCAAACAGTCTTCCAAAACACTAGTAATTAAGAAACAGCATCACTAATACCTATGGTTTTAGTCTAAATTCTTTACTACATGAGAAAATATTTCCAAAGAGTCCTCACACATTTTCTTAATTACAAAATAAACCAGATGGCCTGCAAACAGAGAGCCTTCTGCTTGCCTGGCATTTGTGCTTGCAATACCTGCCTCTCTAACAACTAACACGGCCATCACTTGTCTAAACTGATCAAGAGCCGAGTCTGGTGGCAGGTGCCTGAAACCCCAGCACTCCAGAGGTAGGAGGAGAGTGGAATCTGGGCCAGCCTGGGCTATATAGAGAGCTCAAGGCCAACCTGAGCAACACACAGAGATTCAGTCTTTAAAAAAAAAGGGGGGGGGGCTTTTGGGTAGAGGGGGCTGGAGAAATGGTTCAGTGGTTAAGAGCACTGGCTGCTATTACAGAGGACCCCAGTTTGGTTCCCAGCATGGTGGCTAACAACCATCCATAACTCCAGTTCCAGGGGATCCAATGCTCTCTTCTGGCTTCTGTGGGTATTGCATGCACATGCTTCACTTACATACTTGCAGGAAAAACACTCATACATGTAATAGGGCACTTTCTTGACCATAGCTACATCATGATAAAGTTTAGGCTTACTCTAGTCTCTGAAATTACCAGGCAGTTAGCCCAGGGTATAGGAACACATGTCAGCTGGACCCTAGTTGTCTTGGGAGCAGGTCAGAGTGTCCTAGAGTGTTCCTGATAACTGCTGATTTATGGCTTCTGTACGTTATGCTTGGCTTGCTTCTGCAAAGATAGTAATTGTTGCTTAACAGAATAGAAATTATTAGGGAGACTCTCCACCTGTAAGCTTGGGACATAGTTTCTCTGTACAAGAAGTACCCCACAGCATTTAGAGGTTCATGTTAAAAGATAAAGAAAAACCCCTTTCTGGTTGGAAGACTTAGGGAAATCTTAAAAGGTCAGGTTCCTAAAATACAATTGCTATATAACAAACCCCCCTAGAGGGAACTTTGTGACCAGTAAAGACAATGTACCATGACCAATGCAGAATAACAGTAAGATTGATAATGTTGGTTTATGAAAGATTAGGAAGCTAGTTCTGTGCAGGTGTACTATGGATGGGAGGGAATTTGGGTGGAAAATTGTATTTTCTTATATATTTCCTTGATAATGTTTGTTCAAGCTTAATGCTCAATGATTGACTTCTCTATTCTGCCTGCTTGCCTAGCAACATGAGCAATATAAAAGAGCCAGAGTTTAGGCTCAGGGCTACACTTGGACCTTCTAGGAAAGAGTGTACCCGGCCATAACAAATCTTTCTTTCTCTAGATTCACCTGTCTGTCTGTTTGGGGCATTTGTGGATCCCAGATTATAACAATACATACAAAAAAAATAGATACACATTTTAAAAAAACAAAAGCTAGGTATATAGCTAGTAGAATATTTATCTAGCATGCATAAGGCCCTGGGTTCCATCCCAGCACTGAAAAAAAATTTTAAAAACCCACAAAAACTGAGATGAACAGCATTATTTGTAACAGTAAAAAAAAAAAAAAATGAAAACAACCCTTAAGGGTCCATCAACTGATGATCAGATAAACCAAATTCCATACAATGTAAGTAATATCATCCAGCCACAAAAAAGAATATCAGTGCAAGCTATTATAGGGATGAACCTGGAAAGCTATAGTGGTTTGAGTGAGAATGTCCCCTATGGGCTCAAGCACTTGAACACTTGGTCAGTTAGTGGTGCTGTTTGGGGAGGATCAAGGAACCTTTAGGAGGCGTGGCCTTGGTGGAGGAAGCATGTCACTGGGGGCAGGCTTTGAGAGCTCATAGCTCTGCCCCACTTCCAGTTTGCCCTCTCTCCTTCCTGGGAGTGCTTGAAGCTTTCTGTTCCTGCTGCCATGCCTCCTCTGCCATTATGAGCTCTCCCACTGGAACCATTAGCCAAATAAACTCTTCCTTCAATAAGTTACCTGGGTCATGGTGTTTTATCACAGCAACAGTAATTAATTAATCAATACAGAAATACACTAATACACTAAGAGAAAGATGCTAGACATAGAAGACCATATACAAGATGATTCCTGGAGAAGCAGGTATAAACCAACAGACAGTAGATGGGTGAGTGAGTAGGGCTGGGGGAGGGAGGGAAGATGAGAGGTGAAGATGGGGAATGACAGGTTTCTTCAGGAAAACCAATGTTATTAAGTTAAATCATCGATGTTTGTACAACCCTGTGAATACATAATACTAAAAACCACTGAATGTATTCTTAGATGGGTGAGTTTTATAGTTTGAGAATTAACAACTAAATGAGGAAACACAAATTCTTGTACTTAAACAGAGTTCCCAGCCGGATATGGTGGTATACACCTTTAATCCAGCACTTGGAAGGCAGAGGCAGGCGGATCTCTGTGAAGTTGAGGTCAGCCTGGTCTACATAGTGAGTTCCAGGCCAGCTGAGGCTACAAGGAGACCTTGTCTCAAAAAGACAAAAAAAAAAAGTTTCCACAAAATGTCAGTGGAAATTTTCTGCACCCACTGCTCTCCAATGGCCCCTGGAGGTTCAGGCCAGCTGAGGCTACAAGGAGACCTTGTCTCAAAAAGACAAAAAAAAAAAGGTTTCCACAAAAATGTCAGTGGAAATTTTCTGCACCCACTGCTCTCCAATGCCCCCTGGAGGTTCGTCTGACCCACTACAGTTGATTTTATTTATATTTTATGTGCATAAATGTTTTGCCTACATGTATGTAAGTGCACCACTTGTGTTGCATGTGGAGGCCAGAAAAGGGCATTGGATCCCCCAAAACTGGAGTTACTGACAGTTGTCAGCCGCCATGTGGGTGCTGGGAACCAAACACAGGTCCTCTGGAAGAGCAGCTAGCACTCTTAACTGTTGAGCCATCTCTCCAGCCTCTGATGTACTGCACCTTAACAATAAGAAATAGAGCCAACAGCATGGTAGTCACACCTCTGGTCTGCTGTGTGACTTTGGCTAAGTTATTTAACCTCTCTGAGCTTCAGTTTCCTCATCTGTAAAATATGCCTACTTGTTATTTATTATTATTACTATGAACTGACGTTTATTGAATACTGACTCTAACAGGCCTTGTTCTTTTTTGCATCATTTAACATTTTTATGATAAATGTATACATGTGTACAACTTTGTGTTTTGATATATGAACTTATCTGTGACACCAACACATTTCTGTTATCCTCAAATTTCTTATAATCCATCCCTCCCTCTTGCCTGTATTCAAGCAACCATTGCTCTGTTCTTTCCACCAAAGGTACTTGGCATTTTCCAGAGTTTTATATATGGAATAGTGTATGCT
Source organism: Nannospalax galili (assembly GCF_000622305.1). Taxonomy (NCBI): domain Eukaryota; kingdom Metazoa; phylum Chordata; class Mammalia; order Rodentia; family Spalacidae; genus Nannospalax; species Nannospalax galili. The sequence continues at coordinate 1,398,030 of NW_008338710.1, read as the reverse complement.
CCTTTTGTGGACAGAGGAGGGAGGTTTGCCTTCCCTCACTAAGCAAAGTGAATCTGAGATCCTGTCCTACCCCCGCCACTGCTCTGTACCAACAGTCCATTTATTTTACTTGCTGATCAACAGTCTCCTTACCACCTGTTTGTGAACATCTGGGTTATTTTCAGTTTCTTGGTGGTTTTCCAGTTTGCACAAAACCTTGTGCAGATGTGTGTTTGTATTTTTCTTGGGTAGGCAGCAAAGAGTGCCTCTTGTGCCTCTCTGGAAATTTTGCAAAGCCTAGTAGAGGACATGGCTCCTGGCACAAGGGTAGAGGGTGAACTAGCATTAGACCTTCCTTGGACTCCACTGCTCCTACTGCACACCTCCCCACAGCCACCATGGTCACTCAGTTGCTCCCCCCTCAGTTCCCACTTCCCCTATGCTCCCATCATCGGCTTCCTCTTCCTGCAGCAGATGTCTCTAGTTTTTTCCCTTGGGCCACTGCTGACCCTTCAATGCCCCGGTCATGTTCTAGCCTCTCTTTGAGACAGGATAAAGTCATTCACTTCCTGCACAGACAAATTAAGAGCATTATTTCAAAAGTCACATGATGCTAACTTTCCAGCATTTCTCACCTCCTGGGGATTATTTGTACAACAGTCAAGACATCAAGGTAAGGGGAAAAAAATGTAATTTCAATCAAACTACCAAAGGTCATTGCTTTCATCTATTTTTAAATGTTGTCACTGTAACTAGTGTCTCCTTTAACAGAGCCAGCGTTTCTTGGTATAAGCAAAATATTAAGGCTTTCTGTCATCTCCATTACCCATGTTGTAAAACAATACTTTTTATATGTTATCCATACTCAAAACATTCATGTTTTCAAATGAATCACAAGCTGACTTTTATTTTGACTGTGACTCCAAACTGAAATTCTCTCAATTAATCTAGGTTCTAAGATTATTAACCAGAGCAGGGCCTAGTGGTATAAGGCAGCTACTCTACAGGCTAAAGCAGGATCCCAAGTTGAAGTCTTGTCTAGAGTACATAGCATGTCCAAATGCAGCCTGAGCAACTCAGTGAGATCCCGTCTCAAAATAAAACTAAAGAGACAGCTGAGGATATAGCTCGATGGTAGAATACTCGCCTAGTACACTCAAGGCCCCACTACAGTAAAAACAAAGAACAAAAGAAACAAGAAACCCCAACCGTTGCTGTTCATTAGATTTAAAGGATAAGAGACAGTTCTGAATTAGGCAGACAGTCAGGGGAGGAGGCCCTAGACAGCAGAGGAGGCCCCAGAGTAGATTCATCTGTGTTTCAACTACTCTCACTTGAATTTAAGACGGCCTGCTTCTGAGTTCTTGGCCAAAGTTCGCCTTTTTTGGTGGCCTTCCTCCTCCTCCCTAGTGGGAATTTCCAGTTTCCTGCCCTTGCTCTACCCAATCTGGTTCCTGCTTTCAAATGAGTGAACCAACCAACAATATGCATCCCACCTTGTCCAATTGAAAGTGGGGAAGGTGATCCCAATTCTGTCCCCCTCCTACTCTGTAGAATATAGAAGTCCAGGGGAGTAGCCAGTGCTCCAGCTCTGGACCCCCTTCCCTTGTGGGGAGTCTATCTCTTTGCTGTGTGGAGTGTTACTTATGCTTCAATAAACCCTGGCTGTGTGCTGAGACTGCAGACTTCTTGTAATTCCTTATCTGGGAAGAAAAGGACCAGAGAACAGACCCTAGGTGGCATCAGATTCTATCAAAACGACTTAAAACATACCTCAACTCCTGAGGGTAAAGTGGGAATGCTGCCCATTTAGGTACAGATGCAGCATTGATTTCAGCCATCAAGGCTTCATACAAGAATCTGAGATATTCTACATGGCTATATGACATCTGCTCACTTCAGTGCAGAAATACCATGGATGAGTTATTTAGTAAAGAGAAGTACATGGCACCATTCAAAAACTCATGTGTAGCATTTTGCATAGGCAGAAACCTGAGTAAACAGTAACAGTGCAGAGGCTACATGGATGTGCTGGCAGAGACTTTGGGCTCTCGGAGGTCATACTGTAAGGAATTCAATCCCAACAAGCAAACAGGGTCACTAAAGAGAAATAAAGATGGCACACATCCTGCCTAATCTTGGTAGGAAACAAAGGCCAGGGGCCTATTTCCCCTCCAGAAGCCAGCAGAGCTCCTTTCTCTGACTGGTCCAGACCAGTTTAGATAAGCCAGCTGCTTGGGCTTGGAGCTGTGACCTAGGGGCTCTCCTTTGTTTAAACTGACCAATCCAAACTCAGGGGAGGAGGAACTGCCCCATACCAGGGGCTTTGGATTCTTTGGTTTCTGAGTTTGTCTCTCTGTGTGAGTGTGTATATGAGCGTGATTCTTCATTTTTCAATAAAGCCTATTTGCTTGTTGCTCTCTGCTGTGTCTAAGATATTTTCCTGCCTTTTAATTATTTAATTGGCCAAGAAAATGAATCCGGTCAAGACCCTTAGTCGATAACAACACAACACTGGATACAGACATATCTAAGGCCTTACTTTTGGAACAGACTCAGTGACTGACTTGGGTCAGCCATGTGACAAATCAGAAGTACAGTTATCCGACATCATTTACGTACATTATTCAGTTGGTTGCTGAGCTCAGCTTTCTGGACACTAAGAGTCAAACACACACCAACACAACAAAGAAAATGAACAGCTGGCCACCTGGAACTGACATCTCTGGTAGTCAGGTGGTGATGGGTTAGCTCTAGAACTTTATTTAAAAAGCCAGTAAAGTACTTTTTAAAGAGCAGAATTCTCCACATGATTTATTCTGAGTAGGATGCTATCCCCTTGGCCACTAAAATTCAACAGGGCTAAGTCAGAGTAGATACCATCCTTCCAACAGAATCCATCTTGACTTACAGATTAAAACGATAGACCCCATCATCTCCTTGATCAATCTCATGCAGGAAACACCCAAGGCTATTTAACATAACACACATAGAACAACAGCTCCAGAGTCCATGTAGTAGTAGTACCTGTTCACCAAGCAGGTGGTCCTTTCCTGAGAGTTATGAATCATCACCACCATTACACATGGCCAAGTCTTGAGACCCCAAGTAATCACTTCACTCCCAAGGAAAAGCACCCAACCAAGCATGAGTCTCATATATAAATGACCAACACAGGGCTGAAGAGATGGCTCAGCAGTTAAGAGCACTGGCTATTCTTGCAGAACACCCAGGTTCAGTTCTGAGCACCCACATGGTGGCTGACAACCACCTGTAGCTCCAGTTCTAGGGGATCTGACACTCTCTTCTGTTTTCCATGAGCATCGCATGACACAGGCATACTTACATACATACAGGCAATGCACTCACACACACAAAATAATAAAATATTTAAAAAATAAAAAATAACAAACAGCCTGTAATAGCTAGGAAGTTCAACCCTATGCAGTTGAAGAAATAATTCTTAGCCAAGAAGTTTCTTGAATAAGAAACACGAGGACAAATGTATCATTCACTGATCAGAATGGTTCTTTTGGGGATGGAATAGGAATATGAATTAGTGAGTGGTGAACTTAATATTTGTATTTTATATCTTCTGAGTTGATTGAATCTTTATACTAGGATTTACTAACCTGACACACTTCAAGTTTGTGAGGTCATTCAGCATAGAGTGGTTGTCTTACTAGGGAGAAATCCTAAAACAGGTAGGAGCACAGGCCCTCTCCTGATAGGAACAAGTACTCACTCTCTCCAGCTTTCCAGCCACGAAGGGGCAGACATTTGACCTCGGTTCACCCAATCAGATATTCCTGTCTGACTCTGAGATTCTCTAAGGGGTAATGTCAAGTCACAGGGTTAATGAGAGCTGACTCACAAGGAGGGCAATGGCACTGCAGTTAATGCCCAGCAGCAGCAGTGCCAGGGACAGCAGTGCCAGGGACAGCAGTGTCTGGCAGCAGAGCCAGGGAGGTGCCCTTGCCAGGGTATTCCTGTGATGTAACTCTGGCGGACCTGACAGCCCTCAGGGGCTGCTTATTGGCCAAGCTGGTTTCCCATGTGTTATGAAGACTCTGTGAACTAACCTAATTCCTTCCAAACAATTCTTTTTGCTTATGTTGGTCAGTGCTGGTTCTTGGAGCCAAAGAATTTTTTTTTAAGATTTATTTATTTTTATCCTATGTGTGTATTTGCCTGCATGTATGTATGTGTATCACGTGTGTGCCTGGTGATAATGGAGATCAGAAGATGTTGGATCCTCTAAAATTGGGGTTACAGGTGGTGATGAGCCACCATTTGGGTCCCGGAAACTGAACCCAGCTCCTCTGCAAGAGCCCTAAGTGTTCTTAACAGCTGAGTCATCCTCTTCAGACCAGAAGCCAAAGAATTTTGACATGTTATTTGTTCATTCATGAATTTATTCATTCAGTCACTCATTCAAGTAACTGCTTATGAGTTGCTTACTCTGCTGAGGCCTGTTCTAAGTATGGGGCTTTTCCCAGGAGCAAAAGAGAAATCCCTTCCCTGAAAATTATAGTCTACTGAAGTCTACTGTCTTTCTCTACAAGTCCATTTTACGTCACCATTTCCTTTTAGTCCTAAGCCAAGCTAACTTTCTCATTTCTCTTGACATTAAGGAAAGGTCTTCCTGTGACCAACAGCCTTGCTTTGAGGGCAGGGCAAAGTCTCCCCTTTGACGCTACCAATGGCCTTTCATCATTATTCTGTAAACACTTACCCAACCTAGACTATTCTAGGCACTCTGCTGGGAGTTGTAGAGCCAAAGCTGAAATAGCACCTATCCTTGAAGAGATGACACTGTAGCAGCAAACACAGACAGTACACAACCAAGGCAGGTCAAAGCAGTGATCTATGCTGGGCAATGTTGTGTCATGAACAGCCAACAGGAAAACCTTTCCTAGTTTAAGAAGTGGAGAGAAGCTTCCTGAGAAGTGACAAATAAACTGAGGGCAACCAGCTGAGGACAAGGAGCTTTCCAGGCAGAAGGAACAGAGGGAACCGGAAATGTTCTAGAACTCAGAACATGGCATGTTAGGGAGAGGGGAAGATGTGAGAACACAAGATGTAAGCAGCTGGGAGAGGTGGGATCATGGTCAAGGTGAGACTGGGAGGTGGAGATCTACCTGAGACTCCACAGCTTGTTTCTCAGAACCATGAGAAAACACACAACAACATGAGCAGCGGCGGCAGTGGAAGGGTACGTTCGTTGTCAGGTGTGCAGTGAGAAAAAACTGGGTGCTGGATGAATAGAACTGGAGAGGGAAAGATGGAAGCATGCAGACTGTCCAAGAGCCTGCCAAAATAGTTCACATGAGGAGCCCAATGAGCTAGATCACAGTAGGGGTGGGAATCAAAAAGAAGCCCAAGTATTCAAAGGACATGTACTGAACACAATCAAGAGACCTTTCTGATTGATGGCTGCGGAGTGATGAAGGGAAGGTAGGAGTCAAAGATGACTCCCAGGTGTGCAGTTTAAACCTGTGGGCCATGGATCATTAAGAAAAAGGAAGGACCAGCTTTCATTTGGTTCTGTGTGATCTGAAGTGACCAGGGAGATGTGTACAACTGGCAGCTAGGTATGAGTCTGACTCTCTGCACACACTTCTGAGCTGGCAGAAGGAATCTGAGCTTATGGGGACAGTTACTAAGGTCATAGGAGTAGTGAGACAATCTTGAGTACTGTACATTTTATAGTGGACTGCACTATTGTCACAAATACTCACTGTCATGCTCTGCAGGAAGGACTAGATCTAACTGTCCTATTGTCAGGTTTGGCTATTGGACTTGTGACCAGTGAAATGTGAGTAGAAATGACAGGTTTCCCTCTGTGCTGAGGCTTCCAGGGCAGCTCAAATTTCTCTGGGGTCTTTTCTCCCTCTGTGTCATTACAGAGGCCCCAACACTGGAGAGAAAGAGGCTGCTGACTGGAGTCAGGCCTCAGAACAAAGATTATAAGTAACTCACAGCAAGCAAGTCACTACAGCAAAAATGAAAGGTTCCATGTTTTATGCCACTGTGGTTTGGGGCTCATTTGTTATTGAAGAACAACCGAGTCCACTCAGATATGGGAGGGGAGAGAAGGCTTGACAGACCCTGAGGGAAAGCTGCAAAGTGAAAAGAAAGACCTTCCCACCCCTGGGCTTACTCCACAGAAACCTCTTAGAATTAGTCCCACCAGAATCCCCTCTGCTGGCCAGCTCCGGTTTGTATCCAACAGAAAGAAAGCCCTTTTCTCTGCTCACTCGTCTTCTCCTTCCTTCCAATCTGCCCCGGAGTGGCTTTTGACGTACTCTCACTCTAGTTTTCAGTCTGGTTCTTGGATGTGGTTCTGCTAACCTCATTCTCGGTGCACTCTGCACCAGTGCTGCCCAGACCCACTATGACTCATTCTGTGCTTCTGGACTTGCTCCTGTACAGACTGCTGCCCAGCCAGCTGACCTTTCTAGATACCAGGAGTCTGGTTCCTCATCTGACCTGTCCAGTCCTGCAGCCCCAGCACTCAGACCATGACACATGGCATGCCAGGGCCAATACTTCTTGTTCAGTAGTTCCTCCTAGTGGATCCAGCAGGCCACTGTTCATCAGAACCAACTGGCATGTGTAAACGTCTTCACTTATGCAGAATGTACACAGTTCAGGTGGCTCTGCTAGCCTTCAGTAGGCCCCCAGGGTTCTCTGCCTTCCAGGCACAGTATCCTAGCCTCCATAGCTGGTGTGGTCCACATAGAGGTGAAGATCTTGACTCACACCTATCTTGTCATCGGTTTGCTCACATGTTGTTTGCAGTGAGTGCTTCTGACACGTATGGACGTGCTAGATGGTGGATAGAGCCCAACACCATCTGTTCTGTCTCTCACATTCAGCTGAAGAGCAGCAGCATTGTCCTCGGTTTACAAATGGTACAACTTAGATTCTTAAATGCTTTGATAATTGCTAAGGAAAATAGTCAATACCAGTAAAGATCTAGGCTTTGTTGGGCATGATGGCACAAGCCTGTACTCTCAGAACTTGGGAGGTGGAAGCAGGAAGATCATTCAAGGTCATTCTTGCTACATGGAAAGTTTCTTTAGGTAGAGCAAGTTCAAGGACAACCTGAGCTACAAGAGACTGTCTTTAAAAAAACAACACACTGAAGGACATTTGGGAATACAAATCAGACTCTTTAGGCCATAGATATATGAAGATAGATAGATGATGATGATAGATGATGGATAGATAGATGATAGATAGAGATAGATAGATGGATAGATAGATGATAGATGATAGATGATAGATAGATAGATGATAGAGATAGAGATAGATGATAGATAGATAGATGATAGGGATAGAGATAGATAGATAGATGATAGATAGATGACAGAGATAGAGATAGATGATAGATAGATAGATAATAGAGATATAGATAGATGATAGATAGATAGAGAGAGAGAGAGATGATAGATAGATGATAGAGATAGAGATAGATAGATGATAGATAGGTAGATAGATAGATAGATATAGATAGATGATAGATAGATGATAGATGACAGATAGATAGATAGATAGATATAGATAGATAGATAGATAGATAGATAGATAGATAGATAGATAGATGAGAGAGAGAGAAAGAAATGTAGGTGAGGGGCAGTAGGGGAGGTGTGGATATGGGAGGAGCTCTAAATATCATCAAACTATATTGAATGAAAATTGTAAAAATTCAATGAAAGAAAATCTAGGGTTGGTGAGATAGCTCAGTGGGTAGAGGCACTTATTGCCAAGCCTGAGGACATCAGCTTGATCCTCAGGACCCACATGGTGGAAGGAGAGAACAGACTCCTATAAGTTGTCCTCTGACCTCCACACATACACTGTGGCATGTGAGCACCTGCTCTCCCCAGGCAAATAAATAAATGTAATGAAAAAAAATCTAGGTTTGCCTAGCTTCAGAGCCCTGACTTATTTTATTTTCACTATTCTGTTCATTATGTATTTGAATGTACATAAATATATGTATGCATATAACGATGTATGTGTATGGAGGTATATTTGTGTGTGCATACATATGTATATATAGAAGGAATACATGAACATATGTGCACAAATGTGTATATATATGTGTAAGTATGCTGGTGTATATACGTGTCTATGTTTATATGTATATGTGTATTTACAAGTATATATGTATATGTATATATGTGCACATGTACATACATTTCTGTGTAGTGAAAGGTATAAATATTTTCTGATCTTAGAAGTCAGGTACTATATCCTGGTTTAACTGCCCGGTATCATGCCTAAGATAATATGATATTCTAACAGAAATTCTAAAATTATTTTAAAATTGCAGTGTATACGGAAGCCATTTAGAAAGTGTGAGGAGAGAAAGCCAGGATCCTCTTTGCAAATAGTCTAGCACCTTACCTCTCCGAAACATTTTGTCTTCCTTCCTTCATTTTTTCTTTTATTTATTTTATTTATTTTTTTGAGACAGGGTCTCACTATGTAGTCCTGACTGGCCTGGAACTTGCTATGTAGACCAGGCTGGCCATGAACTCACAGACCTCACCTGCATCTGCCTCCTGTGTGCTGAAACTAATGGTGTGTACCACCATGTCTAGCCCTAGCCAGTTTCTTATGTATAACTGGGGTCATTCCTACTCCTAAATGCTACAGTTCAGGAAAAATAAACCATTACATTGAATCTCTTCTAAAATAGTATCTACATATTTAAAGTTGATTAAAGTTTGCTCATAAGTGGCTTTAGAAGTTGCACTTTGACTTTCTGGTGCCTTTTCTATTGGAAATCCTTGAAAAAATACCTTTTTTGAGTATCAAGAGAAAAAAAGTTTAATTCATAATGAATTTTCCAACTGATGAAGACATTAAAGCAAAAACAATTGCAATGTCAGTGGTAATTCCTAATTTTCTGCAGAAAATAAGAAGCTCAGAAATAAACAAAGTTGCTTATTTTCCAAAAGTTTAGCAGTTACAGGATACACCAAGAAAGGGATGGGTTGTAGGGAACTGACAGAGACTATTTTTGTAAAGGGCAAACTAAAGGGGCTCACTGAGAACCCAGCCTTCTGCAGTGCCTGGGAGTTGGGTTTCAGAGACTTCCCTGAAGACTCGGATTGTTTATTCTGGCAAAGGCCCAGGGATGCAATCTTTAGCTGCCACTGGAGAAAAACAATGACAGAGGAGATCAAGATTTTCCCAAATGATTACAGTTCTACCATCCAAAAGTTCATGGGGAAAAATACGGAAGAGATACAAAATAGAAAGCTTTGAAATCAATTCATTAGCTGAACATTCATTTCTCAACCTGCTTGGTTATTATCATAAGGCAAAGGCAAGAAAATTAAATTTGAAGCACAAGAGTAAGAACTGTTTTACTTTAATGAAAGGATGAACATATGTGAATGAATTTGAAGGGAAAGGAAAAAAGAAAGAAGTCGGGGCAGTGAAGTTGACAGTTTTTCATAGTTAGGAATTTCTGAGAAAATCAGAAATAAAATACATGAGTAACTGCCAGGTGACTGGTAAAAAATAGTGACAGCCATTACTGGTTTTTTTCCCCAGTATTGGGATTGAACCTAGGGCCCTGTAAATATTAGGCAATTGCTCTGCCACTGCGCCATACACCCAGCCCTGTTTTTGCTTTTTTTAATATTTTATTTATTTTTATGTGTATGAGTGTTTACCTGCATGTATGCAAGTGCACCGTTGCATGTAACATCTGAAAGAGGCCAGAAGAAGGAGTTGGATCCCCTAGAACTGGAGTTACGGATGATTGTTAGCTGCCATGTGAGTGCTGGGAGTCAAACCAGGTCCTTCAAAGGGATGGAATGTGTTCTTAACTGCTGAGCCATTTCTCTAGCCTCTCATTTGTTATTTTAGACAGAGTCTCACTAAGTTGTCCAGGCTAGCTCTAAACTCATTCTGTAACCCAGGCTTGCTTTGAACTTGTAATCCTCCTACCTCAGCCTCTTGAGTAGCTAGGATTACAAGGCTGTATCACCAGGCCCAGCTTTGTCATTATTCTTATATAAATCCAATCTCAGAAAAATCTCAGACTGGGTTTTGTACATTGTAAGTCTAGCATGCTCAAGGGTCTGAACTTGATCCCCAGCATAGCACTGCATGCAATCACACACACACTAATAAAAATAAGAATTAATAATTTTTTAAAATTTAAGGAGGCCAGGCATGGTGTCCCACGTCTTTAGTCCTAGTACTTGGGGGACAGAGGCAAGAGACCTCTATAAGATTGAGGCCAGCCTGGTCTACATAGTGAGTTCCAGGTCTGCTGGGGTTACAGAAGACTCTGTCTCAAAAAAAGACAAAAAAATAAAATTAAACAAAAAATTTAAGGGACTGGATATAAACTGGGTGATAGAGTGATTGATGGACATCTATGTTGTTCATTTTTTTCTTATAAATCATGCTTCCATGAACGTTCTATTCATGTCTTCTGACATTAGTATGCATAAAACCAATAGCATATAGTTCTGGAATTGGAACTGCCAGATCATAGCATTCCATGACCATAACAAGATGCCTGAGACAAGCTTCTTAATATAGAGAAAGGTTTGTCTGGCTTAGCTTACACCTATTTTGAAAGTTCAAGGGCATGGCACCTGCATCAGCTCAGCTCAGTAAGGTCCCCTCTCAACTGAGACACATCATAAAGGTATACATGTGTAAGGGTGGAAAAACAACATGGCCAAATGAGAAGTCAGAGAGAGAGGAGAGAGAGAGAGACAGACAGAGAGACAGAGAGAGAGAGAGAGAGAGAGAGAGAGACAGAGAGACAGAGAGACAGAGAGGACAGAGAGACAGAGAGAGACAGGAGAGAGAGAGAGAGAGAGAGAGAGAGAGAGAGAGACAGAGAGGACAGAGAGACAGAGAGAGACAAAGACAATGAATGGGATCTTGGAATACTTTTTAGGGTACTTTCCCCTATCCCATATCACCCCTGTGACCACTAGACCCCATCTCTCACAGGCTCCACATCCAGGTGCACCACTCTGGGGAGACCAAGCCTCCTACAACAACAGGCCTTTGGGAACATAACTAAAGCAGGCCCAAACCATAGTGTGGGCTCTGCATGTGGTTACTTTTTGTAGATAGTAGCAAGCCATTGTCCAAAGCTGTGGGCATATTCACTCCTCTACTTTTTTTCTATTTTCCTGTCTATCCCTCCTTTTACCTTCATTTTTTTCTCCCTAAGAGACTGTAGCACCCTCTTAAAGGTCAGTTAATGCTAAGGAACTGTAACAGCCTTCCGAACAGAGTCATGCTAGAAAGGATGGCAGACCTTTCCTTTTTGAAATCTTATTTATGTATGTATTTATTTATTTCTATTTGATGTGTACGAGTGTATAAGTGTACCTGTGTCATGCGATGCCCCTGGAGGACAGAAGTGGGCATCAGATCCCCTGGAACTGGAGTTACAGACAGTTGTTAGCCATCATGTAAGTACTGGGATTCGAACCTAGGTCTTCTGCAAGAGCAGCCAGTGCTCTTAACTGCTCAGCCATCTCTCCAGCCCTTCCTTTCTGAAATCTTACATGTCCAAGCAAGATCCTGTGCCTTGAATGATCCTGGATTTCAAGAAGTTGCCTGTCTAGGGTAACTATAGTAGTATGAAAGGGGAAAGCAGCGGCCACCAGAGTCAAAGCCATACCCATTTCTACAACAGAAAAGACTGGAATCCCTTGAAGTTGGATTTCTAACATTTTGGTGACATTTTGGCTTCTTGCTGAGAAGCACACAGTGTTCTGGCTAGAGCAGCCAGGCATCAATTCCTGTAGTAGAAAGAGCCCAGATGAAAACTGGCACAGATTGGCTGTTTATTTTATGCAGACAAGCACAGAGTCAAGGTCCAGATTTTCAAAATCATGTATACTGTGGGGGCTGGCTGTCTTACTGCAGTGAGCAGGACAAAGTGAGATCCAGGCTGACTGCCCAAGAAGCAAAACCAAGCCAGGACCTGGCCACAGGGAGTAGAAAGCCAACAGAAACAGACAACACAAGAAAGAAAATCAGCACAATTCTACTTTCCACATGAACTTTGACTCTATATCATCAAAGCCACCTGGTCCAAGAAGGAACACTCTTAGGGTAATTTGTTTACAAAAGAAAATGCTACCATTGGCTTTAAAACATTCAAACATCTGGTCTTATCACTGCTGGATGTAATCACAATTACCTTGTTGGAAACATCAAAAAAGCAATACTAGACTTGGGCATGGTGGTACAAAACTATAATCTTAACACTGGGGATGCTGAGATTCTAAGTTCCAGGCCAGCCTGAACTACAAAGTGAAATCCTGTCTTTAAAACAAAAAGAAAAGGGGCCAAGGAGATGGCTCAGTGGGTAAGAGTGCTTGGCTCTGTAAGCATGAGGATCTGAGTTTGAATCCCTAGCACCCACAGAACAAGCTGAGCATGACTGTGCGTGTCTATACCCCCAGACCTAGTGGGCAGAGACAGGAGGATCCCAAGAGCTGGGGGCTGGCCAGCCTAACCAAAGCAGGGAGTTTCCAGTACAGGGAGACACAGCTCAAGGCAATAAGGCTGAGTGACAAAGATATCCAATGTCCTGCTCTGACCTCCATATGTGCCCATATACCACATATACACACACTACACCACACACACGTAACACACAGCAATATGACCTGATAAAATATATATGTATCACAATTCTATTGGATTATACTCATTTTCATGTAACAACTAACATGAACCCAATTTAAGCATTTTATACATACTAACTCATTAGTCCTTTCAGCAATGAAGGATGATATTCCCATTTTACCGTTGAGGAAACTAAGTCATAGAGACATTTAGTATCCTTTCCTGGGTCCCTAAGCTAGGAAGTGCTGTGTGCATGTCATTTGTTTGATCCTATCTGCCATGTTTCGATCATGACTGCTACAGTGAAGGGAAATAAGCACCTGAATTTTGACCTAACAATATTGTGAAAATAATTAGCCAGATGACAGCATAAGGGATATTTAAGCAGCTAAGCTTTACTCCACCATGTATTTCCACAGAATTACATTTCATTTGCATAATGGCATAATGATTGCTTCTCACATGAAAAATTCATTCACTGCATCTAACACAATGAAATGGCTGGTTTTGCTTTTACAGAAACATCATCATGGTTAAGCAAAAGTCTGAGATGCCTCCAGCTGGAACCATGGATTGGGCTTCCCAGACCAAAGAAAGCAAGTGTTAAAGAGCAATGGTTAAGGCTGGGGATATAATTGGGTTGGAAGAATGCTTGCCTAGCATGCTGGAAGCCCTAAGTTTGATGCCTGTATAAACAGAAAGAGTGGTATAGGCCTGTGAGTTGAACACTCAGGAGGAAGAGGCAGAAGAGTCAGAAGTTCAGGGTCATTCTAGCTGCATATCAAATTAGGGCCAGCTAAAATACATGAGGCTCTATCTTTAAAAGAAAAAGCAATAGATAGAAGAGAAAGACTATTTAAGAATAGCTTAAAGGAAAGATAGAGTCCTCACAAATTTAAGAACAGACCCACAGAAGAAATAGATATTGGCTTTTGGTAGAAGAGTAAAGTCTGCTTTCAAATGAAAAAAATATTACTAATGAGGCCTCTAAATGAGTCATAGCTTTGGATGAATTGGCTTAGCTGATCTTTTCTTGCCCCTATTAGCAGCCTATATTAATTTGAATAGCTGCTAATGGTTACGTCAAATACTTGTAAGGAAAGCTACTTGTGATAAATACAACTGAGACTTAGAGGACTCTGTTTAACCTTCTCATCTCTGTAACAGAGTTGATGATGACACGTTCAAGGGTATTCAAGCCCAGGTAGCTTTTGGTGGGGCTCAGACTTGAATGGTAAGAGCAAATACGTATTGCACTAAGATTCACATGGCCAAGGCTTACCTAGAAGTAAGGAGGCATCACCTATGTCTAGAATATCTATAGCCCCCATATCCCTAGGGGACAACAAGCCTCAAAAAGGCAAAGCCAGTGCCAGGACATGGAGTATTGTATGTTCCATGAACTAGGGGGTCTAGCCAAGGAAACAAGTGAAAAGTGAGCTCACCACAACTCCATTGGCCAAGCTCCACCTAAAAGAAAGTGCCTTTGTCTCCTTCGTACAAGGTTCCATCTGGCTGGACTATTCCTGGAGAGCAATGCTAAAACATCAAAGAGGAGTCACAGCAACCACACTGGAGCAATAGGAAGCAAAGTACACAGAGAGGCTTGAAAGGATGGACTCTTGCCCTGATGCTTACCCTGTGTCATCTGCGTCATCTCTGCCTCTAGCATTAGTGGTTAGAGTGTAATGTTTACAGCTGGCTCTCCCTGGAGAGGTCTTTCTGTATGCCTTCCTCACATGGTACCTTCCTTCCAAAACACACACATTCCTTCCACATAGTTAGAGTTAATGCACACAGATTATGGAGCATTTTCTTCTAATGATGATGAATAACAAGAGCGCCATCCCAGAGCACCATCTGGCTCATTCTCTGGGATGAACATCCTCCAGACAGAAAAACATTAATCAACAGTAACTGAATTGAATAATTTAGACATGTCAGAGGTGAATGGGAGGACTTTTAGGGCCAATTTTTCTCTTTTGTTTGACAGAATAAATTCATGCCGAACTACTTCCATCTTTTCTAATAGAAGGTGCTATATAATTTTATTATTTTAAACTTTCATGAAATAATTATCTCTTGATGGCATGATAATAAGGTACTTTCTGTTTTCCTTGTTATGTGCTCAAACTTTTTATTTTCAAATTGTAATGATTATGTGCCTTTTTTGTAATGAGAAGAAATATATAACTTTTTTTTCTTAGCTTATTTCCTTGTTTGTTCTACTTATTGATGGGGTAGGTTCATGTAAGAAAGCAGGTGTGCATGTACTAAAAGATGTTGGCAGAACAGTCTATGAGATTGACAAGAATAAAGACCAGCAGTATAAATGAAGACAAAACTCCATGTAAGAAAGACTTGCCTCACAACATGCAGCCCATGCTACAAGCCACAATGCAATCATGTACAGGGACAAAATGAAGCTAACCAAGAGAAAAACTATAGTTAAGGCTCTTGTCATCATAACTGTCCCTTACCTCAAAGGGCTTAAATGTAAATGGGATTGACTCTTGTACTTGAAAAGTACAGGGAAAGTGCCAGCTCCAGGCAGACTGGAAGATGTGAAATGACCTTGCTACCCTATCCATTGACCATGCTGCTGTCATGTTGGTTCCATTCACTGAGGCTCTTCCCACTCACTGTCCATGTAGTCCTCTGCTGCCCTAGCAGAGAGATGCTCTTTCCAGAATTGACTCTGACTTGCCTGGTTTGGATCACAAAGCCACTTCTCAACAAATCACTGAGAACAAGGCAACAGAATATGCTAATTATGGGTCCATTCCCCAGTGAATGACTTGGAGGTGCTAGTGATAGATCAAGGAGGAAAGGACACTGCTCAGGCAAAAAGGATGAACTCCAGAGAAGCCAAAAGCCAGCATAAGAAGCTAGACAAAATCAGAAAGGAATTAAGAACAACCAGAAACCATGACTGGGAACAAAATGAAGAGGGTCCTAGGCAGTTTCTACAGAGGAGGTGGAAGGTCTGCACTTTGGTTATTGTCTGCTAGCAACTAGCATATGGGTGAATCAGGATGCTGTAAGGAACAGGATCTCAGCTAGCCACTGGCTCAAGATCCTCTGCACTGTGTTCTAACAGGATTGCTTGAGACTTGTTAGCATCTCTACTCTGTTGTACAGTAGAAATCAGGAGATGGCCTTTTTTTTTAAATTTTTATTTATTATTTTTATTTTATGTGTATGAGTATATTGACTGCATGTATGTGAGTGTACCCATGTCATGCAATGCCACGGAAGTCAGAAGAGGGCTTCAGATTCTCCAGGAACTGGACTTAAGGACGGTTCATAGCTGCCATGTGAGTGCTGGGAATTGAACCCAGGTCCTCTGCAAGAGCAGTCAGTGCTCTTAACCATTGAGCCATCTCTC
Source organism: Nannospalax galili (assembly GCF_000622305.1). Taxonomy (NCBI): domain Eukaryota; kingdom Metazoa; phylum Chordata; class Mammalia; order Rodentia; family Spalacidae; genus Nannospalax; species Nannospalax galili. The sequence goes on along the minus strand of NW_008338710.1, from coordinate 1,382,024 downwards.
CAGCCCCAGGAGATGGCCTTTTAGTGCCAGGACTCTACTAAGCAGCACTGAAATTTGACATAAGACATTAGGTCTCTCTGAGCCTGTTTCCTCAATATTAAAGGAGGGGTTGAATTATAAGAGATCTGGAACCTTCTATGTCTGAGCACCCATCCTAGAAACTGAAAATAAACTATGATACCAAATCAAAGAATGGAAAAACATATCAAATATGACAATGTTTGTGCAAGTATTTTGTAAATTATAAAGAACCATGCAAATCAGTGGGATTATTATATTTAATGTTAACAAAGTATACACAAGGAAGAAAACACTAAGTTGAAGCTCACTGTACTCAAGAGTAGAGCTAGGAAGCTGGGGTGTGACTCAGTAGTATGGTGTCTGTCTAGCAGATACACGGACTTGGGTTTGGTCCCCAGCACTGCAAGAAAACAGCAGAAATAAACATAGAAAAAGGAAGAAAAAACAAGACAGAATGGAAAGTATACAGGCATACATACAGTCCCCATGAGCTGGGTTAGAGGTCACAAATGGCAACTCTGCGTCCTTGTCCTCAATCACTTGTCACTGAACTCTGGCATCCACCCCCTACTGCTCCACTCTGGAAGGCCAGCAAAGGCCACCACACTTCCAAATGTTGGGGACTTCTGTCAGCTATTCTCTCTCTTTCTCTTGAGAAGGAGCCTTGCTATGTATTCCCGAGATTCTCGTGCCCTGGCCTCCAGAATCTAGAATTACAGGAATGCACCACTATTCCAGGCATCTGTCAGCTATTCTAGCATTTCTGTTCTTTTTTTAAAAAAAATTACACTTATTAAAGTGGCTGAGGGATTGCATTGCACACATCATGATATGCATGTAGAGGTCAGAGAATAATTTGTAGTCGTCTATTCTCTCCTTCTATGTGGGTGGGTCCCTGGGCTCAAACTCAAGACATGAGACTTGGCACAACCACCTTCACCTTCTGGTCCATCTTGCTGGCCCATCATTTCTGTTCTTAACACTGCTGTCTGTTCTTCAAACCCTGCTGTGTCCTCCTGCCTTAATACTCTCTTTTGGACTCCTCTTGCCCCACAATACTCCTGCAATACTCGGGATCCTCTTCCCTTTGTCCTGGAACACTGTCAACCACTCTCACAGTGTGGTGACCATGCATGTACTATGCCCACCTGTCTCCAGCCCATTCATTCTCTTCTTTCTGCTTCTCCTCTCCTCACCAAATCTCTGTGTTCAGCCTCCTCCTCTTATTCAAATCCCTCCTGAAAGCCTCAGCTCACACCTGATGCTCTTTCCAATACCTTCTCAGAAACTCCAGCTGGAGGAGCGCTCACCACCTAGGGTCCCTCGAAGCTCTGTCCCATTGCCCATTACCTGATGATACGGAAAGAGCTCTCTGTGACTAACCTCTAAAAATCAAACCTCAGTCTGAGGACTCCCCAGCATGAAGTTCTACAAGGGGATGGGCCCTTTGTTGACTTTGTATCTGTTGGGCCTAGCACACTGCCTGGCACCTTGTTTAGTAAACAGTCCTTAAGCTAAATAAGAGTGTTGTGCTTGTGAAATAACATATAGCACAGGCAGACAAGAGCAGGAAGCTTAGATGTTTGAACAATCTGATTCATCTATCTAAACGTTCATCTAAACAGATGACATGGCAAACTCTGTATTACATCAGTTATTCTGAAAAATATGCCATGACGTTTTTAACCAGTGATCATATTATGAGCCTTTTTAAATTTTTTATTTATTTTTAATATTTTATTTACTATTTTGTTATTTTGTGTATGAGTGTATTACCTGCAGTATGTAAGTGTACCCATGTCATGCAATGCCCATGGAGGCCACAAGAGGGCATCCAATCCCCTGGACTGGAGTTACAGGTGGTTGTTAGGGGCCATGTGGATGCTGGGAATTGAACCTGAGTCCTTTGCAAGAGCAGCCAACACTCTTGACTGCTGAGCCATCTCTCCATCCCTCATATTATGAGTCTTAACCAGGAGTAGCTGTTCTTTTCCCAGCAATAACCTCATGGACTAGTGATTAAATTAAAAACTTAAAACTTCAAAATTCCTTGTATTTTTTTGAACTTTTTCATTTCCATGTTTTTAGCTTTAAAAGATGAAAGTATAAGTAACATGATCATATCAAACCATAAACAGAATTCTATTAAATAAATTTATTGAATTATGCTGGCAATTATATTGAATTATGCTAATACTTCATGTTATATATACCATAAATGTAATATAGTTTTTTTATGTGTATGCATATATTACCTGCGTGTAGGTAAGTGTACCCGTGTCTTGCAATGCCCAAAGAGGACAGAAGAGGCTGTCAGATCTCCTGGAACTGGAGTTACAGAGAGTTGTTAGCTACCATGTGGGTGCTGGGATTTGAACCTGGGTCTTCTGCAAGAACAACCAGTGTTCTTAACCACTGAGCCATCTCTCCAGCCCCCAATGTAATATAAAATTTTAAATCATATATGCTGGGCTGGAGGGGTGGCTCAGTGGTTAAGAGCACTTGCTCCTATTGCAAAGGGTTGGGGTTTGGTTCCTAACACCCACATGATGATTAACAACCATTCATAACTCCAGTTCCAAGGGATCTGATGCCCTCTTCTGGCCTCCACAGGCACCAGGGATGTACGTGGTACACATACATACATGCAGGCAAAACATTTATACACATGAAATAAATACTTTTAATAAACATGTCATCTATAACAAGAACAACAGCATAATTTACAATTGGTTGATAAATGAAATAAATATACAATTATACATCCAAGTTTGGAGACTAATAAAAAATAGTGAGTCTTGGGCTTGTGAGATGGCTTAGGAGGTAAAGGTACCTGCCACCAAGCCCAGCAACCTGGGTTCAATCCCCAGGACCCACATGTAGATGGAGAGAGCCACGTCCACAGAATTTTCCTCTGACTTCTACATGTGCACCATGGCGCACACACATACATCCTCCTCTACACAAAAATTACAAATGTTTAAGAAAAATAGTAAAGATGAGCCTTTTGGAAGAAAATGCCAGAAATACCCTAAGACATAAAAGCCAGGAAAGGAAAAATCTTCATAAAGCTCAATAGCCACAGCTTTTTGACATAAAACAATATTTTTTCCCCTTTGTTGTGAAAGTCAGTGATTGTCCACTCGTCTGTCATGGATGTTCTGAGATAATCCACAATATAGAGGAAGGAGAAAGCCAAGAACAGATTTTCGGAGCCTGAGAGTTATAAATCAAGCTTTGAGATAGAACTCATTTGGATGTGACATTTACTCACTTGCATGTACAATTTGTCTCCAGTTGTTCCTTTTTAAGCTTTGAATCCCATTAAGGCATGCCATCGTAATTAAAATATAATCTCTGGTTTGAAATATTTTAACATCAGAGGAACAGCATGGGCAACAATGGGCTGTGAGCCATGCCCACTGCTAAGGGGATCGTCTTCTTCTTGTCAAGGGGGATGAGCGTTGTTTGTATGACTCTATATTACTTTATTACATCTGCTTTGAGGCAGATACAAACTATCATAAGGTGAAAATAGGGAAAATATAAATGATAGTTAACAGGGGTTAGTATAAAGTCCAGAATGTAGCAGAAGTTAGCTCATCCTTTGAGAGATTTGTAAACGTTGAATCTGAATCCCTGTTTGTGAGGAAAGAGAGGCCCAGTGACCACACAAACTTCTTGAAGGCTTTGTTCCCTGCCCCAGCCCAGGCCTGCTCTCCTCCGGGTTCTCTCTCTGGTGGTTCTTACTACCCTACAGAGCTGTTTGCCTACTGTTTTCTGACATACCGCAAAGACTCTTTTCCTGACTTCCACAAATAATATTTAGACAGCCTCTTACATGTAGTCAACTGTAATAAGTGGGTGATTTCAGCCAGGAGAGCCATAGGGAGAAACTAGATAGTCCATATATCAAGGGCACAAACAATAGGGCAGCAACCAACACCTGGACAGTAGATCTGAGGTTGTTAAATTCGTTAATGTCATTCCCTATACACTGAATCAAAGACAGGACTCCTGCCTCAGTTCACATACTGAGGAAGCTGGGCTTTCTTCAAAATTATGTCCCTTTGTTTTGCTAAGAATATTAGATATCTTGGGGCTGGAGAGATGGCTCAGAGGTTAAGAACACTGGCTGTTCATGCAGAAGACCTGGGTTCAAATCCCAGCACCCACATGGCAGCTACAAACCGTCCTTAACTCCAGTTCCAGGGGAATCCGAAGCCCTCTTCTGACCTCTGCAGCATTGCACAACATGGGTGCACTTACCTACTTGCAGGCAATACATGCATACACATAAAATAATAATAATAATAAATAAATTTTTTTAAAAAGAACATTAGATATCTCATAGTCACCTTCAGCTCATGCTGGTCACAATTCCTTTTCACAACAAAATGGCTGACCAGTGCTAGCCAAAAATGATGTTCCACCCATTTAAATAGTCCTCCTGTTGTACACAAGGGGCTACTGTGCAATTGCTAAAAAATAAATGTACCTCTACAACCATAAGGAGATAACAGAGAGAGAGAGAGAGAGAGAAAGATCTATCACAATAGCATACAAAATTATTTCACATAGAAATGCCTGATTACATAAGACAGTCGTTTACAGCCATGTTTTAATGTTGGTTTCTCTCTAGATGAGAATAAGAGGAACTTACTTTTAACTTTTTTGTATTGATTCTTTTTTACATTGAAAATAAATACCTTTATAATCTGAAAGTTTACTTTGGAATAAGACTGAACCAGAGGAACCTGGACTCCAGTTGTGGCTCTGAGGCTTAACTAACACGTTTCTTAGTAGTACAGGCTGCTCTCCATTCATCAAGCCTTCTTCTCAACTATCGACAAATGTCAAGAAAATTCTGTGTAAATAAAAGCTAAAGAAGAGAGCTGCAGATTTCAAGGACAGAAGAACACTGATTATATACAAAGCTCTTATACAGATCCTCTAAGGGGAAAGAAGCCCAGGAAGGTTGGGCAAGAAAGGGGCCTCTAGAATACAATTCTGATCAAACAAGAGGAATATGTGTAAGAAGACAGGAAATGAGCCCAGGAACTCATACAGCTGCCCAGGCAGTGTGATGGCTAATATTATGTGTAAACTTGGCTAAGCCATGGGATGGTCTGGTATCAGGGTAGACATTGATTCCCTGTGTGTCTGAAACAGATTAGCATTTGAATGGGCACTAAGTACAGAAGAAGCCCCTCCCCACTGTTGGGGAGGTCATCTAAAACCTTGAAAGCTGAGAGAGGAAAGGCGGTGAACTGATTTCCTTCTCTGCCTGACAGTGTTGGTCCAGCACACTGATTTATTTCTGCTTCTCCCTGTAGTCCCAGTTCTCAGGCCTTCAGACACAGACTGAAATCAACGTATCAGCTCTTCAGCTCTCAGCCTGAGCAACACCAGTGACTTCCTCCAGCTTGCAGGTGGCAAATCATAGGCTGTCTCACCCTCTAATATCTTACAGTGTAGATCCTATTGGTTATGGCTCTCCAGGAAGCCCCGACTGACCCAGGAACTTTTTAGATGAGATCAGATATTAAAAATTTTAAAAATAGAAAGGAGTTAGGGGACCCTCAAGAATGAATGTATGAAGGTAACATTCATCCCCTGTTTGTTCATAGGCTACTCCTAGGCATCAGGCCCTGCTTCTGGTACTAGGGTCTAGCAGTGAAAGGACAAGCAAGGACCCTGCTCACCTGGAGCCTAGGTGGGTGGGAAGATGGTAAACGAGGAAGTGCATGAACAACATGATTCCAGGTAGCGGGCTTTAGGATGTCCTAAAATAATGGCCCACATCATACTATAACACATATCCAGACCTAGGAACAGGTCATAGCTTTGAATGTGACATTTGCAGAGAAGTCTGTGCAAAATCCTATCATTAACAAACAAAAGCAGCAAAGAAGAAGGGAAGCCTGTGTTCTCTCTGTAATGAATATTGAGGTTATTTCTAGAAACACTTGTTAGGTCACCAGTCTAGTTCAAGACTAAGCAGTGGGAAGAGGATGTAAGCCATACATGGAGTTTTAAATTTTCTAGTAATCACATTTTAAAATGGTTAATGAACCAAGTAAAATTAATTTTGGTCCATATACTTTAACTCCCATATATGCAAATACAGTTTCAAACATGTAATCAACAAAGAATATGATTGCAATATCATTTGTTCTGTTTTATAAGCTGTGCCTTCAAGATCCACTATGCTTCTACTGACAGGCATCCCAGTTCAGACCAGTCACACTTCAAGGGCTTAGTAGGGTTTCCGTATTGGATAGTAAAGATTTTAACTATAAATAAATCCTTTTACCATACAAGTCAACTTTTGGTTCAAGATTGTTATAAAGCCTACTCTCAAGAATGGGTTTATTTTCCAAATTATTAAACTCAAAGCATTTGGCTATAAAAATGCAAAAACAATGAACTGACATGTTTTTTTTTTAAAAAAAGACTTTAAGAAAATTATCCAAGTGTGTCTCATAAAGCAAATGCTTCTAAAGTCCTCAGACTCATTTTTCAAAGTCAAAAATAAATTATGTAATCAACCTAGTGTCATGAATGGAAACCATCCAGTGAATGCTTCAGAGTTCATGAAGTCCCGGACATTCTTTTTATAGATGAAAAGAATCCCTGTCAATCCTTGCACCCAGCAGCCGACTTCTGTCTAGCATGACAGTCGGTCAAGTGTTATTAGCTGACATGGATACGCTGTTCCCTGCAATGGTGCTCTGAGTCATAGCTGCTATGGCACCCCAAAGGAGACTTCACAGAATAAGCCAGCATGGGCTCAAGGTGGTAGCTAGAACTCAACATAGTGAAAAGTCTTCCAAAACCTACTTAATGAACCTTCTCAGCACCCTTTCCTAAACAGCAGAACAGCAAAACTGAAATTTGGGCCTAATAACACCCAGGTGCAGTGCGGAACATAGATAAAAATATCTGAAAAACTGTACTACGCTCTTCAGAGCTCTCACCCTCAGGAACGCAATGCTCAGGGTGGTTGCTTCAGTCTGAAGAAAGTAATAAACTGGCAAGCAGAATGGCCAAGCAAGAGACTCAATGGAGGCCAGACTCTGTTGAAAATCCTAAAGAGTAGTGTATAATAAATCACTGCTTTAAAATTCCAAACATGGTGAATTTTTATAGCAAATTGGTCATGGGTAAAGTACAAAGAAAACAAAGCTACCATCAAAAGTAAGAAATTTTGAAACATTTAATTAAAAGTTGCATCACAGCTGAAGTAATTCTGGCTTTAATATAGGGGGTGTGATGGCTAATTTTCATTGTCAACTTGACTGGATTCAGAATCACCATGGAAACACACTTCAAGGAATGTTTATGAAGATGTTTCTAGAAAGGTTCACCTGAGTAGGGAAGATTCACCCTGAATGTGGGAGGCACCATCCCATGGCCTGTGATCCCAGATTGGATAAAAAGGAGATAGTGAGAGGCAACACAGGCACTCCTAACCAGCCCCTCACACTTCCACCACTATGACTCCCCCAGTGATATACTGTATCCTTACTTGACTGTGAGCCAAAATATAGCCTTCCCTCTTCAAGTTGCTTTTGCCAGACTTCTTTTATTTTAAATTATTTTATTTATTATTTTTATTATAAATGTATTGCCTGTGCGATGCCTGCAGAGGTCAGAAGAGGGCATCAGGTCCCCTGGAACCGGAGTTAGGGGAAATCCTCTGAAACTGGAGTTACAGCTGGTTGTTAGCCGCCATGTGGGTACTGGAAACCGAACCAGGATCCTCTGCAGAAGCAACCAGTGCTCTTAACTACCTAGCCATCTCTCCAGCCCTCTTTTGACAGATAACTTGTCACAGTAATAAGAAAAGTGATTAATAAGGGGGGGGGGGGGCTGAAGTATCAGGCCTACTAGTCACAGGAAAAATAGTTTAAGACTACCCTCTTATTTAATATGCAAGGTAACCCAGTCCAGAGAAAATGGGTGAGGTGGCTTTCAGGCCCATGTGGTTCCTGAAAAAATGATGCACTTACAGGGAGGGCCTCATGCAAGATTACACTGGTTCCTTACTAAAAATGTCAAAAGGAAACATTTATTGCTTTTAAGTCTACAAATAACTAAGGAGTCTTGAAATTAGTAATAATGGATCCCACACAGTTCAAACTCAGATTTGTGTAACCTTTAAGAACTGTAGTTTATGGCCAATAAGATGGCTCAGTGGGTAAAGGCACTTGCTATACAAGCTTAGAGACCCGAGTTAGATCCCTGGAACCCACATAAAGGTGGAAGGAGAGAATCGACTCCACAAAGTTGTCCTCTGACCCTCTATATGCACACCATGGCAGGAGTACCTATGCATGTTCAGGCATGCACACGCATCAGGCACACACACAATAATAATAAACAAGATTTTTATAAAATGAACTGTAGCTTGGTTGCATAGACATATGAAATCTTTTCTCTCATGTGACATAAAAAGCATTAAAATATACAGGCTGGAGAGATGGCTCAGCTGTTAAGAGCACTGGCTGCTCTTGCAGAAGACCCAGGTTCAGTTCCCAGCACCCACATGGTAGCTAACAACCATCTATAACTCCAGTTCCAGGGGATTTGATGTCCTCTTATGACCTCCTTGGGCATTGCATGACATGGATGTATTTACATACATGTAGACAATATACTCATACACGTGAAAACAAAAATAATAAATGAAATTAAATATATATATATATCTTTCTCGGCACCAGTTAATATGGCCTTCTTCTCTAATCAGATTTCAGAACCTGTATCTCCCCCAAAGTTACTCCAGTTCATTCTACTGGTCCTCCCCACACCCAACCTGTGCTCCCTTTTGCCCACATCATTCCCTCAAATTCATCAATTCTCCCAGCAATAAAAAAGTTATATTTACTCTTTGGGAGAGGGAGACACAAGGCTGGCAGTCACAAGATTCTCTTGAACAGGATGGAAACGGGTAACCCAGGGGCATCCCCACATCAATGACACCTGTCCCACGACAATTATTAAGTATCCATGCTGTACTTAGCCTGAAGAACAAATCCAGAAGACCAGAAGCAAAGTCACAAGTTCAGACACAAAAAGGAATGCTGGAGGGCCAGGAGAGATGTTTCAGTGGCTAAGAGCATTCGCTGCTCAAACAGAGGACCCGGGTTCAGTTCCCAGAACCCACATGGTGACTCATAACCGGAGTGTGTAATTCCAGTTCCAGGGGATCCAACATTCTCTTTGGCCTCTTCAGGTACCAGACACAGATACATACGTGTGAGCAAAACACTGATCCACATAAAATAAAAATAAATAAATCTTTCCAAAAAATATAAGGAATGCCTGGTCTTGCCTGCACTGTTCTCCCCTCACCTGCACACCAGCCTAGATTTCCTTTATTCCTGTCCCTCCCACTCAGACTCCCTTCCTTCCTTCCTTCCTTCCTTCCTTCCTTCCTTCCTTCCTTCCCTTTTTTTCTTTCTCTCTTTTTCTCCCCCTTTCTTTGCTTCCTTCCCCCTCCGTGTGTGTGTGTGTGTGTGTGTGTGTGTGTGTGTGTGTGTGTGTGTGTGTGTGTGTTTTGAGACAGGGTCTTGCTATATAACCCAGGCCGGTCTCTAACTCAAGGTGATTCTGCCTCAGCCTCCCAGGTACTGGGATTGCAGATGTGCACCACCAACTCCTGACCTACTCTTTCCTTTGATTGTCATAAAACAGCAACATACAAAGTTAGAGCTTCTGCTGCCTCCTCAATGCTGGAAAATCTTTTTAAAGACAGCAGAGTGCTTTTACTCCATAAATAGGAAAAGTATTAAAGAGTAAACATTCTTAAGAATGAACTAAAGTAGCCCTTACTCTGAGAGGTTGACCAGATGTCTGAGTACAGATTTTAGCAGGATAGGCTTTGGTTTTTCTAAAACTAGTTTTTCTAGGTCTGAATCTGAGCAAGATTCTCGATTTCTCTGTAGTAATAAAGACGTTAAAGACCCAGCCAGGATCACCGAGGCAGCCACCATCTTTCCTGTGGAGATTTGCGCCTTTCCTACCAAGGACCTGACTCAAAAGTAAAATTCAGGGCTGGACAGAGGGCTCAGCAGTTAAGAGCACTGGCTGCACTTGCAGAAGGCCTGTGTTTGGTTTCTAACACCCACATGGCAAATAACTGTCCATAATTCCAGTTACAGGTGATTCAATGCCCTCTTCAGGCCTCTGTGAGCACGACATGGGTATACTTATATACATGTAGGCAAAACATTCATATACATAAAATAAAGTACAATTCGGCCTATACATTTCTATTAAGGTCTAATGATCACAAGTGGTAAGAGAAAACATGATCTATGGTTCCATAAATTGGAGAAGAATTGGACTAAACGAAGTTAACCATTTGTTTTGTGATAAGAATTTTCAGAGCTTTTAATGCACCCGAGTACAAGTCAAGGTGGATGGGTATAAAACACAGGTTTCCCTAATAGACCGATACGCTTGAGTGTGGCCTGCATCATTCACAGGCACAACATTTTCCAATATTTTCCAATTTCAGTGCTTGTTGGTGTGGAATCTTGCATGCTTAAAACATTTATGAAAGTACAACATAAACCAATGGATTCAATACAACAAGGTGTGAAGAGTGTGAACAGTTTCAGATTTTGCACTGTAGCCAAACTTTTGTTGAGTCATCATAGCAGTGTGAAAGAAAAGTTCCAATTTCTCAGTCTTCTTACTGTCTGTTTGAGGCCAAATTTTCTTCACAGAGTCAATAAAAATGATGTGGCACAAAGGATGATCAGAGAAACAACTGTGAGAATCCTACATTAATCCAGACATTAAAGGTGTTTGAAAAAACAAAACCAACTGTAGCCAAACTTTTGTTGAGTCATCATAGCAGTGTGAAAGAAAAGTTCCAATTTCTCAGTCTTCTTACTGTCTGTTTGAGGCCAAATTTTCTTCACAGAGTCAATAAAAATGATGTGGCACAAAGGATGATCAGAGAAACAACTGTGAGAATCCTACATTAATCCAGACATTAAAGGTGTTTGAAAAAACAAAACCAGGCTACTCTTCTTGCTAAAAAAAAAAAAAAAACAAAAACAAATACGAGGGTCTGGAGAGACAGCTCAGCAGTTAAGAGCACTGGCTGCTCTTGCAAGAGACCAGGGTTTGGCTCCTAGCACCCACATAGTAGCTAACAATCATCTGTAACTCCAGTTCCAGTGCCCTCTTCTGGCCTCTCAGGGCACAGCATACATGTGGTATACATATATACATGCAAGGAAAACACTCATACACATAAAATAAAAATAAATAGATATTGGCCGGGCATGGTGGCTCATGCCTTTAATCCCAGCACTAGGGAGGC
>NW_008338710.1:1297769-1370578 GCF_000622305.1 Nannospalax galili | reverse complement strand
AATAAATAAACCTGAAAAAAACTTTTTTGGGGAAAATATAATAATAATAATCCATGAAAATGTTATTTATATTAAAATGCAAGGGGCTTACTGTTTTTATTTTTAAATAAAATTTAAAGTCAATATCTTTATAATGCCTTAGTATTAATTTCTAAAGTGAGTACTGATAGACATAAACCACATAAATTAATGCCCTTTGGGATATTTGATAACTTTTTTTTTTTTTGTCTTTTTGAGACAGGGTCTCCCTGTAGCCCCAGCTGGCCTGGAACTCACTATGTAGACTAGGATGGCCTCGAACTCACAGAGATACACCTGCCTCTGCCTCCCAAGTGCTGGGATTAAAGGCATGAGCCACCATTCTAAGCTTGGGATACTTGATAACTTTTTAAAAGGGAAAATTGGTCCTCAGGAAAAATGCATCAGATGCTACCCTAAATGCATTAGTCACAGAAGCCCTTCTCTCTAAAATGGTTCAGGAGCATTCTATGGAACAGGCAAGTAGAAGCACCATTTCACGCTGCACCTGTCAATTGTCTATGTGCCTCTTCTCCCTAGATATTCTTCAACAGATTAATTCAGATGTCCATCAGAGGATTTCCTCTCAAGCAGAGGCTCTGTGCTTCAGTGGCAGCAAAGGCATGTTTCTCTTGGCAAGCACAGTATAGATTGACCTCATCTGTTTAGAAGCCTAAATCTGGAGAATTCTTTCACTCAGCAAATATTACAGAATAGTCAAGAGAAATGACAGTGTGGGTTAATATGCTCCTACCACAGATAATCCCCTGTAAAATGTACTGCCAGGGGGTCCAGAGAACATAATAGACAATGCCAGTTAAAACCAGGGTCAATGTCAGTTGCTAGTACATTTCTGACAAGAACAAAACACCTGACTAAAGTAACTATGTTGCAAACAACTCCCTCAAAACAATGAACAGGATGGAAGCAATTTATACAGAGTAATGACAACTCATGTTTGCAAAAACTGTGCACAAACCAAAAATATCTTAAGAACCAATTCATATCTCAACAATGGCTTTTTAGAATATAAAGGAAGACCCACTGTCTACTTTGAGTAAGACTGGAAGCCCAATTACAGAATTTGGTTGTGTATTTCATGTCAGGTGTCCAAACGACTGGCTAGAGCCTGTTCACGAATGGCTGGAAAAGACCTTGGGAAAGTCAAAAGGCTAAGGTGCTAAACGCCTGTTCCATGCAAATGCCATCACCAAAGAAATCGAATTTTTGCAGAGAGCTGGCCTAAGGATAGCCTGGTTAACCCTGTTCTCTTTATTCTGGAATTTTACCAAATAACAGGCACTGCTAGGTCTATTTAGGCAGTTTTGTAAGATTAGAGTTTATAAAACATTACTCAAGGATGACCAGGATTTCACCCTTGAGAGCTGAAGACACATAGCTCCATCTACTTACTCTCTACCAAACACTTGAAGGGAAAGTAGCACTTAATCTGCCTCCAGTAAAACTTTCTTGAATATAGAGCCAATGAAATGACTCAGTGGGTAAAGTCACCTGCTGTCAAGACTGATGACCTGAGTTCAATTCCCAAGACCCACATGGTAGAAGTAAAGAAGCTGTCCTCTGTCCTCCATCCAGGCCATGGCATACAACCTCCCCTGCCCCCAAAGCAAATAAATAAAATGTAATTTTAAAAAACTTTCTTGAATACTTTTCATGGCACTAAATGCTTATTACTAAGTTTCTTTTCTTTCTTTTTGGCAGTGCTGAGAACGGAAGCCAGGGCTTCTTGCCTGCTGGGCAAGTGCTTCCTGAGCTACACTCCCAGCTAGTTTACTCAGTTTGAGGTCCCATTCTATCTCATTTAATCCTCCCAGAAATGGTATGAGATAAATACTATAATTATTCCCACTTACAGATGAAGAAACACACTCAGTTGCCTGGGGTCACTAGTTTGCATGTAATAGAGACAGGATTAGAATCCAGCAAGTTAGTTCCTCTGAACCAAGTGTGAGGCTGTGGAGCACATGTGAAGTGCAGCTTCCATAACACTACATGATTTACAGTAACAAGGTGCTTGAGCCAGTGTGTGAAATGGTGGCTCTGAGCTCCACAGCAGTTTTTCTTTAAAAAAGCCTTCCCCACACCTGGGGTGTGTTAGACTCCATTCTGTCTTCCCATCATGCTCTGGACAGGCACTTGATCCCTCCTCGTGCTTCTGCTATCCTCCTAGCTTCTGCTAATAAGCTCTTAAATACCACAGGAGTGACAGTCATGGAATGAGGGAGTAAGAGAACCAAGCAAACAGCAAGCAAAAGTGAATCTCTGCAGATTCATTGTCGACCTTTGGTATCTGCAGGGGAGTGGTTCCAGGGTCCCCGCACATGCCTGAGTGTAGTAATGATGTTTACAATATGGACAGAGTCTGGACTAATGACTTTCACTTAACCTTGTAACCAAAAGGTTACTGTTTAAAATATAAACAAGTTCCCTGAGCTATCTGCTCCCCTTGTGTCCTGGCCATCCGACCTTAATCCCTCAGAACCTCTCCTTGCCCCTCCACCCGAGATAGTGAATGAATATAGATATGCATCATTATGTATCAAAGTGCTGAAAGCAGTATGTTTTGCTCACTGAAAACAGTGAGAAGAATTGAGAAGTCTGAAATTGTGTATATGATATTCTAGGCCTAGGGATCAAAGGGCAAGATTTTTTTTTCTGGTATGGTAAGGGTAGGTCCTAGCTTCTACTTCCCCAAACCATGCTGGAGATTCTATTTCAATAAAAGAATGAGTGAAGCCTGGCTGGAGAGCACAGTTCATGAGACATCTGAAGGAATGGGTGCTCAGAGTTTGGGTCCGCTCTTGGTCTTAAAATGAATGCTAAGAGTCAGGCTGTTCATTCAGACAGTGCTGTAATGTGGGTTAGAAAAGCTGCACCACACACAAATGCTGCAGTCCCTCCTATAAAATGGCACAGAGTTTGAAACAGCCTCTACACATCCAATCCTTTAAATAACCTCCATTATTATTTATAATGCCTCATATAATGTAAATGCTGTGTAAATTGACATATTCCATTGTTCAGGGAATAAAACAGGAAAAAATGTGTCTGTGCAAGTTCAGTATGGATTTTTTTTTTTTTTGCAAGTATTTCCTATCTTCTGTTAGTTGAGTTTGCTGATATAGAACCTGTGGCTATGGAAAGCTAAATTATATTTGGTATCAAGAACATTAATTTTCAAATGAGGTTCTTATACCCCATTTGAATATGCAAAATAACTTAGTAGGATGCATAAAGAAATCATTAGCATTTCTATTCACATTTTAAACTTGAAATTATGAAAATCTAGCTGGTCACAGTGGGGCACAGTTGTAATCCCATCTTGAGGGAGGTAGAGGCAGGAGGACTGGGAGTTTAAGGCCAGCCTCTGCTACATACAGAGTTTGAGACTAACCTGGGCTACAAGAGATCCCACCTCAAAACAACAAATAAAGAAAAAAAACAAAACAAAACATGAGAACCATAGACTTCACTGTCATTTCCACAGGAGCCTAGGCATCTTCACTCAGTACAAGTGGCTGACAGCTCCAATCACATAGAGATGCTTGTACTTAGTACCCAAGACAGTGGACAGTCTTCAGCCCACCCCTGGGGTTAGCAGTGGGGCCCTCTACTGTTTCTTGTATATTGTACCAAGCTACATTTTTCATGGGCCCAATTGAAAAGGTGGCTTGATGGATTTTTACAGGAACAATCTTCATGAAATGGTAAGTGGCTTTAAATAAGCTCTGTAAAAAACTACAATGGGGGTAGCAGTACAAACAGAAAATAGCAGAGTTTTAACTATGTCTCTTAATTCCTCTCAGGTACATCATGCGATAAAATAACAAGGTGATCAGATTTAACCAGAAATTGGTAAAAGGAAAAAGATACAAGAGAACCCCTGATAGTAACAAAACTTTGATCTTAGCTACTGTTCTTACCAATGACCTTTGCATGAGTGTATATTATTTTTTGTATATTATTCCTTGGAAAACTGGTGACAAGTATTTTTATGTGGTTTATAAATAACTGTAATTTTCTTAATGGGATTTAAAAATGTGGAGATCATTAACCTAGAACTTCACTACTCAAACTGCTGTTTGTAGTGGAATAGCATGGCTTTCACCCAGTCATTTGTGAGAAATGTAGTCTTGGGGTCCACCAAGCACTGACCCAGGACTTGCACTTTAACCCTATCACTGGTATACACATATCAGTTTGAGAGGTGATGAAGCTTTAGAACCAGCATCTTGGAAATAAGTCCACACACTTTAGCTCTTATAATTCTATACAGTGTTTTCTGTTGAATTTTCAAATCCAAAAGCTTATCATTTTAAATATTTATAATAAACACCCTTCAAAAAACACTATAAACTCTCCCCATAAGTCCCAAATTCTGTTAAACAATGTATGTACAACAGCAATATATTCTCCTTGCTCATTTCCAAAATACCTAAAATAAGCATCCTGACCTCTGTACCTGACCATCCTGACCATCCTAACCTTACAAACCATGCAGCCAAGTCATATCTTTTGGGGTCCCCCACCTTAACTTACTTTTGTTTGATCATCCGCTTTAAACACGTAGCAGAGACTCTGCTTGTGCGCAGCATCTTCCTTAATGAGACAAGCGAAGTAACTTGGGTCGTGGCTGTTGTGAATCAGTTTATGAACCCGCTGAGGCTTGCACTCAAAGATGCTGGAACAGATCAGTGGGTCCCATTGTTGACTTCTCCCTGGGTCACGTTCACATCTCAGTCCAGAAGGTGAGACCCAAAGCCGGACTGGCTTGATCACAGTCTCCTTTTTGGAGCACTGTCCACTGAGTCTTCGAACCTCAGCCACCACCCATGGCAGCATGGGCATAGTGGTGAGAGAATGCACAGGTAAGGAGCCCACCAGCTGCAGGCCAAAGTCCACAGAGACATCGTTAGGGAATGGATGTTTCCTTGCCGTGAATGTGATTGCTTCCATCTTGGGAAAGGTCCGGAGATTCAGCAAAAGCTTGCCACTGTTTTCCTATTTTAGAGTGAGCAATCTATTTTATACGCTTCTGAGGGCAGAATCCTGGAGGAGAAAAACAGGGCATTAGAATTTAATGAAGTCACAGCAGTAGCTGCTTTTGGAGAGTTATTATTCCAGAATTTAAAAGTCTGAAACCCAAACGTAAAAAGAAATGGATATTGGTTCAAATAAACTCTGCCTAGAAACAGCATTCCTGAAATTGTATTACATATAAAACCTGGAAATGGTGTATCTTTCCCACTCATTATGAGCCACAACAACCCCACTGGGAATCTGCTAGTGAATATAAACCTCACAGAACCAGGAAGAAAAGCAGTGGAGGAAACGAGACAGCTCTGATGGCCACACACTCTGTTAGATGACTTAACAATTATTTCAGGGAATTTCTCTAAAAGAATAAAGTTTAGTATGAATGATTCCTCAAAAAAAGGAAGCTTGTGAGGAAAAAAAAATCTATGTGGCCATCCATCCTCAGTCTACTGAACCAGACCACTTAAACAATTGACGTAACCACTTGTATCAAATTTCACTTTTCTAAAAAAACTCAGGGCCTCCATTTTAGGCAACCATTCTACCACAGAGCTACGGCCCCAGGCCATCCTTGAATTTTATTTTTCTGTGTTTTTCAAAGCACAGTTGGAGTTTATTAAGAGACTTCAATATGAATTTTAAGTACTAGGGTTAGGAGAGCAAAGTGCTCTGGAAGGATGTGAGACCCAAGGATATGGGTGTGGGCTTCTCAAAAGAGAGTGATCCCTGTTCAAAATTTAAAAGGCCCACCCCACTGAGTTTGTCTAGAGGTGCTGAATCACAAAGTTATATTCCATATACTTGAAGCTTATCGTGTTCTAAACATTGTCCTAGAGATTGTTTTCTGTAATTCATGTGCCATAGTATCTTGAACCACTCCACCTACAGATGAGAAACTCTCTTGACTGAACTGCCCTGTTGAATGTCAGCAACACCCGTTTGATGTATTTTAAGGCCTTGACCCAGTAGATGGCAAAATTCTTTTGTGCAAAGTTCAGTTGCTTCCAGCATCTCAAGCTCTATCCACTTGCTCCCTGGTGTCAGTCTCCATGTGTCCCTCTGGAGTGCTGACACAAGGAGAAACTATGAGGACAGCAACTGCATCTGTCCATTCACCCTGGCTCCCCACTGCCTAGCACAGTGTCTGACTCAGAATAGGGCCTGAAGAGTATCTTATAGATTTGTTTTTATGAAATTATGTATATGTATATGTGTGTTATGTATATTTATATGTGTGTGTGTGTGTTTCTGCCTGTCTGTGGATATATGCACATGATTGCAGGTACCCATGGAAGCCAGAGGTGTCAGATACCCTGGTGCAGGAGTTATAGGTGGTTACGAGCCACCTGACATGGTGCTAGGAACTGAGCTCTGGTCATCTGCAAAAGCAGTATGTGCTTTTATCTGCCAAACCATCTCTCCAACCCCCTCAAAAGTATTTTTAAATTTATTTTTATTTTATGTGTTTGAGTGTGTTACCTGCGTGTATGTAAGTGCATCCTTGCATGCAGTGTCCTCAGAGGTCAGAAGATGGTGTTGGATTTCCCCTGAAACTGGAATTACAGACTGTTATTAGTCACAATGTGGGTGCTAGGAATCAAATCCCAGTCCTTTGGAAGAGCAGCCAGTGCTCTTAACCACTGAGCCATTTCTCCAGTCCCCCCTCGAATGTATTTTAAAGAATGATTTAATTCTCTTCTATCCTAAAAAGGAGGAAGAAGACAAGAAAAGGGAAGGAAAGGTATTTTTTCCTTGACTTCAAGCCTCCCCCAGACACACGTCTTCCTTTCCACACCTTCTCGGGGAGAAACTCCTCCTCTCAGGTGTTGCCCACTATAGCCTTCTCTTCCTGCTGCCCATCCATTTCTGTTGGGAAGTCCTTGTCTGCATTTGCAGAGCCACTGAACCTGCCCCCATTAGTCACCCAGGACCTCGAGCTGTGAAGCCCAAAAGCAAGCGGTGCGGTCCTCGACCGCCTTGCTCCTCTGATGAATTTCCCAGACTGACTATATCGCCCTTCTTTGTTCTTTTTTCCTTTTTCCATTCTCATGTGTGTGTGTGTGTGTGTGTGTGTGTTGCATGTGCATACATATGCATACATATGCATGTAGAGGCCTGAGGTTGATGTCAGGAGTCAACCAGGACCTTTCTTCCACCTTACTCATTTAGGCAGGGTCTCTCAATCAAACCCAGAGCTTGCAGATATGACTAGCTTGCTCTGGAGACCCCTGTCTCCACCTTCCTAGACTGGAATTACAGGTGGGCTTCCATGCTCACTGGCATTGATGTCATTTATGTGGGTTCTGAGGATCCCAACTCTGGTCCTCATAAACACTTAGCCATTGAGCCATTTCCCTTGCCCTGAATACCTCCTTTCTTGAGACTCTTCCAGACATGTCTTACCTTCAGGATGCTTGTTTTCAGGTCCTTTCAGGCCTTCATCCTCCCTCTAATTCCATCTGCTGTTTCTTTGGACATTCTCACCTAGTCTTTTGGTGCTGGCAGCCCCATCCTCACTATGAATGGGAGACACTTTACTATGCTGTCTCATTTTAGTTCATCAGCGAGAGGCTACTCTTGTGAACTAAAAAACCAAAGCCTAGCTTCAGTCGCTTATCAAAAAGTGGCATGGGAGAGTTTGCACGTGGCTCTGAATTCGCTCCTCTTGACTGCTGCCCAAGAATGAGCCGATCACATGCATTCTAATGTTTCTCAAGTGATTTCCTCCCACAGAAGTCCTCTTTCTGGGTTCCAGATCTGTCATTCATATCCTGTCTGATCAGCTGATAGGCACCTCAGCTTGAGTTTAGTTGTTTTACAAAGAACTTAGTTCTCATCTCCCTCTTTCCCAGAACTATGCTCAGCAAACAGCATAATTATTCATTCTACTGATTTCGTTAGATGTTTTCTTTTATCAAACACCTGAGACAACTTATAAAGACAAAAAGTTTACTTGATTTCAGACCTTCAGTCTGTGACTGGTCGTGCTGTGGTTTTTAGGTAAGGTAGGACATATGGCCAGAATGTGTGGGTAAGCTACAACACTTACCTCAAGGTTAGGCCCCAAAGAGAGGAAGACAAAGGAGCTGGGAACCCATCCCACCATCCCCTTCAAGGGCACCCTCAAATGACATGAAGGCCCCCCACAAGGTCTCACCTCTAAAAAGTTCCAGCATCTCTCAGAAGTGGTTCCCCAAGGACCAAGCTTTCACCACATGGACCTTCTGGCAGCATTCTGAGTCCATATGATAGCCCTGGCCAGAGACATTGAGATTCCTTCCTCATCTCATCAGTCCTCTGACTCTACCATATAAATATATCTGACCTTTTCCTCCCCTAGAGTAAAGGTGCTCTGTCCCTCCATCCATGTCTTGCATATTTACTACAGCAATTTTGCTAACACACGGCGTTTATCATGTCACCCTGCTGAAATTCCCCCAGTAACCATCCCCCATGAACTCCACACATGGAAGTTCTCTTTGAAATCCACAGCCCTGTATTCTCCCTAAAGCCCTCTTCCATGCACTTTGGGGCTTTGAAGACAGAAAATCAGTCACAGGCCCCAACTAAGATGTGCTTTCTCATGGCCCGGTGCCACAGTGCACACTATTCCTCTCTCTTTGGAACATCATACTGATCACTGACTGTAAAGGGCCTGACATTTGGCTTGAAGCTAACAAGTTTGCCTACCCAAGTTAGCCTGTTAAGAGAAGAAATGAGATTCCTGCATAGGAGGGAAAGGTCAGTTGACTCCTTGGACCAATAACAATAATCAGAGTCAGCACTGATGCTGATTCCCTGACCCCCTGACCCCCACTCTCCACAGGCCAGGTGACACCAGTATCACAGCAAGTTATAGTAGAAGAAGCTGGGCTGAGGGAACCTGAATGTGTGCAGAGTAATACAGTCCCCCTTGCACCAGAGGAAGACACTATTTTTGTCTTCCATAGCTGTTTGCTCTAGAAGCATGATGGGCAATGTAGTTCAGAACAAAGGTATTCAGTGCCCCTGCTCATGAGATGCATAGAAACATGGGCGACCCCTGGAGACCCAGCTTCCAACTAGCCCCACTCTTGTCCTTTAATTCCAGCTCATCTCTACACCATGGTTGGAGTAACAATAGCCTCCTTCCTAGGTGATCTAGAGCTGCCATCAGCAGACACTTTACATCTTTGTACTTCGTACCTCATCATCACATTTACATTCAGAGTCTGTATAGGCATCCTTCAACAGGATGGCAAGCTTTCACAAACTTTTAAGGATTGGGGTGAGGAAAATAAAGTATTCAAATTTTAAACTTTTTCTAAAATAGAAATAAAGTCTGTTCTTTACTCTTTTTTATATTTTATATATGCATATATTCTAAAAGTAAAATTTTATAATTTGAACATGGTTCAGAGCTAACTTTATTTCAAATGTTCAAACATTTACCAATAAAGCAATACATTATTTAGAGCCTAAATATATTTTATGACGGTTAGGGTCTCTCTCTTCCTTTAGTGTACGGTTACTCCTGATAATGAAAATCATCCGAAAGTTCATATAATCCAATAAATAATAGTTTCTCCTCCTCCTCATCCTGTCGCCGTCCTTCTCTCCTCCCTCCTCTTCCTTTTTCATCTCTCTTTCTCCCTCTCTTTCTCTCTCCCTCCTTTCCTCTCTCTCCTTCTCCCTACATTACAGGAGAAAATGGCATTAAATGTCTGGATTGACGTCCAGTCCTGTAATTGAATCTGCTTTAAGTTTTAACCGTTGACAGCTGCTAATCCCAAGACACGTTTAAAGAAATTTTAGAATTACCACAAAGGACAGATCTGAGATTTATTAATTATTTTGGGTAAAGCAGTTATTAATCAGGCGGCAACAAGCAGAGTAAAACTCCTTTCAGTTTTGTTATTTAAATCCCTTAGTAAATTCAATCATCAAATTTATTCTGCCATTTTATTGACAAAGGTATTTGAATGCTTAAAGTGCTTCACTTTTCAATCAGCTGTGGAATGTTCTTAGTTTATCAGGAAAAAGCTGCTTAGAAGTTAATAGTGCTTAGGAAATATTAAATTTAAGTTCAATATCAGACATAGTCACATTATTTATAAGTAATTCAGATTATTCAAATATAAGCATCGTGGTTTGGATGTGAACTGGATGTGGCTCCTGTTTTAATCACTGGTGGTGCTGTTTGGGGAGGTTTCAGGAACTTTGGGATGTATGGCCTAGCTAGCAGAAGTGGGTTGCTAGGGGCAGGCCTTGAAGGTTATAACCACCTCTGGTTTCAGCCCAAGATCTCTGCTTTCTGATCTGTCATTCTTGACAGATCTGGAGCCTAGTTTCACACTCTCACCAACACACTAGCCCACTCCGACCACTGTGACAAACTGATATGTTCCCTGAAACCATGAATGAATGAATTATTCCTCCCTTCAGTTGCTTCTGTCTGGTATTTTGTCATAGTAACAAGAAAAGTAACTAACGCAATGAAATTCAGAGTAATTTAGACTAGGTAAATAATTATATTACTTTTCAATCAAAAGTGTCCTAAAGCCGGGTGTCGTGGCACAGGCCTTTAATCCCAGCACTCAAGAGGCAGAGGCAGGTGGATCTCTGTGAATTTGAGGCCAGCCTGGTCTACATAGTGAGTTCAAGGTTAGCCAAGGCTACATAGTGAGACTCTGCCTCAAAAAAAAGTGTCATGAAATAAATGAACTATTCCATAATTCTAGCAGACCACCACATTGCTTTGAAGGCTATCCCAATCCACATAATTTTCACTCAACCCCAGGGAGAACATTTTGCCTTTTAAGTTCCAAGAACCACCTATTCCCAGGTCTCTTCCATATTGTACACACAATACATTGTGAACTATTATTCTAGTGGGTTTTCACTTAAGCTCTGGTTAGTAGAGTCATGTGTGTACAAGCCTGACTTTCTAGAGAGACCCTTAAACATAGCAGCTATCCAAACACCCTTTTCCTAGAATATTTTCAATAATCTTCTTAATGAGGCCTGCTCTGCCTCATTGCTCTGTCCCCTGCCCCCAGGAGCATGTAGTTAGGATCATAAGCTTTAAAGAGAACTGGGTCCTTCAAAACCAGTTAGAAATTCCCCTCATATAGGAAATGAAGCAACTGCATCCTGGAAAAGCAGATTGTCCAAATTTAGTGACAGAATTGGGACAGTCCAAGTCCCTGACTCTCATCCCCAAGCTGGAAAGAACCTCAATTTCCCCATGAGAACATGTTCAAGTGTGAAGTTGAAAAAGCAAGTTACTTAACTTCTCCAAATCTGAAGTTTATTCTTATAGGAGAATAAAATAAGATCATCTCCAAGTTTCTTCTGTCTCTAAAATCTGGTGAATATAATTTCCATAATGCATAATACCAAATGTCCCCCACATTGTGTGAGGATACAAAGCTGCTTCAGTCTTCCTTCAAGAACAAAAATGTGGGGGAGATGAGGAAAGGCTGGGAACAAGAAAAGCCAGGGTAGAGCTTCGCAAGCTGTCTTGGGGGAAGTCCCTTTCTTCCTGGCTACAGGTTGCCTCACCTTGCAAACCACAGAGGTTGGATGGGGATTTTCCAGAAGCAAATAGCATACCTCCAAAGTTTCAGCCCTCAAGACCTCAAATACTGGTCAAAGGGTGCTAGAGCTTGAAGTGGTTTGAGTGGATGCCACAAAGGGTCAGACTGTAAAAGCCTGGCACTCAATGCAATGGTGTTGAGAAGTGGCGGAACCTTTAAAAGAAAGGACTTAGAGGGAAGTGATTGAATCATGACAGCCCATGGTTGGTACCTCAAGGAGTAGGTTGTTTCTCCAGGAGTGTATTAGGTCTCACAAAAAGGTTATAAAGGAGCCTGGTCTCTCTCCACTGGCCTAGGATACTTTATTATATGACACAAAACAGATTAAGACAGAGAAAAGAGGGTAGAGAAAAGGCTAGGAGCCACTAGCTCCAGTCAGGTTAGGAAACAGTAGATTAGCTACTGGGGACCCCAGAAGCAGCAGGAAGGTCCCAGGTGGACTTCCCTCCTGTGGATCAATGCTTTAACTAGGTGGACAGGTACCTATGCAAAATTACACTGCAACCTGGACTACTCTAATCTCACAGAGTAGGACCACTGGTTTAAGAAAATGGCTTGTCACTTCCTCCACAGAACCCCACTCCAGTCAGGGTTGTGGTCAGGCAGCAATGATCCTTGTAGCTGTAACCATGGAGCCCTGGAAATCAGTGGTCCCCAACTTTGCTTCATTGTAGATTCTCAGTGCCAGGATGGGCCTCTCTAACTCAACATGTAAATCAATGGTTTTCTGAATGATTTCTCACATAAATAAGGACTAACTCAAGCCAGTCCTATAAGCATGCCACAGCCCCTTCTCGTGTTCTCTTATATTTTATTATAAGATAAAGGGCTAGAAAACAGGGATCCTAGGTGTCCTTCAGGGGTTATGAATAACCAACCTCTTCTCTTGCATAACTGCTTTAAGTAGTAGCAACAACACTTAACACAAGACAGCACTGTGTGTCTATTAACTTACTTAATTCACAATAGCCCTAGACGATAAGGATGATTATGAATCATGATTATCATTATGCTCAAGTTAAAGGTGAGAGAGAAGGAAATAGTGGCTAGAGAGGTAAGGACATTTGCCTAAGGTCAGCTAAGTGTCAAATAGGGATTTGAACCTGGGCCTTTTGGCTCTTGGATTTGTGCTCATCCTTTACTACTGCAGAGGAACACACATAACTAACCCCATCTTCCTGGACATTTGACACAGATGCCCTTCTGTTCTGTACTCCCCTAACTCCGAGAAGTATATCTCGTTCTCCCCATTTGACAGAAGGGTTCACCAGGAAGGCAAGATCTGAATCCAAATCTGCCTTATGCACAAATTTCTGTTCTTTCCACTGTAACAGCATCTTAGAAGGGAAAAACTCTCAAATATCTTTTTAATAGGCTAACTACTTTTCCTCTATAAAATTTGCATAGTTTCAGTAAAATCCAAAAAGAATATAGAAAATAAATAAATAATAGCAATAAGTAATTTTAATTGAGTTCTCACTAGGCATTTTAAGTACTTTACATGTAAAAGTTCATAAATTCTGAAAAACTCAAAACTGCTCACTTACTTTGGAAGTTTAGATTCATTGATCACATAGGATTTTTTTTAAATTTTCACAGTATTGGGAATTGAACAGAGGACATCGCTTATGCTAGGCAAGCACCCCAACACTGAGCTATATCCCCAATCCCTATTTTCTTTTGATTTTAAAACAAAGTCTTGCTAAATTGACTAGACTGGTCTCAAACTTTCCATCCTCCTGCTTTAGCTTCTAGAGCAGCTGGAATTACAGGTGTGAATGACCATGCCAAGTCATAAATAATGTTTCGTTAAAGTTAAAAGAGTATGTTATCTTTTTTTTGGGGGGGGGGTGTTTGTTTGGGTTTGGTTTTTGGAAACATGGTCTCACTTTGCCCAAGCTGGCTGAAAACTCACTGTGTTCTCAAGGTTGACTTTGAACTTCTGATCCTCTTGTTTCCCCTCCCCCTGAGTACCAGGGACTACAGGTGGGCATTACCACACCCAGCAGGTATTGCCTTCTAAGAAAGAAATGGCTGTTGTTACCTTGATGGAAGCAGCAAATTCCAGAATTAAACATATGTGTTTGTAGTAAAACGTATTCCCTATATCCTTCAAAGTTTCATTGAAACCTACGTGTCAGGATTATTTCATATGGTCCAAAACTTTCCTAAACATTTGAAGCCTGAGAAGAGAGCCAACACCCTTAAATCTATGAACCAATCAAACTGAAGTTTTGACTTGAAAATGTCAAAATTTTTGTCTTTGGTGAGGCAGCTTCTTGAAAATATTTTCATTGATATGTAGGTTTGAAAAGCAAAGACAGCAAAGCTGGCTGCAAGGGCACAGTTCTGACTGAGGACCAAGTCCACAGTCATAGCTCCTGGGATCTGAATCTCTACATGCCTTGGCTACTGAGGGCATTCAGTCATTTTAATGAACAGATTCTACTTCTAGAAGTTTTAATGACCAAGAAAAGAACAGGGCTGGAGTCAGATCAAGTACTGGGATTATTGTCATCGCTGAACTTGAGAAGGGCACCACAGCAGACAGAAAGGGCAAAGCAAATTGGGTCAAACTCACACACACACACACACACACACACACACACACACACACACACGTCCCCACATGGTAATACATGTTTCAGGTTTTCTTGAAGAATCTGAAAGCTTTGGGAACAGGGAACCTACAGAGAAGTGCTAGGGGGAGGGTAGGGGTTTCAGGAAGCAATCATTAGGTGAGATAAAAGAGAAGCCTGTTCAAAACAGTCTCCCAAGCATCTTGCTCTCTACCTTGCCCCTTGTTCTATCAGGTAGCTGTTGGGAAAACAAACAAAACCCAGGCACAGCTTAGAGGGCAACAGGCGAGAAAAGAACACCCACAGCTGCTGCCTCTGCACCACCCTGTCATGACTGCAGCCTTCCTGGTCCAGGCTGCCTTCTGGGTAAACAGGATCAGAGATAATCAAAGGCTAGACAGTGAGAGCAAAGACATTAAGTCCTGTTCCCTCAGCCACCCCCATTCTCTCAGAATACCCTGTGACAGATGACATTGTGACAAAATGTGTCTTATAGGGTAAGAGGTAAATATCGACATGACTGCCATCCAGCCAGAAATGTTCCCATGATGAACAGTGAACCCTCAAGCTCTTGGTGAGATGGGTTATGAAAGACTGGCAGAGGAAGCCCCACTGCAAAGCTTTCTTATGGAGTTAATAATTCACAACTATTCTTTTCCTTCTACTGGTTTCCAAATGACTAAACAAATCCACAAAAAGGCATCTCTTTTCATTATCACCTGATGATTTTATGTCCTCTTTTGAACCACAAGTGATCCCTTTAATGTGACTTTGTCATCACTTAAGAGTCAGGACACTCCACTTAGATCCAGCATTTTCCAGGGTACTCTGCAACTCACAGCTGTCCCAGCTACCCAGTAGCTCAGGTTATGTCAATGGCTACTTACGGCTAAATCTGGACGGTTAGACTTATTTCCCTAAAACTTGGTGGGAAAACAAGAAACAGATACATAGGAGACTGAAAGCATCACGTTTCAAACAGCTATCACCAGCTTACAAACTTTCGTGGAAACTTACTGATTCCTTGAGCCAGTCTTCAGGGTTCCCAGGAAGGAGCTGATTCTGAGCCACACCTTCCTAACCAGAAAGAGCTCCCTAAATGCTAGGAAAAGATACAAGAACCCTGCTTCAGTGAGCCCAAATCCAAGCACAGAATAGAACATGGTCAGACTGGTGAAAGCAATTTGCAAGATGCACAGCCAGCTCTGGGAACAGCCCTCCTTTCTATTCTCCCACTCAGACCCCGGGAGCAGGCTCTCCAAACAGCAAAACTCAGGCATCGCTGTTCTCTAACTCTGAGCAATCCCATTCACGTGGGGGAAGACAATCAATACCTACTCTCCTAAACAGGGCTACTTATCAGGGCCCGCAAGTGCGGCGCAAGAAGTTTAGAAGTTCAGACTTGTAGAGATAGCTGAGTTTCATGGGCGTGACCCATTTAAATCAAATCACTTAAAAACTTATACTAATAAATGCTTATACTAATAAATGAAATCTCCCAGTCATCAGAAAAGAAAGAAGAATGCGAGATGTGGGAGGTGAACGCCTGCCCATTAATACAAGGCACTGAAAATTAAATGGTGAGAGGAACAGCATCACTTTCAATTTCTTTTCCTTTTAAAGCAACTTCCGGAATACAAGCCATTCTTAAATTGCAACTGGGAAAGTCACATCTAGTGGATTTCAAACAAAACGACACATCTTTTAGAAAAGAAGAAAACAGTAACGTGTAGTGAAGTTTGAGGGAGTCTCAGACACACATGGTGATCCGGAAGCTGCTAGAAAACAATTTAGCAGCCTTTCAAAATGACTGGGACAGGATGTGCCCATAGAAAGAAATGTTGCGCGCACAGAGAAACTGCCAAACTTATTATTGCAAAGTACCTTGAACTTTTAAAAGGTGGCCTGGGGTCACTGACCACCCTCCTCCTAAGCTGGGCGCCTCACAGCCCTTGGCCCTGGTGATGTTTGGCCTGAGGGAGAAGACAGGAAAATGCCCCGCGGGAGAGACGGGGGCGGGGGCGGGGGGCTAAGAAGCCTGCCTAACCACCCGGTCGCAATGAGCATCAAGATTTCACTTCCCCTTAAGTGGGAGACAACGAGGTGGCACTGGAAGTCCTCCCCGACCCCGGCCCCCAGCTCACCCTGAGGGACCCCGCAGCAACGCCCCTGGCATGGAGGACAGCGCCTTCTCCGCTGGCAGGGAGCTCTGGGGCGTGCTGGAGGTGGGGGGCCGCAAAATGCGCTGGAGGGACCTGGGGTGGCACTTACCTGTGCGCTCAGAGCCCCGGGCCAGGCCGGGGAGCGCAGGTGCCTGGGGCAAGCCCGGAGATGGCCGGGGCGGGAGGGGTATCCATCATCCCCTGCTGGCTGCGTTCTTCCCGCCACCAGCAGCTGGGGTGGGGACCGCTCTGCAGTCTCGCGCCGCTTCTCCTCCCGGCTGCAGCGCCGTGGGTTCCGCGGCGGCTTGCAGCAACAGGCACAGTGGTGCAGGCGGCGGCGGCGACGACAGCAGCAGCCACCGAGAAGGAGGAGGAGGTAACGGGGGAGGAGGAGGAGAAGGAGGTGTCTGCACGCGGCTCTCGCACAGTGGTGCAGGCGGCGGCGGCGACGACAGCAGCAGCCACCGAGAAGGGGGAGGAGGTAACGGGGGAGGAGGAGGAGGAGGAGGTGTCTGCACGCGGCTCTAGTTTCCTCCTCCCGGGCTGGGCGAGCGCTGGGGAGGCGAGGGAAGGGCGGCAGCCGGGATCTCCCGACTGGGTCCCAGGGGAGCAGAGGCGGGGACGCGATGCTCTCCCTTCCCCGAGGCGCCGTGAGACTCTGGCCGGGCGGCACGACCCGGACTGGCGAGTCACAGGAGAGCAACAGCTGCTGCAGTGCGGGTGCGCCGCGGCCTCCCTCCCCTCGCTGGCCAGTGGTCCAGCCTCAGCCGGAGGAGGGCACTCGCCGGGTGCGCGGGTCGCCGCCCCATCCAGCCCCAGCGGGAGGTCCCGGCCGGTGTACTCCACCGGAGCCGAGGACCCGGGCCACGCGTGATTACGGCCCTCGCAGCGGGATGTGTGGTCGAACACCGTGTCCTCCTCGGCGGCCTATTTATAGCAGGTGGCACTGCCCGCCGCTGCTTCGGCGTGCGAGGCTCTCAGCAGGTGGCACTGCCAGCCCGCGCTTCCGCAGCCGGGCTCATCGGCGCGCTCTCCTCCCTCCGAAATGGCCGGGGTGAACCCTGCGCAACATCCGCAGGTTACCCAGTACCTGCGTTCCCCACATCACCTTTCTTCCTGTACCAGGATTGGGTGGTGGTAGAGAGAGATCTCAGGCACACCCGGCAGGAAAATCGGGGACTCGCGCAAACAGTGGGGCTGACGTGCTCCCCCTGGATTAAACACCACTAAACCGATCTCTGACCAGGTGCAGGAGTGACGCAGAGCCCGGACTCCGCGCTTTTTCCCTCCCCGCGCCCGGAGCACCTACGCACTCACGTGTGTGCACACGCACGCACAAACACACTAGAGTGCCTGCCCCAGCTCAGGTTTGGGAAAGTCCCTGCGGTGATGGGGAGCCTCGGGAGATGCAAAAAGGCCCAAAAAGCCAGTGACAAAAGGCTCTCAAAGCCCCATCCCGCCAGGGACACAGGGAGCAATTCCACTCAGGGATCCAAGGAAAGTGGGGCATGCAACACCACCTCCTGAGAGGAGAGAGGAACTGAGGCAGATGGAGCGGGGAGTTTGGGGGTTGTTGCTTAGAGGAGCTGAAGGTCCTCTGGAGAGAAGCGCCTGGCAGAGGGAACTACAGGCTTGGGTTGTAGCTAACACACTCTCCCTGCACTGTGTCTGGTAGGCTTAGCTCACCCTTTGTTGCAGCACAGTTAACGTGCTTAGTTTCCGATCTTTTTCAAAAAAAGTGAGGAATAGACACAATCGTGGATACTTTAATGAACAGATGTAGATTGGTTTGTGGAAATGGTTCTGTAGAAGGAGACCAGGTAAACCAGTTTAGCCATTTTGTCTCTGGGCTCATACTATCACTGTTTTATGTTTTTACCTCCAAGGCAACCACAGTTCTCCTTCCCTCTCTGTGACCTGCACACAGTGTCTGCCTCCAGAGGGCCACCATGTCCAGACAAGTGACCTGCTGGTCAGTCATTTCAGGGAGGTCACAGCTGTGTGTCACACATACTTGAGAGATGATGGTTGGACTATTGATTAACCACTCTACCTGGGAGCCAATGCTGTGGGAGAAGAGGTCAGGCCAAGCAGGAGACAGAGGATCCACTGGACTCCACTTAGAGAGCACCATGGTCAGAGTCCTACACTACTGCTTTTTCTTGTCCTCAGTTACTGCCTCCACCCCCTCCTTCCCACACTATTGGTCCAAGAGTGCAGGAGGTTTAGGGACAGGGAGGCAGCCAGGTAGAGATCAAGTAGCAAAGGAAGGCAGTGGTAGGGTTGGGGCATTGGTGGGCCTAGGCCTCAGTCTCATAATGTTAGGAGGGGAAAGAGTCCTCTCCCTCTAAAGCTGCCACAAGTTCCAGCTCAGAGATTTATAAATTACTCAGTGACAGATGACTCTCTAATCCTAATCTGGGATGGCGAAGGGTTGGTGGCCTTGTGAAAGGCAGAAATTTTTGCACCACTTTTCTAGTTTGCAGAAACAGTTAGTACCCAGGAAAGATAATGAGACTCTATAGGCTTTTAGCCTTCTGGAAGCAGAATTCTCTCTATAACACAACACACAATAAAGAATTCTTAACTTTTTTTTTAAAATTCATGAACAGCCTCAATCTAGAAAGCAGGGAATCACCTGCCTATCTAGCCCTTTAGGTTTCTAGCAGCACTAGAAGAAGTAGTAAAGACTTTGGAGCACAGAGTGATACATGGAATGCAGGGTAAAGATGGTCAAACAGGCAGAGTGGTCTGCAGTCCCAGTGGAGAATGAAGAGGTACAAGCTAAGTCTGGGCTTATAGCTACAAGTGCCCTTGTTTAGGAAGCAGGTGTTTCTCCTTGGGATGTATAGGCACAAGACTCCAAACAGAGCCTCTAATACCATCTGCCAAAGGAGTGGGCCTGGATGATGGTAACAGAGAGCTCCCTCTGGGCCATGGAAAACATTGGGCTGGTCAACTTTAATTCATCCTTTCCAGAGTGAAGTAGTGAAAAAGGTTAACAGCTTCTGCCTCTCCTGCTGCTTCTGGTTTACCTGGAGACCTGGGAGGATGAGTGTGGACATCTTCCCTCAGGGGCATTTGGCTAGCATTAATGATGGCTTGGTGGGTATAAAATCTCTGACCAGAATATATCAATAGTGGCTGCTGCTTGGTCCATCTTTCAACAACCTCTGCCCCTCACTCCCACCCCATTAGCACCTCCTACAGTCCTCACACACAGCATTTTCTTAAGGCTTCCCCCTAGAGCCATTCTCTATGCTCCAAATTTAGTCATTTGCACTATAATTATTTATTGCCAAGTGCTAGCAACATTAATACCAGCTTCAAGTTTCCTGAAAGCTCTAGAAAACTGAATCCCTGATGTAATCAAATCATAGCCAAAGAGAATACAGGCCACTTGACCCTTAAAATGTTAAGGGAGAGCTGATAAGATGGCTCAATGAGTAAACCACTTGCCACACAAGCCTGACAACCGAGTTTGATCCCTGGAACTCACACGAAAATGGAATAAGAGAGCCGTGCCACAGAGTTGTCCTCTGACCTCACACACACTAATAATAAAAGATAAAAATTTAAAAGAGAAATGAGCCATATGTAAATCTAGTATTAGAAATCTTTGGTTAATATAGAAAAGAGATCTTCAATAAACTAACTAGAGGCTAGGGATGCAACTTGGTTGGCAGAGTGCTTGCCTAATGTGCACAGAGCTTTGATCTCTGGCACTGCATAAGCCAGATGTAGTAGTGCAATTCTAGAACCTGGCATTTGGGAGGTGGAGGCAGGAAGAACAGGAATTTGAGGCCAGCCTGGGTTATATGAGACCCTGTCTCCAAAACAATAACAATACCAATAATAATAAATGACTATTATCAAATCTCATTCCGTCCCCCTCCCCTTCTTTTTTTCCTCCTTCCTCCCTCACTCCCTTCCTTCCTTCTTTCTTTTTTTTCAAGACAGGTTCCCACAAGGCAGCCCAGGCTCACCTCAAACTTGAGGACCCCCCTACCTCAGCCTCCTGAATGCTGGAATTATAGGTATATAATTATAGGTGTCTGACTCCTGTTAAATCTAGTATGTAGGTATTTAAACATTCATAATCCTAAGGAAACCCAAATTCTAATTATTGCCACCAGACATTTGTACTTAACTTCAAACTATGCATATTGATTTAAGAGTTCTTGCTGGGTGTGGTGGCACTTGCTTTTAATCCCAGCACTTGGGAGGCAGAGGCAGGCAGATCTCTGGAACTTCAAGGCCAGCCTGGTCTACATAGTGAATTCCAGGCCAGCTGGAGCTACAGGAAGACTCTGTCTCTTGGATGTTTAACAGACATACTTTGAGGCCTATACTAATTTGGTCAGGGGGACATAAAGGACAGTTTTTTGCTCCTTGCCCTCCTAGGTTTGACGAGTTCCAGGGGACTATGAGCATCTCTCAAAATGTCCTGTAATTGTGGTGAGTCACCTGTCCTCTTGATCAAGGAGGCCGAGGAGACTCCATGAGATGGACTAGTGTCCAGTCTACAAAGAGGAGGGTCAACACAGAGGAGTCATTTCCTCTATGCTTCCAAGTGAAGCCAGCCATGGTCGAGCAGGACCTTTCACTTATCTTCACATAGGTGGAACTGGTAAAAGAAAGGGGCTCCTCCCAAGCCCATGTGACCCCTGAGGAACAGATCCTCAAATGGCCTTAAGAGTAAAAATACATTGGTTTATCTGGGCCAACTGTATGGCCTTAAACACTGAAAAGGAAAGTATAACCAAAGATTAAAGGGGCCAATATAATTTTTTTAAGAGTCCCTATGTATAGCTAAAGGCTACATAACAAGCAACAATGCCAGATAGGAGACACCTTCTTTTGAGTTTTGGCCAGGTTGGCCCAAGGGACTCCCAGATAGTAACCCAGCATAGAACTGGGAAAATGCACAGCAGACCCCAATCTTATCTAAAGGAATATTGACAACTGATCGCTGCTAGCTGAGGAACAGCTACCCCTCCTAAAACAAAGACCTCTAGATGGGCTGACTAGATTCACCAGATGGACAAGTAGTGGGGAATGGCCAGGGGTGCCAACAACACAGCAGACAGTAGCAGGGATATCAGAGTATAAGGGCTCTAGTGGGGGGAGGGAGGCTATGAGAGGGTGCCATGTGGAAGTGGGTGTATAGTTGAATAAGACGGTTTGAAATGTTCTGTGTGATATATACACACACAAAAAAAATCAACAACTTTTTTTAATGAATTATATATAAAAAAAGAGTTCTTAATATCAGTAGGCCCTTTCCAAAACTGGTATCAATAAAGACAAAAGTTAAGATTGCACTGGATAGAATCCTAGAATAATGAAGTGGCTTACCAGCTCTGCTCACTCTCACTGACTGCTGGCAACTCTCTGGAGCCCTAGGTGGACAGACTTCTGAGCAACACCATGGTCCGTGGGAACGCATTCAAGACTCAGAAGCAGGGTGTGTTTTAAGCATGGAGGAGGCGGGCCTCAAAACTCCATGCTGCCTGACTCGTGACCCTGTCAATTCCAGCATATGTTCACTTCTGAAGAGGATATTATGTCCAAGTGTCCTAGTTAGCTACAAGAACAGTTCATGACAGGAAAACAGATCTCAGTCAAGAGGAGAGGCCATGCCACACTGATTTGCTGCCATGCTAGCTCCTTGAAGTTGCTTTCTGAAAGGCTCAAGAACGGCAAAATAAAGTATTGTAAAAAATTAAAATGAGCAAATAACTAAGGCAGATTTTGGAATTTCAGCAATTTGAATAAACAGAAGTTTTACTGCATGAACCACTGGTGCTTACTATGGATGGAACAACATAAATCCACGCAGGATGAGAAGGGACAGCCTGTACCAGCCCCAGAGCAGAGCGTCTGTGAAGAGTCTGATCTCCTTTTATGGACAAAGCAGATCAAACTCTGGGCACTGGTTCCACTTCCCTTTTCAGGAGCCGCTTCTGTTTGTCATTGCTCTACACAGGCGACCCCCACAACCCCCCGTGCAGCTGTCTGATGAGACTCACCCTTTATGTGTGGTTCCCACTTCCTACCTGAGTCCGCTATGTATCCCAGAATGGAGCATTCGGTGGAACATTAGACTGGGTAGCACACCACCCTTTAGTATGATGTGTGAACTCAGCTAAGGCCAATGAAAAACTTTTTGGTTGTGAGCCTGAGTTCTTAATGGCTGCACCAGCTCTCCAGCCCATGAGAAACCTTTTGTACATCCTCAGAGCTAATTATGGATCAATGATTTCACCCAAGCTGGGTGAGTGACTTTCCATCCTGCAGGACTCCTCTTCATTTCACCCCAATGCCCTAGTGCCACCCTTTTCCATCATGTGAAATCTTAGCTGGAATGGAGCAGCTGGCTAACCACTGTCTGATTCTCTCCTCACCATCCCACAGTCTATTCTCAATGTAAGATTAAGGAATCAGTTGGGCTGTTTGAACCTGCCTATGGCTTCTCGGAATTCTCAGAATAGAAGTTCAGATCCTTAACTATCTCTAGGGCCCTGTTGGGTCTTTCACCTTCCAGATGCCCCACCACCATGCCTGTATTTCATCACCTTGGCTTATTCTGCCTCTGCAACACTGACCTTATTGCTACTCAAAGCTACCCTGGCATATTCCCACCCTAGGGCCTTTTCCATCTGCCTAGATGCCCTGCCCTCTGATGCCCCCATCATCCCTCTAGTTACTTCATTTCTTCAGGGCTTTTGTTTAAATCTTACTCTCTCCATAAGAACTTTTTGATCTAATTTTTTGAAAATAGAACTACTATTTTGTACACACACACATACATACTTTAAAAAGGTTTTTAAAAAAATTGTGTATATGAGTGTTTTCTGTGTGTATGTAAGTAAACCATATGTATGCAATGCCCATGGAGGCCAGAAGAGGGCATCAGATCCCCCAGAACTGGGTTACAAACAGTTGTTAGTTGCCATATGAGTACTGGGAACTGAACCTGGGTCCTCTACAAGAGCAGTCCGTGCTCTTAACCACCAAAGAATCTCTCCAGCCCCTCTCTTACACTATATTTCT
This sequence comes from Nannospalax galili, assembly GCF_000622305.1. NCBI lineage: Eukaryota > Metazoa > Chordata > Mammalia > Rodentia > Spalacidae > Nannospalax > Nannospalax galili. The sequence goes on along the minus strand of NW_008338710.1, from coordinate 1,347,127 downwards.
CTCTTACACTATATTGATCTTTTATATATCTTAATTGTCATCCTTTCCCTTCCACTGGGGCAGAGAAGTTTCTTCCCATCACTGCTTTGTTTTCAGTGCATAGACTAGATGCCAGCACATAGTGTACATTCAGTAGCCATGTGTTGAGTGAGAGAATGAATAGACAAAATTATGATACAGGGAATTAGTGAGTTCACTGAATCTCTTTCTTGCCCATCAGCATTTCTCTACTGTGCTGAGAGGTTGGTCAGACCTTGCCCCAGGTAAACTGAATGTTAAAGCATGTGACTCCTTGTTTAACTATCAACACAGGATCTGATTTTCAGAGCTCTGACAAAAGAACTGCAAAGTCAAGGAACAGCTGAGGCTTGACTCATAAGCAGGATTTGCTAAAAGTTTGACAAAAACATGTTTTCACAATCCTAAATGAAAAATATATAGTCCAGTTGGTTCCCCAGAATCTGGATTCCCTGAACTCATTCCTTATCGTCTTAATCCAGGTACAGAGCAGTTTACCTGGATTGTATCTAGACAAATTTCTTATGTTGAATTGTAGTCTGGTATTATTTTACTGGTCTATGTCAGGAGAATATGTTTTATACAATTTCCCCATTCAGTCTTGGGGAACATGTTGTTTAATACTTTGTATAATGTCTCTGCAAGAAGCCAAAAGACATTTCTCTTAGGGCTATACTAAGAAAATGTGTCTTTCTCTGAGTCCTGGCTGTGGTTCCATGTTTGCACTGCTCAGAGGACCCAAGGGCAGATTTGGGGCTCATGGCTTGGTAAAAGTTTAGGTCATTTTATGTGCAAGTCAGTGATTCAAAGATGCCTTTTCTAAGCCATTGCCAGCTCATACCAATTTTCATCTGCCCAAGATAAAATACTACATGAATAACAATGAATTTCATAAAATGGAAATAGACGGCCATGTATTCTGAACTATCACCTATAAATAGGCATTAACAAAGTATTTCTTTTATAAAGTTGTGGTCATCTTTTTTGTTTTTTTATTTTTCAATGTCTTTACTTTGTTAAAAGAAAAAAACAAAATGATAGTATCCCTTGGTCAATTCCCAACTTTTAGAGAAATATTATTGGCTACGAAAATCTAAAGTCTCGAAGCACTAACTTCTGTACCCCAAGCTTCATTCGGCCTCCCTCTGCCAGTATCTTGTCCTCTAGGCTGGTTTCAGGTATGATATGATATGATATGATATGATATGATATGATATGATATGATAATATATATTTGTTGTTTTTGTCTTGAATGCATTTAAGCCATCTTTGATTATTTTTGAGAGGCAGCAGACACGAATGAGGGAGCAAATGAATAAACAGTAAATGAACAGACAGGAGGCAAAGGACATCTGCCTGCTTTGCATGGCCTCCAGCTCCACACAGGGTCGAACGCTTTTCTTCCCTATCACCCAGCTTGCTGTCTGCACAGCACACAGTGATCTGTCATTCATTTGTCTCCTTTTCTTCCATTCTTTCAGTAGACTTCAGAGGTAAGGATGCATTTTCTCTCATCCTTATTCTATAAAGGTTAGAGAATTTAAACAAGTTGTCCTAAGATAGAAAACGTGTACGTGGGAGAGGTTGCAATTTTAACCTGTTTACAAGCCTAATTTTGCTTACAAACCTATATCTTTTCCTCTAAACCCTATTACCACATTTTAAATTCCTGGCTTTGAGCATGATATTTCACAGAGTTGCTTTGTTTGTTTTGCTAATAAGAAATAAAGAAAGTCTGGTTATTTCCTTGGCTTTCTAAACAGCTTTCGATGTTGCCAGTATTCCTGATAGAGCTGAGCTTTGGCTGGACCTCTTTACAAGCATTTGTAGAACCAGGGTTCCCTTGATCAGCACATTGTGAAGAGCTGTGTTATGGGGCAGTCTCCTTTTGGCCATTTTTTCTATTGCATAATAATTCTTATTGTGCAACATCATTATAGTGGAAACTTGCTTCATTACTTAGTAATTTCTTTCAACATTAAAGCTGAACTAGAGATGTTCAACCTCTTCCCATTGGCCTGTTACTAAATATACACTGTAGAGTGAAATTCTCCCATGTTCAGGGAATGTGGGTCCTTGACTAGGAGGCTTAGAGAAAAAATGAAGAGGGAGCTAGCATTTGCCAAGATTCCCAAACTCACAGATCAGAACCACGGTGGGCTTAGTAGACCTTCTCAATGTAGAGAATGGTTGAGGGGTCTCCTGCCTCCCTGCACTGGCCCATTGAAATAGGAGACTGCATCTATCTCCAGCATCTGAAAGTTTTCTAATTTAGTTGCTGTTTTACTAAAGACCCACTTGGTAAACATTTCAGGTTTCACAGACTAGTCTCTGTTCCAACTTTTAATTCTGTCTTGGTACAAAAGTAGCCCTGAACAACATATAAAAAGATTGAGTAAGGCAGGTTGTTCTGGTGGGCATGGACTGAAATATGAATTTCAGAGAACATATGAGAGAGAGAGAGAGAGGAGAGAGAGAGAGAGAGAGACAGGGTCTCACTATGAGTCTGGAACTCACTATGTAGACCAAACTGACCTCCAACTCGGAGAGATCTGCCTGCTTCTGCCTCTCATCACCTTGCTCAGCCCAATTTTTGCTTTTATCTACCATTTATTTGCATTTATTTGGTGATTTTTTGAGACTTTGTTTTGCTTTGTTAGTTTGTTGAGATGGTCTTAGTCTGTAATCCGTGCTGGCCTTGAATTCATGGTTTTCCTGCCTCAGCCTCCAGAGTGCTGGGATTACAGAATGAGGCTGTCTCACCGTGCTTGTTATATCTGTTTGTTCTTCCCACATTAGTAATGCAGGAAAAGGGCCTAAATTGTAACAAGAACTGCTAAAGTAACTTTAAAAAATATTTTGTTATTTTTATTTTATGTGTATGAGTATATTGCCTGCATGTAAGTGTACCATGTTGTGCAATGCCTGTGGAAGTCAGAGAGCATCAGATCCCCTGGAACTGGAGTTACAAACAGTTGCTAACTGCCCTGTGAGTGCAGGGAATTGAACCCCAGTCCTCTACAAGAGCAGCCAGTGCTCTTAACTGCTGAGCCATCTTTTTAAAATGCATTTTTAGGGCCTGGAGAGATGGCTTGATGGTTAAGAACACACACTGCTCTTGCAGAGGACCAGGGTTTGATACACACATGCTGCAAACTCATACACATAAACACTAAAAATAATAGGAGTTGGAGAGAGATGGCTCAGCAGTTAAGAGCACTGGCTGCTCTTTCAGAGGACCCAAGTTTGATTCCCAGAACCCACATGGAGGCTAACAACCATCTGTAACACCAGTTCCAGGGGATCTGATGCCTTCTTCTGACCTCTGTGGGCATTGAACGACACAGGTGCATCCACCTACATGCAGGCATTATACTCATCATACACATAAAATAAAAATTATAATAAATAATTCTGGGTGTGGCAGTGCATGCCTTTAATCCCAGTAGAGGCAGGCAGATCTCTGTGAATTCAAGGCCAACCTGGTATACACAGCGAGTTCAAGGCTAGCTGGGACTACAGAGATACCCTATCTCAAAAAGACCAAAAATAAAAAATAAGTAAACAAAGTAGTTTTAAAAAGTAAAATAAAAATAAATCTTTTAAAATGCATTTATATTTTTCATTCCAGTTCACTGAACACTTAGATTCTATACACAGATCCTTTAGAAGACATCTGATATTAAGAACTCCTGAAAATTGGTCATATGGCTTTGTAAATCTGTACTAAATTCCTCAATGTTTCAAGACCTTGAATGGTCAAAGTCCCCTGGGCAGGAAAACTCATACCTGTCCCACTGACCAGCATCCAGTGGTCAAGGGTCAAGGACCACTTGGCTGCTTAGACTATTTTATAAGATGTTATGTGGACAGGAATGACAGCACTTATTTTGCAACGTTGAGGGTAGGGTGATGGAGTTATTAAAATACTCAAAATCTGGCATGTGGCAGAAGCCTGTGATGATCATTATTACTTTTTTTTTTTTTTTTTGAGATAGGGTCTCCCTGTAGCCAAAGCTGGAACTTGGATCGGTCTCTAACAGAGATCCCCCTGCCTCTGCCTCTGCCTCCCGCCCAGCCAGCCACCCTTTTTCTTATTCAGTGCTGCAATCGCTTTCCTTTTCTGGATTGTAGCCACTTTCCTGGTATCTTGTTTTCTCCTCTATCACTCTACAGGGAGAATAAGAGGTTAATCTAAGAGGCTGTTTTCCTTCAGGTGGAAATTGAAATAACTCCAATCTTTCAGAAAATCTAGACATCATGAATTCAGCAATTATGCTATGTCAGAACAACCATTCCTCCTTAAATGGTTGGGATTCTGTCAGCCAGGGCAGGGGAGCGTAACCTAAGTCAGTAACACTCCTTAAAGTTAAATCTTTCAAAAGTCTTTAAAACCCTGTTCCTTTCAATGGGATTCTGTGCAGGAGGCTACAGCCAAAGGGTAGACAGCCGGTAAAGACACACACTGAGCAGGGTGAAGGTTTCCGATTCAAATGGACATTAGTGTGGGCAAAACAGAACCGAATATTTTAAATACAGATCATTTGAATTCCAATGAAAGAAGGGAAGGGAGGAAGGGATGTGCTTTGCTTATTCCTATTGTTTGTTTATGAATTGAGCTATGCTTTATTCTTCCTATATATTTGTAATAAATCTTGCTATTCGGAAATATAATTCCCTTCTTATTGTTAAGAACTGGGAGTCTGTGATTTTTACCCTACTAGCAAGCTAACATGTTAGCCTGCCACTGTATTGTGGCAAAAGACTTGTAGCCACTGAGCCGGAGGCAAAGAGTGTATTTCTCACAGTGCAGCAGGCATTATAAGCATTATGTTCACATTCACTTTGGTTACTCTGCACTCAAGTCCCCTGTGGGACTTCGAAGGACTGAGGTGAAGCTACGTATTTCACAGGGAGGAACTGGAAGTTGAGGAAAACCCAAACAGACTTCACCCACTAAGTCTGCCTGCCCTTCACCTCAGAGACACAGATGGTTCTTTGTTTTCCTAGCCACGGAAACAGTCTACCTATTGCCCAGAGGGTGATGTCACCCATGTCACCCATCCCTTCCAAAGCTGTTTTCTTTACAGACATCCTTGAAAAGATAATTCATGAGAGAGCTGTGGGTGCCTCAGCTCAGAAGACATGCAGAAATGCAGAAGACCCAAGAATTCTCTGAGCACTTAGGCTTCATCAGCATCCTTTGTCTACTTTGTCCCTTAATCCTGGGATTAAGTTGACCTTGGATAGTTAGTTGGGGTAGTATTATGTTGCTAAATATAAATTTTGATTTACATTTCTATGCACTTAAACATGCATTCTTTACAAAAAACAGGTAAATAGTATCTTCAATTATTATTTGAAACCTTAGATATGCAAAACAATATATTTTTAATTAATTAAAAAAATTATTTTAATTTTATTTTTACGAGTGTATTGCCTTCATGTATGTGAGTGCACCCATGTCGTACAATGCCGCGGGGTTCAGAAGAGGGCTTCGGATTCCCCTGGAACTGGAGTTCAGGATGGTTCATAGCCGCCATGTGGGCACTGGGAATTGGACTCGGGTCCTCTGCAAGAGCAGTCAGTGCTCTTAACCACTGAGCCAACTCTCCAGCCCCTAAAATTAATTTTTAAAAGTGGGCCTAGAGAAATGGTTCAGCAGTTAAGAACACTGGCTGCTCTTGCAGAGCACCCACCTGGGTTTGGTTCCTAGCACCCACATGGTAGCTAACAGCCATTCATTACTCTAGTTCCAGGAGGTCCAACGCCCTCTTTTGGCCCCCATGAGAATTGCACAACACAGGTGCACTGATATGCGGACAAAACAGTCATTTACATAAAATAAAAAGATAAATTAAAAAAATTTAAAAACAAAACAATAATAGCAACTAAAGTGAAATCCTTGGGAAATGGTAGATGTAAACACAGAATTGCTTTGCAACAGTATTTCTACAATGCAGGGCATAAGGGATTTTCAGAAGCAGAAGAAAACTTACATACTAGAAAACAGTCCACCACAAGGGAAGTCAACCCATAGCAAACCAAAGAAACAGCTTGCCGGACTCTTCAGATTATATAGCAGCATAGAAGGGAGACTAAAAAAGAATAGTAAAGATTATTCAGAAACGTGCAAAAGAATGGGAGCATAGCACAAGTGGGAACCGTAAGGATGGGATGGAACATGGAAAGAAAAGGAAGCTACACAGAAAGAAAAAATTGAACTTCCAGAAAAAAACTTAAAAGTCATTTGTCCTAATTACCTTTACCTGTCTAACCAACAAAGCCTAAAGTCATGTGAGAGCAGAGTCTTAACTGAGGAATTTTTCAGATCAAATTGGCCTGTGTGCATATTTGTGGGGGATTATGTCGATGATTAATTGATGTGGGAGGGTCCGGCCTGTGGTGGACAGCACTCTTCCTTGGGCAGGTGGGCCTGGGCGATATAAGAAAGCTAGGTAAGCATGGGTCTGTGAATAAACTAGCAAGAAGTATTCCTCTTTGAGTTGCTGCTTGAGCTCCTGCCCTGTCTTCTCTCAGTGATGGGCTGTAACCTGTAAACTGAAATAAATCCACCCTTAACTTGCTTTTGACCAAAGTGTTTTATCACAGTAACAGAAGGAAACTAGAACATCATTACAATTTGAAACTGAAAAGAAAGGTTAAATAGAAGATAAGAAAAAAAGTGAGAGAGAGATTAGCAAAGTGGAAGACAGAGCTGAAGAAATCAGAGAAAGTAACACAGAGATTGACTGGGAGGCATAGATATATGTACCTAACATGGGTACGTGAAACTGTGAAATACCAAAGGTAAAAATTCTAGAAGAGTCAGAGCGAGCAAATGACCCAACCTTGCTTATATGTGGCTCAGAATAGACAAAACTAATGTGACAAAACAGTTGTTGCTTCTGGCAGGCAAGAGAGGATCCCTTGTCGGGGGAGGCAAGGTACCCTTCCAGGTACAAGAATGTTTATTTTCACAGCTCTATCAACAGAGCTGGACTAAGAATCTATGTTCGTTTTAATAAGCTCATTATGCTTCATAGTATTTTTATAAGAAAGTAAAGCCAGGCATAGTGATGCACACCTTTAATCCCAGCACTTGGGAGGCAGAAGCAGGTAGATCTATATGAGTTTATGACTAGCTTGGTCTACATAGTGAGTTCCATCCAGCCAGGGCTACATAGTAAGATCTTGTCTCAAAACACAGAAACAAGAAAGTAATGAAAAAATTAATCAGAAGGGAAAGAGAACCTATAAAGGGATTAGGAGCTCATTTTTTATGTCAAAAACCAAAAGTTCTGAATATAACTTAATAGTGATGTCAAAGTGTCAGGGAAAGTAAACACCAGCTTGGAATACTTTCCTAACAGAAGCAGGACGAATGAGTGAGGGTAACTAAAGACATTTCAGACCATGATTATAACAGTGTGCTTCAGCAAGGAGTAAAAATGTAGCATTAGTAACAGCAACCAGACTGCAGAATCGCATAAGCATTAACTTTCAAAAATAAGGATTTTGAGGCGTTTTTAAAAATGAAGTAGATCATCATGCAGACACACACAAAGATGTGTGAGGACACACACAGGGCTATTCACTGCATCGTTACTCTTTGAAATAGCACAAACTAGAAATAAACTCAGTATTCATCAGCAAGAGAATTGAGTTTGTTGTGATACAAAATAAATATATCTCTGTATGAAGCAGATATATTTCCCACTAATAATTGCAGAATCTCATTGGGTTCTAATAAGGAACATGGATTGCTTAATATCTCTGTCTCAGAGGAGGGAATATTCCCTCCTCTGAGATAAAACTGGAAACAAGAGCTCACAATTCCTGAGTAAAACAAACACAGTGTAGAACAATGAAACAGTGTTCTACCATGTGGACAAGCAATCAAGACAGAAGAATCCATCACATAACTGTCTTAAACGCTTGAAACTAGCAAAGATGTTTGCCTTCGTGCATGGGTTGTGAATAAGTATAGAGATAAGTGTACCTTCTGCACCATTTGATCTGTGTGCCATTTAAATATATTACCTAAGATAAAATTAAAATTTTATACTGTTTAGGTAGAGGTCAGAGATACTAAATTTGAACTTGATTAAGCAAGACTAGATGTTAAGATTTAAAATATTTTATTTATTTATTTTTTTGTTGCCTGCATGTATATAAGTGTTGTGTAGACCCCGGGGAGGTCAGAAGAGGGCGTTGAATTTCCCTGGAACTGGTGTTACGGATGGTTGTTAGGCACCATGTTAGTGCTGAGGATCAAACCCAGGTCTTCCACAAGAGCAGCTCTTAATCGCTGAACCATCTCTTCAGCCTCATAGATGTTAAGATTTCAAAAGGGGTTAGGGTGATAGCTCAGTCAGTAAAGTGTTTGCTTTGCAAACATGAAGACCTGAGTTTGAGTCCCACAAATCCCATGTAAAAAATATCTGGGTGTCGTGGGTGGCCCATGCTTGTAATGCCAACATAGGGAGGAAGGCAAAACCAGGCAGACCTCTGGGACTCACTGGCTAGTCAGTTTTGCTTACTTGGCAAGTTCTAGGCCAATACGAAAACCTGTTGTAAATGCCTGCTGCAGTGTCCATGCCTGAAAAACTGAAATCAGACCAGAAAACCCTTGGCCTGTGCCTCTCAAGAAAGCTTTCACTGACCTCCTGAGAGTCTTTACTGGAAGCACAGCTTTTGAAGTTCACACAGAGTTTATATATGATAAGTGCTCAAATGGTGCAAAACACATAGGAATTTTCTCATAATAATAGTAAAAAAACCACACAGCACCCAAGGCCATGGCCACTAGCCCAGCAACAGACCTTCTTTGCTGTATGCAGAAATGTAAAGTATGTGTGGTGGGGGGGTAGCAAACAACTTGTCCCAGCATTCCAGAGACAGCTGTCTAATCATTCTGTTCCCAGCATCCTGGGAACAGACTACCTTCTCCTCAAGCCTCCACATCAACAAAGTCCAAAGAAGTCTGTTAACTGTTAGTGAGCCAAGTGCCAAGAGCCTGTTAGCTATTAGTGAGCAGAGTGCTACTGTCCTTAAGGGACAAGATGGCTCACTGCACCCTGTCTCAAAAATAAATCATCTGAAGAACGACAGCTGAGATTTTTCTCTGGCCTCTCCACACAGGCTCACACATGTGCACAAATGTACACACACATGTAACATACACACATGAATATGCACAAACACATGCACAAAACTTCAAATGTAACCACAAAAAAGAATTTAACTTGCATGTACAATTAAAATGGCACAAGAAACTAAGCTGGGTTAAAAAAAAATCTCTTAGACTTTAATACCCTCACTTGGGAGGCAGAAGCAGGTGGATCTCTGTGAGATCAAGGCCAGCCTGGTATATAGTGAGTTCCAGGTCACCTAGGGTTACAGGGGACCCTGTATCAAAAACCAAAAATAAGCAAAATAATTCTCAAGATACAGAGTGTTATGGTTTGCATGTGATATGTCCCCTGCAGGTTCATGTGTGGAGTACTTGGTTCCAAGCTGTGGCACTGAACTGAGAGTCTATAGAACCTTTGGGACATGTGGCCTGAGGGGGCTGCTGGAAACAGGCCTTGAAGGTGGCATAGCCCAGCACTGATTCTGGCCTAGCTTTCTCTGTTTGCTGATTTGCCATCATATGAACAAGACAGAACTGCAGGCTCCTGTTGCCAAGTCATCAGATGGACTATACCCCAGAAACTGTGAGTCAAAATAAACCTCTCCTTCCTTCAATTGCTTCTATCAAGTAGTTTGTTACAATTATGAGGAAGTAACTAATGTATAGACATATTTAGAACCCTTTGTATTTCCTTTTCTATGAACTACTTATATAATCTGCCCCTTTTCTATTGTGCTGTTAATTTTTTTTTGTCATTGGTATTTAGGGATTTTTTTTTTTTTTTTTACATTAGGGTGCTAAGCCCTTTGCCCCTGACATGAGTTGCAAATATTTCCCTCTAGTCTACTGAAGCAGATTCTATTAGTGTGGGCAAACTTTTCCATTCTTTTTGTTATGGGGTGCATAATGGTTAGAAAGATCTTTCCCATTCCAAGATTGCATAAGAATTATTTGTATTTTTGTAGCACTCGCTGGAGGTCCCGTGAGGATGTACTATTCCTGGGGAAACTTCAAGGTGTTCAGGAACAATAATAAGGGTATCTCCATGTGCCAGCCAGCAATCCAGATGTTTCCTACATACAAATCAATTTCTTTTTTTTCTTTTTTTTTATCTTTTTGAAGCAGGGTCTCCCTGTAGCCCCAGCTGTCCTGGAACTCACTAAGTAGACCAGGCTGGCCTTGAACTCACAGAGATCTGCCTGCCTCTGCCTCCCAAGTGCGGGGACTACAAGCGTGCGCTACCACGCCCGGCTGCAAATCAATTTCTATTTCTCCTTATTCTATATGGTCTAAAGCAACTGAAAAAATTTTCTTTAATGATGATTTTGAAAGCCTGATTTTGATTCTACTCCTCTTACAGAGGAAAAACCTGAAGTTTTGAGGTGTTGAGGGATCCACAGTCTGGCTGTAGAGCCCTGTATTATTCACTTTTCTGTTGCTGTGATAGAAACACCATGACCAAGGGAATTTATAAAAGGAGGTGTTTATTTAGTTTATGGTTCCAAAGGGGCAAGAGTCCATCTTGGTGGGGAAGCATGGTGGCAGAGGTGGCTGCCATCTTCAAGCAGGCACAGGAAGCAGAGAGCAACCAGAGATCTGACAAACCTTAAGAACTCCCTAAGCCTGATGCCCCCAGTGATGTGCTTGGCCACATCTTCTAAGACCTCCCCGAACAGCACCGCCAATTGGGATCAAAATGTCCAAATACTTGGAGCCTGTGGGGGACGTTCTCATTCAAACCACCGTAAGCCCCTAACCATGACTTCTACAGGCTGTGGTTAGCACAACCTAGAAATGCTATTTCTTTATCTAGCTTTATTAAGATATAACTGATGAGGTGCTAGAGAGATGGCTCAGCAGTTAAGAGCACTGGCTGCTCTTGCAGAAGACCTGAGTTTGACTCCCAGTACCCACATGGCAGTCAACAACTATCTGTACCTCCATTTCCAGAGGATCTGATGTCCTCTTCTGGCCATCATGGGTATTTCAGGACATGGGTGTACTTACATGCATGCAAAGCACCCATACACATAAAATAAAAATAAATCAATTTTTTGAAAGAAAAAAGTACAATTGATGAATAAAATTTTGTAAATATCATCAATTTAAAAATTGTGTAAATTTAAAGTGTGCAATGATTTGGCTTATGTAAAAATTATAAATTTAGATGAAGTATCTATCAAGCTACCTAGTCACAATATATTTGCATTCGAGGTGCTGAAAACATCCCAAGGTCTACTCTCTTAGTGGTATTCAAGTATATAACAACAGTATTTTCAATCATAGTCACCATGAAAGTTTACAACCTTTGAACATCTCCACAGTTCCCTACCCCAACCTTTTATGTAAGCTTGATATTTTTTAGGATCCATAGACAGTTGATGTCATGCAGTATTGGTTTTGCAGTGTCTAATTAGTATCATTTAGCATAATGTCTCAAGTTCATCCTTGCTGTCACAAATGTCAAGATTTCCTTCTTTTAAAAACTGAATGTGAGCCGGATGTGGTGGCACACACCTTTAATCGCAACACTCGGGAGGCAGAGACAGGTGGATCTCTGTGAGTTCAAGACCAGCCTGGTCTGCATAGTGAGTTCTAGACCAGCTGGGGCTACAGGGAGACCCTGTCTCAAAAAGACAGAAACAACAACAACAAAACCCGAATAAATGTTTCACAGGATTAATAGATATAACACAGTTTCTTTGTCCATTCACCTACCTGTCCATGGAGGCTTAGGTTGCTTCCATGTCTCAACTATTGTTTTTTCTCTGTCCTGTAGTTCTGAAGATTGAGCCTAGGGCCTTGATCATGCTAGACAATTGCTCTGCAACAGAACCACATCTGCCCTGCCTTGGCTACTGTGAATAGTGCAGTAATGAATACAGGAGTGCAGATACGGAGATCATATCCTTCAGATTTGTACTCAGAAGTGGCACTGTGGAGCGTCCTGCCCTTGGGGGAGCCTCCACACAGCTTTCTACAGTGGCTGTGCTCACTTACAGTCCCACCAACAGGGCACCTGTGGTCCCTTCTCTCTTCGCCCTCATTAGTATTTTCTCCTGTCTTTTTGACAATTGCCATTCTAAAGGTATCTTGCTGTGGTTTTGATTTGCATTTCTCTGATGACCAGTGAGTTTGCACATCTTTTTAGATACCCTTTGGCCATTTGTATGTCCTGTCTGGAAAATATCTATTCACAAAAGTCAGATTTTTAAACAGGTTTTTCTCATTTTTATAAAAGGTTTGTTTTTATTTATATTTATTTGTGTCTGAGTGTGCACATGGGTGCAGGTGTTTGTGGGGGCCAGAAAAGGGCATTGGATCTCCTGAGCAGGAGTTACAGCTGACTGATGTGGGTGCTGAGATCTGAACTTGGGTCTTATGGAAGAGCTGCAAGTATGCTTAAGCACGGAACCATCTCTAGCCCTATAGCCAGGTTTTTTTAATCTGGTTTTTCTTTTCTTTTCTTTTTTCATTTTTCTTTTCCTTTTTTTTTCTGTCGAGTTAATATATGTTCCTTATAGTTTTCTTATTAACCCTTTATCAGATACAAGATTTATCAGTACTAGAAATTAATTTTTTAAAAGGTTATTGTCAACGTTTGAGGATCAGGACAGCAAATTCTTTTTCTAAAATAATAGTATATGCTGGATGAGATGGCATACATCTTTAATTCCAGCACTCAGGAGGCAGAGGTCAGCCTAGTCTACACAGTGAGTTCCAGGCTAGCTGTGGCTTCAGGGAGACCCTGTCTCAAAAAGACCAAAACAAACAAACAAACAAACCCAAAACCCAAGCCGAACCAACCAAACAACCAACCAAACCAACCAAGCAAGAACAACAACAAAAAACCTCCAGCTGTATACACCAAATGCATAGATTATGAAAGCGTTTACGAATTGGGTTTGTCCATTTATCCAATGATAGCAATACTTAACACTTGACAATTTACCGAGTGTTTTCACCTGCATCTCTCTTGCCATCTGTCTTAATTTCTTTTCCTGTTGCTGTGGTAAAATATTCTTTAAAAAAAGCAACTGTTTGAGTTTGTTTCTCCATTGCTGTGATGAAACACTCTACCTAACACCAACTTGGGGAGGAAAGGGTTTATTTTATCTTACATCTCCTGGGTCACAGTTCATCACTGAGGGAGCCCAAGATGGAACTCAGGGCAGGAACCTGGAGGCAGGAGCTGGAGCGCAGGCCATGGAAGAATGCTGCTTACTGGCTTGCTCTCCTGGCTCTGTTCAACCTGCTTTCTTATACAACATAGGCCCACCTGCCCAGGGGTGGCAACACCCACAGTGGGCTAGGCCCTTCCACATCACTCAATAATCAAGAAGATGCCCCACAGACATGGCCAAAGTTCAGTCCAATGGAGGCAATTCACCAATTGAGAGTTCCTCTACCCACATATGTCAAGTTGACAGCTAAAGCTATCCCGAACCACAACTTAAAGGAGAAAGGCATCATTATGGTTCATAGTATAAGGATATAGTACATCATAACGGGGAAGTCAAAGTGACAGGGGCTGGTCCTGCTGGATCCACAATCAGAACAGAGAAGGCTGAAGCTTGCTGTTGCTGTTTCCTTTCTCTGTTTATACAGTCCAGGATCCCACACAGGGAATGACACCCCCTATAGTGGGTGGGTTTTCCTACCTCAACACAATGAAGATAAACCCCACAGGCAAGCCCAGAGCCCCATCTCCCTGGTGATTCTAGAGCTCATCGAATTAGTAATTAAGATCAATGATCACACCGTTCATTTACCAAGGATTTATCCGTTTGTCCTAAACTAAAATAAGAAGGGAAGTTGTTATTCGTTGTAACACTATATTAGTAAAAGATTAAAAGCAACTGGAATCCGTATCTTTTAAGGAGGGGATTTGAAGGCTGCTGCAGAGCAGGGTATGCAGTGTGCCATTTGTGATCAAACGCATAACATTTCAACATCTTCACCCATTGAAGTTTTCTAAATTCACACAATATCATATTTAATATTTTCATCACTGGGATAGTCAAGATTTTCCCAAATAAAGTGTATACTTTGGCCATGAGTTCAATGAGTTGGCTTCATGTTCAAGGTCATTCCACTCAACTCTAAATGTGCTACTTTGTTTTTTAGATTTCCACTCATTAACCAACCCCTAGCTTGTGCTTCTGACTGGTGATTCTCAAAGAAGCAGAACCTTCAAATATTTTCTGTTTTAGATGGTGCAATAGTTAAAAGTTAATTCTAACTTGATGGAATTTAGAATCACCATAGAAACAAATTGCTGTGCATGTCTGGGAGGGATTATTTAGACTAGGTTAGCTGAGGTGGGAAGGCCCACCTTAAATGTAGGTTGGCACCATTCCATGAGCCTGGTCTCAGACTTACTAAAAAGGAAGGAGTAAGCCAAGCATTCATCACTCTTTGCTTCCTAACTTCAGACACAATGTGACCAGCTAGCTACCTCACTTTCCTGTTGTCAGACCTTCCCCACCATGATAGACCATACCCTGAAACTGTGAGCCAAAATAAATCCTTTAAGTTACTTTTGCCAAGTATTTTGTTAAAACAGTATAAACTAAGATGGTTCGATGGCATCTTGATTGACAACAAATGAATAGGGTGTAAAACTGTGGTGAGAAATGTCCCCATAGGAACATGTATGTGAACACTTTGTTCCCTGTTGGTGGCACTGTTTGGGGGAAGTTATGGACCCTTTAGGAGAGAGAGCCTTGCTGGGGGCAGGCTTTGAGGGTTTATAGCCTCACCCACTTCCTGTACTCTCTCTGCTTCCTGTGTGCAGTTGAGATGTGACTTCTCGTTTCCTGTTCCTGCCTCCATGCCTTCCCTGCCATTATAGGCATCTAGCCCACTGGTACTGTAAACCAAAATAAGCTTTCTTTCTTAAGTTTCTTTTGGTCATAGTGTTTATCACAGCAACAGAAAAGGAACTACTATAGAGCACTGAACATCTGTGTGACTTCACAGACTTCTTTTTGCATCTTCTCCTTTTTATTATTTGTAGACTTCATCATTATGTTGCTGGCCCCAGAAATGCACAGTACAGGGCAAAGTTCATGGCCATCACCGAATTCCACAGCTATCTGTGACCGTCCCTTCCATAGAAGGTGTTAAATGCGTGCTCTCCACTCTGAGCAGACGCAGGGTATAGATCTCAAAAAGCAGGACAAGCGCCTGGGGAGATGACTCAGTGGGTAAAGTGCTTTCTGCACAAGCACAATGACCTGAGTTTGGATCCTCAAAATCATGTAAAGGTTGGGCATGGCATCTTTAACCCAGTGCTTGGTGGAAGAAGCAGGAGGATCCTGGGGGCTCACGGGCTAGCCAGTCTAGCCAAGACACCAAGCTTCAAATTCAGTGAGAGAGCCTGTCTCAAGAAATAAGGTGGACTGGGTGTGGTGGTACATGTCTTTAATCCTAGCACTCAGGAGGCAGGGGCAGTGAGACAGGGCAGCCTGGTCTACATAGTGAGTTCCAGGCCAGATACTGCTACAGGAAAACCCTGTCTCAAAAAAAGAAAGAAAAAAAGAAGGGAAGAAGGAAAAAAGGAGTAAAGGAGTCACTGAGAACATAGGGGTTGTGACAAACCACCCTCTTTGAACAGTTGAAGCCCAACAGAGCTTTCTAATAGCACTGAGTACTCACATTAGAGTTGATGTAAATTACTAACCCTGTATGAAATAGTCCATTGGCTCTTTCTACCCCACTTTAGTAGGAAGCCTGTGCTTCCATCATCTTCCATACAACAGAACTCTGTTTATTATATTTATTGCACATCACTGGGCATGTTGATTCATCCTCTCTAGTATGTGTATATGTGTGTGGGGGAGGTGGTATGTGTGAACATGTATGCCCAGGGAAATCAAGGTTGACATCACGTGTCCTTCAATCACACTCCACCCTATTTTGTTTGTTTGTTTTTGTTATTGAGACAGGGTCTCACTATATAGCCTTGACTGGCCTCAAACTTGGTATGTAGACCAGGCTGGCTTCGAACTCACAGAGATCTGCCTGCCTCTGCCTCCTGAGTGCTGGGATTAAAGGTGTGTACCCAGCTCTAGTTATATATTTTTTTAAAGTTTATTATTATTAGTGTGTGCATGATGTGTGTATGTGGGGCACAGTGTGTGTGTGTGTGTGTGTGTGTGTGTGTGTGTGTGTGTGAGTGTGTGTGTGTGTAGGTCAGAGAACAACTCGCAGGAGTTGGATCTCTCCCTCCACCATATGGGTTCCGGCGATGGAATTCAGATGGAGCTCAGACCTGGAAGTATAAGCACCTTTACTCACTGAGCCATTCTGAGGGCCCCAAGCCTTGTAACTATTAAAACAACCAGAAATTGTGTGAGCCTCCCACTCCTCCTCCTTTCACGTATTCTTGCCAGAAAGTCAGACCTGGATCAGATCATGTTTCCCAATCTGACTATACTGCCTACAGGAAATATAGGACACAGAGGAACACGCTAAATACGCCAGGAGCAAGCAATAAATGGAATCCAAAAAGGTGGGAGTCTATGGTCAAACTTGGTAGTTTGGAATAAATTACAAGGAAAAAGAAAGAGGATGAAGAATTTCTAGACTGAATGAGCTTTAAGATTAAGAGGCTGATCAATCGGGCTGGAGAGATGGCTCAGCAGTTAAGAACACTGGTTATTCTTGCAGAAGGCCTGGGTTCGAATCCCAGCACCCACAAGGCAGCTAACAACTGTCCATAACTCCAGTTCCAGGGGCTCCGACAGCCTCCTCTGTCCTCTGTGGGCATTGACGACACAGGTGCACTTACCTACATGCAGGCAATACATGGATACACGTAAAATAAAAATAAATAAAATATTTTTAAAAAGAGGCTGATCATTCAAAAGCAATTGAGCAAACACTATGTGAATTCTGGTTCATCAAAGTATAAATGAATGAATAAGATAAATGGAGATATTTGCAAATTGACTGGGTGATTGCTGATAATAAGGATTGTCAGCATTTTTAGAGGCAACCATGGTAGCATAGTTGTATGTGTAAGTGCAAGTCCTTGTCTCTTACAGATGCATGCTAAAATATTTAGAGTACAATGACAGGTCTGGACTGTGCTTCATAATGGTTCTGTGGTAACATGAGTTACCAAGGAGCAGCAGAGATAACAAGACTGGTCATGCGCTGACACGTGGCTGTCGCTAGCGGATGTGAGTTACTCTTAGTTTGCTCTCCATAACCCAAACACAAGCATGTGTTCTCACAGTAAGAAAAGGTAGGTGGAAGTGAGTGAGATACTTAAACCCCTAAGGGTTCTGGTCAGAGCTTAGTAGGTCAGAGGGAAGGGCAGATGGGGAACTGAGTGTGGAAAATTGACTTGGGTTGAAGCTATGCTTGATTCAATTTAGGGACATCTGGGTGAAGTCCAGATGAGAAATTGCTGGTATTGCGTCAGGATTTGGTAGTTTGGAGCCCTAAAACAATTGTGGCCAGGAGCATGCATAGGCTTTCAGAGGGCAGAGAATAATGGTTACACAACAAGGAATGAGCCACTTAGGGTTGGGAAGAAAAATAGAGGAAGCCATGGGAGCCCTGAGCCACAGAGGTAACTAACTGACCTAAGCTTGTAAACCCCAGGAACGCTTACCAGTTAGGATACTGTACTTCATTCTTGACACCTAGGGATTTTATTAATTGTTCTTTTTCTAATGAAGGTGGACAGAGTGTAGGAAGTACATTCAAAAGACATAATCAGGCCTGGCATCTCTGTAACTTGCAACCCAACTTCCCATAGGAAGTTGCGCAATGCTATGTTGAAATAGTTACAAAAGCTAGGGGCCGGCTCTTGGGTCTGGGTGCCCAACTCCATTCTGCATCGAGTTTGGACCAAACACTAAAGTGGCGTCACTGGTCCCATGTGGGAGGAGGCTTACAGCTTTGTTCCTCAGATTGTATCAAGGAACTAGCAAGGGAGCAGGTAGAGAAACAACTCTGTTCTCTACCATTTTGGCCATGGCCAGATCATGTTGGGGCACCTCACCCCTCTAGTTTTCTGTTTTCTCCACCAGTTGATCTGGGCAGTCAGCACACATTGCTTCAGTGGATAAGTCTATAGAAGTGATGGTATTCAAACTTTGATCCTCATCTACCTTAGAGTGTGAGTCTTTTGTTTATTTGGTGCTGGGACTTGAACCCAGGGCCTTGAGCATGCTAGGTGTTTTAGTTACTTTTCTGTTGTGCTAAAACACCATGACCAAGGCAACTTGGAAAATAAAGTTTATTTTGATTGCGGTTGCAGAGAGATGAGTCCTTCAAGGCCAGAAGGCATGGCAGCAGAGGTGGCCACAGCAGAAAGCTGAGCACTGGCATCATCAAGCACTGCAGAAAGCAGAGAGAGCTGAACTGGAAGTGGGGCAAAGCTGTGGACTCCCACCCCCAAGTGACGTGCTTCCTCTAGCTAGGCCATACCTCCTGAAGGTTCCATGACCCTCCTGAAACAGTGCCACCAGCTAACCAAGTGTTCAAATACTTGAGCCCATGGAGCACCTTCTCATTCAAACCACATTAGGTGTAAACCCTGCCTCCTGAGCTACACCCTTAAACCAAAGTCTTGCTTTTACTGATTTACTACTACCTCTGCTGGTAGTAAGAATGGAACAAAAAAGCCGAATGAGGTGCACGCCTTTAATCTCAGCACTTGGAAGGCAGAGGCAGCTGGATCTCTGTGAGTTCAGACTGGTCTACATAGTGAGTTCTAGACCAGCTGGGGCCATAGGGAGACCTTGTCTCAAAAAGACCAAAGGGGGAAAAAAAAAAAAAAAGAAGAATGGAACAAAGAAATGATGGAAAAGACATGCAAAGAGCCTCCCAGAGTCATTTGATTTTTCGACATAACTGTTAGGTGTTTGAAGTTGCCCAGTCTGAGTTCAAAAAGGGGCCTTACAAAACACTTGCACAGTTCAAATGCCTCTGTATTGCAATATGGTGTGGTGGTATCACCTGTGTGTCTGTGCATTTCTCTTGTTATACTACAAATGAGATCAGAGCTGTGTGTCTGTATCCATAACCCGAAAACTGTCTGGCTCCTGGCAGGATCAAACATGATTCAAGGGGCAAAGCATGGATGAAAGCAGTAGTGGCTCTGAGGATGCTCTCTTAGGGTGTGTAAATTATAATTTAGATGTTATCCATTCTAAAGCTCTTTAAAGTAGGGTATACACATGTCCTGTCACTTTACACATTTGGGGGTTTTTTGGTCATTTTGAGACAGGGTCTCCCTGTAGCCCTAGTTGTCCTGGAACTCACTATGTGGACCAGGCTGGTCTTGAATTCACAGAGATCCGCCTGTCTCTGTCTCCCGAGTGCTGGGACTAAAGGTGTGTGCCACCATGCCCAGCTAACACATTTGTTTTTAAAACCACTTCAGCTCCCACCTTTGACAAAAAAAAAAAAAAGAGGTGCTTTCAATGGCGCTTAAAGAGCAACAGCTGTCATTTCAGAGACCACAAAAAAGAAAGGTAAAAGCAGTTGGCCTGACCACATGTGGTAGTATGTGCCTTTAGTCCCAGCAGGCAGGAGGCAGAGGCAAGCAGGTCCCAGGCTACACAGTGAACTCCAGGCCAGCTGGGGCTATTGGAAGACTGTCTCAAAAAAAAGGGGGGTGAGGAATAGCTGGGTCCCAGCTCATGGTACTTGATCAGAAACATGTTGAAGGCTCTAATATACCTGGGAAATATATCTTGTTTTAGATTTTTTTTTTTTTTAAATCACCCAAGTTGTAGTGAATTAAAAAAAAAAAAATCAAGCTCAGGCACACATTTAGGAACACAAATGCATTAAATCGTACTAGAGTAAAAGAACAAACTGTGTTTCAAGTTGAAAACTCCAAGTTGTTTGGTTTTAACTATTAAAGAGATGACATTAATTTCAACACCTGAGCACTGTCAAGACGAAATAGCCTTTATCTCAAAGGGAATAAGAGACAGCTTCTTGTGGAGCCAATATGAGTGACCACGACCCAAGAGCTCAGATTCGTGCTACCCGAACTATCATGTTCCAAACAGGAATCAGTCACATGGGCTTTTATTAGTTACAGGGAAAAAAAAAAGGTCATAAATCAAGACACTTGCCAATTACATTGTGGAGACCATAGGTAGGTAGGTTACAATGAAGCAGGAAACTCCTGCAGGTTGCAGTGCTATCAATGATATTTTTAGCTTTTAGATCAGTGGAAGGAAGTCAGGGTCTGCTAAGAAGACATTCCAAAGCTTTAACAGGATGGTCAAAAGGATGGCATGTAGACGCTGGGGTAAGCGATGAATGGCTGTTAAGGAGACGAAAGGTAGCCCAAGATAATTTGGTGCTGGACCTCCAACATTCTAATTCCCCGAATCACAAACTTCTGATCAGTCATTCAGCCTTGTGAAATCCTCAGCAGAGATGGCTTGATTTTTTTTCTTCAGGGAACTGCAGCTTACAGTAGTTCAGCTGATTTTTCTTAGTGTGCGTACATTACCAGAAAAAGAGTTTTAGGTTAAAAAACCCATCTTTTTATAGTGCTTTTGCTCTCCTTTAGTGATTCTTATGAATTGCTTTTCCCCAAAACACTAGCACCTTTGACTTGATTATTTTACTTTAAAAGTAACTGATAGAAACATAACTATAAATATTCTTAGTAATTGTACAGTTTTTCTAGCTATTTAAAGTACACATACAAATAATTACACAGAAGACATACGTTTAAGCAAATTAAGGCATATTGACTACAATCTATTTATATAATTAATTTTTAAATTTTTTTAAAAATTCAGAAAGCCGGGCATGGTGGCACACACCTGTAGTCCCAGCACTCGGGAGGCAGAGGCAGTATCTCTGTGAGATCAAGGCCAGCCTGGTCTACATATTAAGTTCCAAGTCAGCTGAGGCTGTACGGAGACCCTGTCTCAAAAAGCTCCCCCCCAAAAAAAAACCAAAAACAATTCAGATAATGCCCAGGCTTAACATTTTCATAATTTTCATAAGGAAGTTGGTTTGTTGGGCTTGCCATAATTTTTTTTACTCACTTTCAAGATAAAAAAATATATAATAATGAGGAAGGTGGAGCTATTTGAAATATATAAATACTTGCAGTGATCATTTAAATCACTTGGTCCTCAAGAATACGGCTTTAAAAATCAAGTTCAGCTTCACTAGTAATAATCAGATATATAGAGATTAGAAATGCCTGTGCATCTTAGTGTCAATTGTATTAAGAATGAATTTTTCTGCAAAAAAAAAAAAAATCAAGTTCAGCTTCAGTGGAGGTAAATGTATTCATGTCCAATGCGAGAATCTTCTATTCTGCTTTTGGCTGAAGGTTATACTTTTGTGGTTGGAAGAAATTTTCTTCAATGGCACTGATGAGTTCATCCAGCTCCTTCTTCAGCTGCTCAGGATCACTGAGAAATAAAAGGGAAAAAAAAAAATCCAGATTAATGGATTATTCCAAAGCAAAATGTGTATATCATTTGGTTTTTGTTTTGTTTGTTTTGTTTTTGAGATATGCTCTTGCTATGTGGCCAGGCTGGCCTTGAAACCATAGAAATCCTCCTGCCTCAGTCTCCTGAGTGCAAGGATTAGGAATTATAAGTGTAAGCCACCACTCCCAGTTTTAAATTGCATGCATACCCACAGACACACACACACATGCACACCCCCCCCATGATTTTATTTTTAATTATATGTATGTGTGCTGGTAGATGCATATGAGTGCAGTTTCCTGAGGAGGCCAAAGGCATTGCATCCCCTGGAGCTGGGAAAATAGGCAGTTGTGAGTCACCTGATGTGGGTGCTGGGAACTGAATTCAGGTTCTTTGCAACAGTAGGGTGTGCTCTTGACCACTGAGCCAGATCTCCATCTCTCCAGCCCTTAAAAGCATATTTTAAAATGTTCCCTTCACTGACCTAATGAAACTGAAACTGAACCTTAAGAAGAGGGCAAAATAAAATAAGAAAAAATAAGAAAAAATAACTCCACTAACTTCTGTGTGAGAACACATTTGTTGACATAGGCAAAGAAATCCCGGGAGGCAACATGTATTATTTTTCCTAGAAGTTTTCCAAAGTCCCCACTATGAACTAAACTTTTTCTTGTTTGTCTCCTAAAACTTTAAAGAAACACACTTTTTGGTGTGGCATTCCCACAGGCTCTACAGTGCATACACCTAATAGTATAGAGAGAGCATTCCAGATTGTTCTTATTGTCCAGTCCTGCTCAAATTTAACCATATTCCTGTGAAGTCCTTGGCCTCCCCATGGCTGATCCTGATGATGTCTGTTCTCGGGCCACTGGGACTCAAGCTGACTTCACAGAAAAGACCCTGACAGAAACCTCTTCACAGGCCAGAGTCCACACCAGGGAACTGAACCCCTTGTGTTGGACCTTTACTGACCTACCACCCAAAAAATCATCAGTATAAACAAAAATCTAGGGAGATTGGGACCGGAATGATTGTTCAGCAGTTAAGAGCACTTGCTGCTCTTGCAGGGGACCTGGGTTCAGTTTCCAACACCTACATGGTGGATAATAACTGCCTATAACTCCATTCCCAGGGAATCTGACACCCTCTTCTGGCCTTTTCATGCAGTGCACAATGTGGGTACACTTAATATACCTATAAGAAAACACTCATACACATAACGTTAAAAAAAATGAAATTTTTCAAAAAATTTTATGGAGACTGATTTTTTTTTTTTTTTTTTGCTGGGGGAAGGGGCGCACTTGTTTAATGCCAGCACCCCGGAGGCAGAGGCAGGTGGATCTCTATGAGCTCAAGGCCAGCCTGGTCTACACAGTGAGTTCTAGGCCAGCTGGGGCTACAGGGAGACCCTGTCTCAAAAAAAAAAAAAAAAAAAAAAAAAGTTTTCAAGGATGTGGGAGGCACTCATGTATATGCAAACTATTAGAAGGTAAACCATACATAAAACTGACTCCCAGTGAAACAGATTTTCAGAACTTATGGAGTCTAATATGTGAGTTCTCCATAAAGTTGGATTTGAAAACTAATCCTTCATACTTTCCATTACTTCATATTTGATCATCTGCAAAGCTTATATGCCAAGTTTATCTGAGTGGAAATGACAATCCCTCCCAACAGTTAAGATCATTACAAACAGTAGAAAGAAGGCAATCAACTTCATTGCAGATGTTAATTATGGTTCTATTAGCTATGTGCCCTTGAGGAAGTGGCTTGGCCTCTCTGAGACCCATATTCTTCATTTGTAAAACTGGGATAAATACACTACCTTCTCAAGAGAGTTACTGTACATTCTGAGATATACTATATAAAGTAATTAGCCCAGAGCCTAGCCCAAAGACCTCAATAAATATAGCTATCATTATAATCATTTTCATCCTCAATGACAACATATACAGTAATCATGATTCATAAATACACATGAATTACACTGGTTTCATTGTCCATCTCCACAAATGTACTTTGAAGAAAATAACGGTTCTCAGGAAGGTGCATATGGTAATAATTATTTAAAACAATGCCTAAAACTTAAGCACAGTGAATCTGCTAACTACTAACTTATTTGTGAATCATTTGGTTTCTAACCACGACACACTGATTCCTTTGTGTAGTAAGTTAACGTTTAGGGCATTTCTAGTGTGTAGGGTACCAGAATCACGTGATAGGATTTAGTGATGCAAAATTCTTAGTCCTAAAATGAACCACTTTGAAAATTAAATGTGACACTATTTCATACCATTTAAAAACAAGAACATATCACATGACTATGCAAACTAGGGTTAGAAATTTGTATTTCTGAATAGTCTAAATTCAGTGGGTAACTTTAGAGAAATGGATTGTGAAATGCTGTTATTATAAAGGAAAATATTCTGAAAAATTCCCAGGACATTAAAAAAGAAAGGGCTTTTAGAAGAATGATGCACAAAAACACTAAGTGAGGATGAAAATTACAAAGAGATGCTTATGGAAAACCATATGGCAGCAAGTAGCTTACTTTTTAACTGTGTGGAAACACTGATACCTGCACACTATTAACAATAAGATGTTGGCAATCTCTAATTCTTCAAAACTGAGCTGCTTTCTGTTTGCTTGAAGGTTGAGACTTTGCCCCAAATACCAAATTTTAAAACATATTTGATTCAGTTATTGGAATCATTTGGATGTCCAAATCTACTTTTCTATGGTAGACTATAAAATCTAAGAATAGATTCAAGAATTTTCTATGCAAATGTAGCATTCAGGTGGAGATATGCTGTATGCATATGCTTAACAGGTTTTTAACAGTTTGAATTAATGGCTTGAATGCTTAAAAGTCTTTTCTTTGGGGCTGGAGAGATGGCTCAGTGGTTAAGAGCACTGGACCCAGATTCGATTCCCAGCACCCACATGGTGGCTAACAACCATTTGTAACTCCAGTTCTGGGGGAATCCAATGCCTTCTTCTGACCTCGGAGGGCATTGCATGACACAGGTGCACTTACACACATGTACGCAATACACTCATACACATAAAATAAAAATAATAAAGTATTTTTTAAGTCTTTTCTTTACAAAATAATGTAAAATAGGTCATTAATATTTTTACATGGGCTATATAGTGCAATGATAATTTTTTGGAGGCATTAAGTTGAGTGAAATAAATAATTGAAATTAATTTCATCTTTCTCTTTTCAGTCTTTTGAAATGTGGTTAATAGAAATTCTTAAATTGCATACCTGGCTTGCATACTATTTCTACTAGACAGCATTGACTCCATTCACCTTTAAAGGTACTGTCCTGACTCTCAGTCATTCTGAATAGAGGAACCAGCTATCTTGGCAGTATCACATTGACATGTGCTAATGATATGGACGGAGGGTGTCCAAGTTCAAAACAGTATGATGGTTGGAGGACACCTGTTCTAGCTTGTTCTGTTGCTGTTCTAAACATCATGACCAAAAGTAACTTGGAGATGAAAGAATTTATTTAATCCTACAGGTTACAGTCCATCATTAAGAAAAGCCAGGGCAAGGACTCAAGGCAGGAGCAGAAACCTCAGCAGAATGCTGCTTCCTGGCTTGCTCAACTACCTTTCTCTTTCTCTTTCTCTCTTCCTCTCTCTCACCTTCTCTTTCACCCTCTCCCTCTCCCTCCCTCCCTCCCTTCCTTGATTTATTTATTTCTATTTTATGGTATGAGTGTTTTGCTTGCACATATGTAAGTGCACCATGTGCATGCAATGCCTACAGAGGACAGAAGAGGATGTCAGATCCCTTGGAGCTGGTTGCTAGCCATTATGTGGGTGCTGGAAACTGAACCTGGGTCCTCTGTAGGAGCTGCCAGTACTCTTAACCACTGATCCATCTTTCCAGCCCCCACTATCTTTCTTATACAGGCCAGGATCACCATCCCAGGAAAGGCATTGCCTACAATGGACTGAGTCCTCCTACATCAATTAGCAATAAAAAAAAAACAACAACAACAACAACAAAAAAAACCCTCACAGACTTGCTACAGGCAGTCTGCTTTAGGAAATTCCTTAGTTGAGGTTCCTTTTCCTAGGAACTCTAAGTTTGTGTCAAGTTGACAGCTGAAGCTATCACAGTGCCCAACCCAGCATTTGTGTTGAAGTCACAGGCGCATGACCCTGGAGCTTCTAGTCTATCAGCTCTGTGTCAGCAAGCACTCCCCTCCCCTCCCCTTCCCCTTCCCTTCTTCCCTTCCCTCTCCTCCCCTTCCCTTCCATTTTGAGACAGGATCTCACTAAGTAACTGCTGGTTAGCCTGGAACTTGCTATGTAGTCTAGTTAGCCTTGAATTCATAGAGCTCTACCCGCTTCTGACCCCTGCCTTGCATGCTGGATTTAAAGGGTTGTGCACCACCATGCCCAGCCGAGCAAGCACATGGCTTCTCTCCCTGGGAGATCTAGCCAAGATCTGAGTACATATTCAAAAGTTCTTTTATTATTATTATTTATTTATTATTTTTATTTTATGTGTATGCATGTATTGCTTGCATGTATGTAAGTACATCCATGTCATGCAATGCCCACAGAGGACAGAAGAGAGCATCAGATCCCATGGAACTGGCATTATAGACAATTGTTAGTTGCCATGTGTTCTGCAAGAACAGTCAGTGTTCTTAACTGCTGAGCCATCTCTGTAGCCCCCATATTCAGAAGTTTTTAATGAATATATGTGGAAGGAATTTTATTATTTATTTATTTATTTATTTATTTATTTATTTATTGGTGTTTTTGAGACAGGGTCTCCCTGTAGCCCCAGCTGTCCTGGAACTTACTATGTAGACCAGGCTGGCCTTGAACTCACAGAGATCTACCTACCTCTGCCTCCCGAGTGCTGGGATTAAAGGTGTGCGCCACCATGCCCGGCCCCGGAATTTTATTTTTTTAGAGACATGGGAAGACAACAGGAACAAAAGTGGAAAATTTATTGGCACTAATCACCAATAAAAATACCCAGAGAAAGGAAGTTTTATTGTTATTACTAAGATTAAGAATGGAATTTCCTCATAAAGAGAAAGGAAGGGGAGCCGTAAATAAGAAGTGACCATGCTTAGCAGTGGGCGTTCAAGTAGGTTTTTACTACTAGAAAATTAGTGTGTGTGTGTGTATGTGTGTGTGTCTGTGTCTGTGTCTGTATCTGTGTGTGTGTGTTGTGTGTATGTGGGTGCCCTCAGAGACAAGAAGAGGACATTAGATACCCTGGAGATGGTGATTGTGAGCTTCCCGATTCTGGCATGTGAACTCAGGTCCTCTGAAAGAGCAGCAAGCCTTAACTGCTGAGCAACCTCTCTACTGCTCAAGTCGTTTTTAATACCATGATAATGCCACAGTTTCTAACTAAGCTGCACATTGGAAAGATGAGAATATTTACTTAACATGAGCAGAACCAACTAGGAAGTGTCTGGAATAAAAGTCACAGCAGCTCCCACCCCACTGTACCTGTTGCCAGGGGGTGCACACAGCTCCGCATAATACTTGATTTTGGGCTCCGTCCCACTGGTCCGCATGGTGGCCACACCTCCGTTAGCAAAGGTGAAAGTGATCATTTGACTGCTCCTACTGGTAGGAAGAACCTAGGAATTAATTCATACATGTTATACACAACATACACTCTTCTGACCTAATGAATATTGTCCCCTGGATAAGCAAGAAAATAAAATACCAAGCAAGTATATTCATTATAAAAGAACATTTTTTTCATGAATGAAATGCTAACAATTTATGAACATTAACTTCACAGACTAGCTTTCATCTCTGTAGATTTATTAAAGTTATCAAAATTTTATTCAAATTAAAACACATCATTTCAAATGATATTCATTTAAATAGATTAATAATGTACTACAAAAAATTAGATGTTTCAATGTTGTAAAGTGAAACTTGCCCATAAAAGGTTCACAAGGGTTTTTAAAAATTAATACAAAACTCTGACAGGTTAACTGTTAACTGTTAACTCCTAGAACTCCACAAAGTTATGAGATGTGTTTTAACAAACATAAACACAAGGGCAAAGAGGAAAAGAGGAGCTAGCAGTTGATGGGGCTATCAACCAATCACAGAAGTCAGAAAGCAGATGGCATTGCAGAACTGGTGTGATGGGACATGTGACAATGGGATTCCAGAACCTAAGGAGAAGGCAGAAGCAGGGAACTGAGCCACTGTGCACTGTGCACCGTGCACCAGCTTTAGAACTAGGAGCACCAGGTATGCCAAGGCCAGTGTGAGGCATGTGTGGAACACTGGGAAGGGTTAGAAAGAATCTACTAAATACTCCTGGATCTTCACTCCTATCTGGAGTCATAGGCCCAACTCTCCTCTGACTGCAGGAGAGGCTTAAATTCTCTGGAGTTTGAGTCAGAAAGGCACAGGTACTGGGAACATCAGGCACCATAGATGGAGGGGGATGGAGAAACAAACAGACATCCCAGGCCTGCCTCTAGCCACACCTCCAGGACCTTCACATGCTAACATCTCTTAGAAAATCAATTAGAGTTAAGCTTCTTTCTAACAGCCCAATAGCTCTAGGTGAAGGTCATTCTTAAAACAGTTCACTTGTTACTCAATATTCCTGAAATGAATCAGGTCATTTGTCTTACACACATACAGAGCTTCCAATCAGTTAAGTATCTAAAAGATAATAAAAGAATTCCAGGTCCCTGAGAAAGACACTGGATTAATGACAAGTCCAAAACAAATAGAAAGAAAAAAAAATTAAAGAAGAACTCGAAGGAAATAAAGACAATATGGGTGAGAAATATTCAATTAAAAAATGTGTGTGTGTGTGTGTGTGTGTGTGCGTGTTTGTGCCTGTTTATGTGTACCAGGTGCATGCAGGTGCCTGCGGAGGCTAAAGGGCATTGGATCCCCTGGAATTGGAGTTATAGGTGGTTGTGGGCTGCCACATGGGGTCCTCTGTAAGAGCAGTAAGCTTTTTTAACCACTGAGCCATCTTTCCATCCCCTAATTATATTTTTAAAAAAGAATCCTTGGGGTTGGAGAGATGGCTCAGTGATTAAGAACACTGGCTGCTCCTGCAGAGGACCTGGGTTTGATTCCCAGCAGCCACACAGCAGCTAACAGTCATCCATAACTCCACTTCCAGGGGATCTGATGCCTTCTTCTGACCTCCGTGGGCATTGTACTACATAGGTGTACTTACATACATGCAGGTAATACATCCATACACAAAATAAAAATAATAAATATTTTTTTAAAAAAGAATCCTTACAAAGATACAGTGCACAGAAAATAACAGGATGCAGTTTTGAAAAAAAAAATCAAGAATAGAACTGAAATCAATAGCCAACAGAAGCATCAAAAGTTAAAAGTTGGGAGTCAGAGAGATGACTCAGTAGTTGAGAACACTGGCTGCTCTTAAAGAAGCCCTGGGTTCATTTCACAGCATCACAGATGACTCGCAACCATCTGTAACTCCAGTCCCGGGGATCCCATGCCCTCTTCTGGCTTCTTTAGGGACCGCATTCATATAGTACACTTACATACATGTAGGCAAAACACCCATTCATATAAAATAATACACTTTAAAAAATGTTCCTAAAGTTAAAAGTTGAGAAAATCCTCCAAAAAGTAGTAGAGATAGACAAGAAGAAAGAAAGTGGAACATGAGTTCTGGAGAGCTAGCATCTAGCTAAGAACTCGTCATAAAAACAACCAACCAGCCCCCTTCCTTGATATATACAGGAAGAAAACAGAGAAGTATTGGAAAGGAGTCCATAGCCCCGAAAGACACACTGTGACTGTCAACTTGATTGGATTGAGTGGTGTCTAGCAGATCTATGAAGCACACTCTGGGTGTGTGTTGGGGACTCCTGCTGTTTTGGGTCGTAGTCTCTCCATGTCTGGATAGCCGCAAGTCGGCCCGGAGCATATTGGAAGAGACTCCTCTTTCAGCGGGGTGCCTCCTACCCTCTTCCTGACTCACCTTTGAAGTGGCCGCCACAGATGCCCTACCAGAAACATGGCCCCTGGCACAGAAACTGCCAGGTTTTTCCTGTGTGATAATCAGGCATTGTCTGACAGCCTGATAGAAGCCCACCGCCACATGTAAATGGGACATCCTAAAAGCACCTATCAACTAAGGCTTTTGCTACTGCCTCCACACTATAAATATCCTGGTTTCCCCCTAATAAATCGGAGGTGAATCACTAAGACCTGGAGCAGAGCTGAATCACTAAGACCTGGAGTGGAGCTGAATCACTAAGACCTGGAGCTGAGCTGAATCACTGAATAAAGGAGCTGTACCACGAGCTGTATCACTGAGTCAGACTGAGCTGTATCCCCGGAGGGGGCTATCCCTTCGTAAACAACCACTCGTGAAGATCTTGCTTTCGCCATTCTTGCACCTCCCCTCATGACCCGGTGGCCGACGGATCACGTACATAGAGGGAGTGCCCGGTAGCTTGGAATGGAACTCGCCTAGAAGCGCAGCGACCCACAGAGTCGCCAGCATCTGGTAGCCACGGAGAGCCAGGGACCTGCACAGCAGGGACCCGAACAGCAACGGTGCGCACAATGGTGCACCCCAGCGGCGCGCGAGAGACCGGCGCCATGCCCAGCAGCTGGTGCTCCGAGATCCCCGCGCGCCCACAGGTGTGTCTGTGAGGATGTTTCCAGAGACAACTTGATCATAAGAACTCTGACCTAATCAATGGTTGAATGTATTGCTGACTTTAATAGACTTCCTGGGAGGAGGTAGAACTGAGGAAGGTAGGGACTAGGAAGTGGGTCACTGGGAGCCTTCAAAGGTATAACGGCTTGGCTCCTTCCTATATTCCACTTACTTCCTGTCTACAATGAAGTGAACAGCTTTCTTCTACATTGCCATGGGCCTAAGAGCAATGGAGCCAGGCAAGCACTGACTGAACCTTCTGAAACAGTGAGCCCAGATAAATCTTTCCTCTTTTAAATTGCTTCTCCCAATTGCCAAAATGCCAGAGAATCTAATTACACCAAGTAATCACAAAATTGAATAAAAAGAACTGTGAATCAACACAGTGTGAAATTTTAGAACATGAAGTTCAGAGAGAAAGTACTAAAATCTTTCCAGAAAGTGAACAAAGCCAGTTGTAAGGTACTGACTATAGTGTTAACATCTCTGTAGGCAGCACACAGTGGCCTCAACTCTGCTAAAAAGATGAACAAGCAGATGCTTAATGTAGTACTATAAAGCAGAGCAATAATGGAGCAATGTGTTCAAAACTCCCAAATTAGTAGACTGTGAGGGCAAAACACATGTTTGGACCTAAAGGCCTCCCCAGGCCAGATTTACTTCCCATTCACACACCTCCCCACCCTCTTCCACCCCAACCCTAAGCAATTAGAAAACATGATCTAGGAAATGAATACAGAAAGAGGAAGCCATGAAGTCAGGAGCAAGGGGCCCAGCTTTGGCAAATGGCATTCCAAGGATGACAGCTGTGCACTGACTCCAGAGAACAGCTGGCTAGTCTGCATGGAAGGCTGAGGAGGGAGGCCAATGGAAACAAACGAGCACACACAGCTGAAACCTGGGAGCATGTGGAAAATGTGCCAGAGAGGCATTGGAAAGATTTGGGAAAACCCAGATGATGGTGGCACAGAAATCCAGGCAAACAGATGAAGAAAGCAATGATCAATGACAGGAAATGCAGTTGTTTATAGAAGTCAGAGAAGCTTCATGAAGAATACACTACTTGAGCTGGAAAGATGGCTCAGTGGTTAAGAGCACTGGCTGCTCTTGCAGAGGACCCAGGTTTGATTCCCAGTGCCCACATGGCAGCTAACAACCATCTGTAACTCCAGTTCCAGGGAATTTGGTGCCCTCTTCTGACCTCCACAGGCATTGCATGACACATGTACACTTATCTACATGCAAGCAATATACTCATACACATAAAATAATAATAATAATAATAATAAAATATTAAAAAAAGAATATGCTACTTAGTAAAGCAGGCCATAGTAATGACTAACCATAATTAAAAAGCTCAGATGTGGTTTGAGGGGGACTTGTGAATGTGGGAAGTGTACACACAGACTCTTTATCTCCATAATGGAGAGTGACTAGGTATAACTCAGGTATGTCAAAACATCGGTGAAAGAGCACATTATTTATAAAGTTGATGGCAAACACTAGGAGAAATAACTGAGAAGACGGTTGGTTATCTCAGCATGGAAATAAGGTATCATAATTCATCATAATCCTTTTCATGCTATTTATCTCTTAGAAATATTTTGTGTGCATATGAAAATAAAACCCAGAAAGGTAAATATCAAAGAAGATGTCTAACTCATCAGGCTATTCCTGCCTTCCTCTTAAACCTTGGCCAGTCAGCATGACTCTTCTGCTACCTCTGGCTCCAAGGGGGATTCACAAGGTGGAGCCAAAGCAAGAGCATGCTTTACAGCTAACAGCCATGTTCAGAGAGAAGGGCAAAATTAACTACAGAAAGGTAGTGGTTCTCCCAGGGTGGTCTAGCATCCATGTCACTAGGAAGCTTGTTAGAAATGCAAATTCTTTGTCTGTACCCCAGACCTACTTCATCAGGAATCCCAGGGTGGATGGGCTTTAGCACTGTTCATTTGCTTGAGATAGAATATCATTATACAACCAATGATGAGAGATGCTGATGAAGAGAAGCTGGATCCAGAGTCTAAAGCCAGACACCACCTTGACTCTTACCTGTCTCAGCACTTCTAAGTAACAATTTCCTTTTGTGTTAAAGGATGGCTCTGTGTGTCATCTATCATCAAATGACTTTGAGATCCCTTTCATTTCTAGCCCATGATGTCTACTTTTCCAAATATTTTATTTATTCTTTCTGCAATGCTAAGACTCTAACCCAGAGCCTTGTGCATGCTAGGCAAATACTCTACTACTGAGTTATATTTCCACTCCCAATTTTCCATGAACTATATAGATTACTCTTTTTAAATTGTTTTAATTTCTTTTTTGTTGTTGGTTTTTTTGTTTGTTTCGTTTTGTTTTTTTGAGACAGGGTCTTCCTGCAGTCCCAGCTAGCCTGGAACTCACTATGTAGACCAGGCTGGCCTCAATCTCACAGAGATCCACTTGCCTCTGCCTCCTGAGTACTGGGATTCAAGGCATGCACCATCATGCCTGGTGGTATTGTACATTTAGAATGATACTTAACCAACTTCAATGAACTATGTGAATAAATAAATCTCCTTTAATTGTAGAAATGGTAAATAAAAAAGAAATTAGTTGATAAAAGTAAACAGGACTTACAGCTTTCTTATCAGGCTGACTGTCATCATAGCCAGTTGTAAGGTCCCTAATTGCAGAGACTTCAAATCTGCCACAAGTTTTGGGATAATTATTCTTCCCATCATAGTTTCTCAGGTTTCCAAATAGTGTTTGAATGGTCCCTTGGTCATGGCAGACAAAATACGAAGCTTTGGTTATATGGTAGCCATACCTGTCAAAACACATTCATGCAGAATGAGTAACAGTCCTGTAGAGTGTACACAGGATATGTGTCAGTACATTCCAAAATAAATAAGACAGGTAACCAACTTCACAGGAGTAAACTAGAATTTAAAAAAGAGGTCCAGAGCTGGAAGCTGGTTCCGTGGATAAGGGTACTTGCTGCCAAGCCTGACAATCTGAGTTCAATACCCATGGCAAAAGGAGAAAACCAACTCCTGCAAGTTGTCCTCTGACCACTACATAAGTGGCATATGTGTGTCCATGCACATACAAACATACATATACATAGACAATAAATGGAAGACCTCACTATGATCCCCAGAACCTATGTAAAAAAGGCTGGGCATGGTGGTGCAGGCTTGTGATCCCAGTGCTGGAGAGACCCAGACAGGAAGATCCCTGGGGCTCTCTGACCAGCCAGCTCTCTCTCTCTCCTCTCCTCTCTCTCTCTCTCTCTCTCTCTCTCTCTCTCTCTCTCTCCTCCCCCCCCCAAAGGATCAGCCTGAATTGGTAAATCACAGTTTTACTGGAACACAGCTACATGGGTTACTTTTTATGCTGTCTCAGCTGTTTCTCATCAGTGGACAGAGCTCAGTACTTGCTACAAAGGCTGACTAGATTATAAATACATTTAAGTCACACTCTTTAAGCCATTTCTGCAATTAACATTTTCATGTGTTAGCATCCACACAACTGCAAATGGTCATTACTAATCAGTGGTGACTCATCATATGGAAAAGAAATAGAATCTATGACCAAAGTAAGAACACTTGAAATAGTAATATTTCATGCACAAGAATAAAAATATTGCTAATATTGCTTAAATCCAGCATAATCAATATAAACTTACTCCACATAGATGGCTTTTAGCTGCTGAGACAAAGACAAATTCTTGGTTGCTAGAAAGCTCGCCAGCTCTGCACTTATGACGGCAGCGCTGACTCCGTCTTTGTCCAGAACGAAGGGGCAGCACATATATCCTGCAGAGACAGTGGCAGACACACCCTCAGTGGTTCCCTTCACTGCACTGGGACAGGCCAGCTGAGTGCAGTGCTGGCCATTATATATCAGAGAGGGCACAGACCCAAGCACGTGCATATTTTTCATTTGCCAGCATATATTTGAGAGTTTAGCTCTGCATGCAGTTCTGTACTGTAGTGCTTATCACAACTGCTTTACACACAGAAGGTCCTGTTTGAGCCCCACTGGATCATGGTGTGTTTAGCCTACATTGAGCTGGAAGTGATGGTATATGGCTATAATCCCAGCACTTGGGAGATGGAGACAGGAAGATCAGGGGTTCAGGGTTATCCTTGGGGGGCTGGAGAGATGGCTCAGCGATTAAGAGCACTGGTTGCTCTTGCAGAGGATCTGGGTTCAGTTCCCAGCCCACATGGTGACTCACAACTGTCCATAACTCCAGTTCTGAGGCTCTGATGCCCTCTTCTGACCTCTGTGGGCATTTCATGGCATGGGTATACTATACATGTAGGCAAAACCACTTATAGACATAAAATAAAATACAGAGGGAGGCAGATCTTTGTGAGTTTGAGGCCAGCCAGGTCTACATAGGGAGTCCCAGGCCAGCTGGGGCTACAGGAGACCCTATCTCAAAAAGACAAATAATAAAATACACCCCCGAATAGTTTTTACTAAGTTAACAACTAAGCAATTCTTGGGCATAAACAACAGAATTTCCTATACCTATGCCTAGCTTTTGCTTCTGCTCATGTATGCTGATAGCTTAGGACAAGGGTTTTTCAGTCATTGTAGTTGGACCTTCAACATCCTTTTCCATAACTCTGAGGACAGTACCTGCCCCCTGGGCAGACTCAGCACACACTCATTAGCACTGTTGGAGGTGGGTGGGCCTTATATTATACCCAAGCCTGGACATTCAACACCATAGCTCCCCAAATATGTGGATGTTTGTGCTGCCAGCAAAATGTCGACTCTGTCAGCTATGTGTGGAAGGCCCAATTATTTGCAAGATACTCCTTTTTGTGGAAAAAATATGAGAAGCTAATTTTGGAGTAGGGAAGCTCAACACTCAGTTGGAAGAAGAGAACCAGGGTTAACCGTGTTCTTGTTTCACTGGGATCTTTTGAACTCAAATCCGAGTCTTTCTCTCACTTATTTATATCTTTTCTATGAACCAATTCTGTGATCCCAATTAATACTTCTTACCAATAGCTTCTTCAAATGCAAATAAGACAGTCTTCCCTTGGTCTATTAGCTGTTTGGTTCTGTTCCCCATCCACTTGAAGCCAGTTAATGTTTCCTAAAGGAATAATTTAAAAGAAAAAGAAATGTCTTGGGGTTGGGGATGTAGCTCAGGTGGTAGAGTGCTTGCCTGGCCCTGGGTTCAGTCCCTAGCACCATATAATCTGGGCATGGTGGTGCATGCCTACAATCCTTGGCTACATATCAAGTTCGTGGGCTATATGAAATTTTGTCTGAAAAAAAAAATAATAAAGGAAAAATGTCTTGGGAAAATGGGAAGTCCAAGTTCCATAAACATCTTACCTCAAAATGAAAGCCCTCCTTCAAGGCAATAGCCCGCAAGATTTTGGAGGAGACAGTGCTGGACAACATGTAAGTATCTTTGAGGGCCCTGCGATCTTGGTTCTTTTCTTTCCAGGAAGTGAAGAGCCACCAGCCCAAGAGGGCCCCCAGCTCGTTGCCTGAGAATACTCTCCACTCACCACTGCAAGAGAAACAAAGCCTTTTCAGCAACCTTCAGGAAGGCATAGAAGCCACTGGCTCAAGACAGCTAGGCAAACAAGGCCTGGCATACTTTCTATAAGACCGTTCTTGTCTTTAAATAATCAGACACAAATGGAGCTCCTACAAACAACTGAGCAGCTTCCACATATCGGCCAGTTCATCCAGACGAATATTAATGTCTTTGAAGGTGGTCTACAATTAGAATGCAGAGATGACAAAGGATACTTTGATTTCCATCTCTGGCAAAGACTATGGTTTGAAAAAGTACCAGACACTCTTATTCTTTGTGTAGGCTTCATGGTCACACATTGTGCCAGTACCCTACTGGTGTTCCTCTGTCTGTTAAACTTAATTCCTCCTTGAAGGACCAGTGCCGTACCACTGGCAAATGCTGATCTGCAAAGCCAGTACCACGCAAAGGACTTTGCCTCTTCAGGGATGGACACACTGTTCATATTAAGAGCAATTATAAAGTAAGGGTAGATCACAAAAAGTCATTTCAATTCCTAACACACATTGGGTTGTTTAACTTTGCATAACATGGGTCAAGGATGTAAATACCTGCTCTTAGGATCAGCACCTTGTCCTGTTAGAGGAACCACCAAAGGTTCAGAGAGATGATTTATAAAACAAATGCAAATTAAATGGAAGCTTTTCCACATGGTCTCAACCTCCCCAGGAATATGTTACTACCAAAGGTGGCATCTTTTATATTTTCCATGACACAGATAAAATTAATTTTACCTGTCTTGCTTTTCTGCCACAGCAAGTCTATCAGCATCTGGGTCATTTGCTAAAACAATTTTTGCCTTGATTTTGTCAGCCAAAGCAAAAGACAAAGTCTGAAAAAGAATACAGAAAATAAAAGATCACTTAAATTATAAACTGAGCATATTTTAGTCTGTAAAAATGTTTGTGTTCTCATGAACTGAAGGACTTTCCCTCAGTGGGAGGCTACAGGATTTTTCTGGAGCTGGTCTTGCTTGTTCAGATTTTATTTTCCTATGTTGGAGGTCAAATAAAGAGAGCTTCAGTATCCATCCCATCTCTACCCTGGGATTGTACAGAAACAGGGCAGAATGTAGTGGGACTGGTATTTCCAGGCACTGTGTATGTTCGACCATGCAAACCAAGACAACCAACTCTCTTAATATCATTACTACCCAACCTTTAGCAATGGTATGTGAACCATAATGTCAACATTCTTTAATGATCATTAAGGAATAAAAATAAAATAGCCCCTCCATTCTATTACTGTTATTTCTTGGCAATAAGGAAACTATAAATTTCATGTAAAGGATAATTTAGATTTCAGTTCTTACATCCTCATGGTAAAAATATCAAGTTTGAAACTTCCTTTAATAAATTAATGATGGAGCTGGAGTGATGATGGCTCAGTGGTTAAGAGGACTGGTTGCTCTTGCAGAGGACCTGGGTTCAATTCCCAGCACCCACATGGTGGCTAACAATCCTCTGTAACTCCAGTTCCAGGGGATCTAACACTCTCATCTGACCTCCATGGACACTGAACAACACAGATGCACTTACATGCATGCAGGCAATACACTCATACACATATAACAAAAGTAATAAATAAAATTTAAAAAATAATGATTATGCAATATATGTTATTTTTAGTGACAGCACAATGAGAACCAATAAAAATATAATTTACTTGATAGCAATAATTTTGACTCTAAAAGGTAGATTTTATTATTTAATAAAATTGGGTTACCAAGACACCTTTACCCTCCTCAGGATTCGGGTATTTGACAGTTGGGAACTCTGGATCTGGATCTTTCTGTTGGGGAACAGCCTCTGGAGGAGCAAGGTCAAATGCCTTAAAAGCCGACTGCACAAACTCATGACCCACACCATGGACAGAGGTATGCACGAACTTCACCTGGGTCTCCTTGTTCACACCCCTAGAGTCAGACAAAGCAGAAAGTGGCAAAGGATACAAACAAGACTCTAAAGTGGAGGATTTACAAAATTTCAAGCAGCCAGAGTCTTCAGAATATAAAAATCCATACAATAAGAATGTGTAATGCGGGGGCTGGAGAGATGATTCAGCTGTTAAAAGCACTGACTGCTCTTATAGAGGACCTGAGTTAAGTTCTCAGAACCTACATGGTGGCTAACAACCATCTGTAACTCCAATTCCAGGGGATCTGATATCCTTTTCTGGCCTCCATAAGTATTGTACAACATGGGTGTACTTACATACATTCAGGGCAAAACACTCATACACACAAAAAAAGAATGTGGGCTGGAGAGATGGCTCAGTGGTCAATTATGAACATCTGCTATTCTTCCAGAGGACTCAGGTTCAATTCCCAGCACCCACATGATGACTAATGACTGTAACTCCAGTTCCGTGGGCTCTGACACTCCCTTCTGGCCTCTGCAAGGCATTGCATGCCTGTGATACACTTACATACATGCAGGCAAAACACTCAAAAACATAAAATAAAAATAATAAATAAAAAGTTTAAAAAAGAATGCATAGACAACTGAATGTCCTAATTTCATTTTAAGAAGAAACAAAACATATTCACATTCCCTAAATCTCCCTATATATTTATCTCCAGTGTACGCACATATACAATTTTGCTCTAGAGCTATCCTCAGCAAATCTGCTTCCACTCACTCTGATTATGTTTCATGGTCCAGCTCTCAGATCTGCAGTGTGATTCAACAAAGACTGGCTCTGTCTCCAGAATGACACCTACAGTTGGGCCCATGGGAGCTGTCTATCTGTGGCATTGCCTGAGCTGGCTCCTGAGCGCCACATACTCTGTATTAGCTTAAAAAATTATTTTCAAAATTTCCTTTTCAGGCCTAGTGAGATGGCTCTGTGGTTTAGGCACCTGCAGCTAAGCCTGATGACATAAGTTTGATCCTGTAACCCTCCTAGCAGGAGAACTGACTCTTGCCGAGTGTCCTCCAAATGCACACTGTGGCATGTGCCCCAAACCCCCCAAATAAATAAATGTGATATTTCATAAACTTGGAATTCTGTTTAGATTGAATAACAATGATAAAAATAAAATGAACAGGATACAGAAAAATAAAAACACAAGATTTTAAAAAATGTCAATGGTGATTTCTAGAAATGTATCAATTTCTTTTGGAAATGAATAAACGAAAAAAGTTTCCTTTAAGAAAATGGTAGTTTAAAACAAGCATATGTGCTGGGCATGGTGCCGCACACCTTTAATCCCAGCACTTGGGAGGCAGAGGCAGGCGGATCTCTGTGAGTTCAAGGCCAGCCTGGTCTACCTAATCAGTTCCAGGACAGCTGGGGCTACAGGGAAACCCTGTCTCAAAACACAAAAACAAACAAAAAAAACAAACAAACAAACAAAAAACCCAAAACCACCACCACCACCACCACCAGCAGCAACAACAACAACAAAATATGTTTGAAAATGTATCTGAAAAAACAGATAGGCAAGATCAAGGAAGATAAATCTGAAAAAAAAAAAACCCCTGTGGCCCAAGGAGACCCGTAGATGGTATGGCCTCTCCCTTCAGACTGTCTCCTCGCTCTACACTGGAGCTGCCAGGCCCAGGTTGACTAACAAATACATTAGATGACTTAGGGATTCAGTTTCTTGCTGGGGGACAATGAGGAACAGAGGGACCTCCAACCTTCTGAAGGACAGCACAGTCACCCTACTCAGCACTTCACTATGAGCACTGTTTGCCCCCGACTGAACAAATGGGTTCAGTGCCTTTAAAAGCAAAGGACCAGGACAATACCAGAAGGCATCCATGAGAAGGCATTCACACTGTATTCCTGCTGGGGGGTTTGAAATATACAATACACACATACACAAGTAGAAGAGAAATATCAGTCATTCCTCTTCAGCACTTTGCAGTTAGGTTTTTGTGTTCAGTGTGTGTGTGTCAGTCAGTGGGTATGGTGTGGGAGTGGTATAGTATGTGTATCTGTGTGTGCAGGTGTGTGCATCCTTGCATGTATGGAGGCCAGAGCAGGACATCAGGTGTCTTGATTGAATGCTGTCCACCCTATTCACTTGAGACAGGGTCTATTGCTCATCCTGGATCTTATGTACATATATGGCCACCCCTGGCTTGTTATGTGGGTGCTAGGAATTCAAACTAACAAGCTCATACTTGTGCAACAAGCACTCTTACCCAGTGAACCATCTCCCCGATCCTACATTTCTTTTTAATGTACACATATAGATGTATACACACATGCTCATATACACACAGCTATATACATATATGTATGATTTTATAACAGGTTAAACTGTGGCCCACGAGGCGGCCACTTGCTCTTGTAATTAAAGCCCCCTTTGTATGGTTCACTGACTGACTGGTGTGGTGTTTGTATTTAACAGCTATACTGAGGGATAAAGACAAGCTCCATGTAACTTACAAAGCCAGAGTCACTATCTGTTCCTTTAAGAAAAACTCGGCAACTCAGTAGCTGGCCTTTTCAACAGATGCAGCTAGAGTCTGCACCAACTAAAGGAAAAGAAGATTAATGGACATTGATAGAATTTGGTTAAATCGTATTAGCTGAAGTGAAGACACAATCATTACCTGTGGAAACAGTATTTCTTAAGGTCTTCAAAGTAGGCCTTACTTATGGAAGCACTGGGGTTATGAAGAAGTGGACTACTGTCAATCAAAGACTCGTCCCAAGCTTGAGGCCAGGGCTCTAGATTTTCTTCAATAGCTTGAGAAATGCCCTTATCATGCGGAGAGATGATCTGTGCTCCATTGTCCCAATAGACCTAGAGAAGCCAGGAATGTATTCAGCAGGTTCGGGGTACTCCTGAACAGCACAGGGATGGGGCACCATAGGAGGAGAGAGCAAGGGGGTACCTTATAGCCATTGTCTTGCTTTGGATTGTGTGAGGCAGTGATCATGATCCCGGCACAGAGTTTCAGATGTGACACTGTATAGGGCTGAACAGATCAGGAGATGGTTCTTAACAAAGATTACACACACCGGAAATGGGAAATGCCTATTGGACATTATTTGTGTCACCTCATTCTCCCTTCATAGCCCTAACATAAACATGCCATTCAGTACTTTTGTGCCCTATCCAAGCAACACCCAGAAGCTACCTCATCTGTGGTTTTGGCCTGATCTGTTTCAGTTACTTATGGTCCAGAGAGTAATATTTGTCTTAACTCTTTCAACAGGGGCCACATACATAACTTCATGAGAGCATATGGCTGTAATTGTTCAGTTATTATTACTTTTATTAATCTTATTTTATAATTAAAAAATTATATTGGACTTATTTATGTTTATTTTATGAGTATGAATGTTTTGACTGCATGTATGTTAAGTGTACCCATGCACACAATGCCTGTGGATGCCAGAAGGGGGCATCAGATCCCCAGAAGTTCGAGTTATGGATGGTTGTTAACCGCCATTAAGTGTTCTGGAAACCGAACCTGGGTCCTCTGCAAGAGCAACCAGTTCTCTTAACCACTGAGCCATCTCTCCAGCCCCAAGCTCTTAATCTTTTATGTGCCTAACTTGTAAGTTAAACTTTCATAAGTATGAACGCAGGCTATATAAGCTTTTATATTTCCACAGCTTCAGGCTTCCACTGGGTCTTAGAATGCAATGCCCCTGTATAAGTGATGACTACTATATTCTTACTATCCTTGGAACTAACTGGCTTCCCAAAGTTCCAGAATGTTCACCATCCTCAGAAAACAATGAATCACTTCCTAGCTGATCCTTCCTTCTACCTTCTTTTTGGATGAGCTAGAAAACTCTCCAAACAAAAAGATGGGCGAAGTATCCACTCCCCATCCATTCAAAGCTTTTGCTCAGGACTCAAGCTGAAATGTAGCTTATCCTCTGCAACTTACTCCCTTCTCCTCCTCATTTTTGTTTTAAAGGAAAAGTTGAAAAAAAAAAAAAAAGAGTTGTGCACTTGTCCAGGTTGTTCCTCATGTCCCACCGGGTTAATATCTTTTCTGACATTTCAACTTAGCTTCCATCATTACAAGATGACCTGCCAAAATGGAGGAGGCAGCTTTGCATCATTCCCGCCATGGCTGCAGATGAGATTTCTACACAAGTAGCCTGAGATTTGCACCATTGGCTCCTCTCTACCTTCCCACCACAGCTTTCCCTTGGAGGGTAACATCACATCTTTGAGTGTATATCCTGGTACAAAAGAAGGGGCAGAGCCAGTTAGGTGTGGTGGCTTCCATCTGAAATCCCAGCACCTTGGTGGCAGAGGCAAGCTTGAGGCCTGGTCTATACAGTGAGTTCCAGGCCAGCTAGGGCTACATAGCAAGACCCTGTTTCATAAAAGAGGGCAGAATCACCCCATAGTGTGGGAAGATGATCGGGAGACACTCATTTAGTCCAGCTCTCCTACTGTAATAAAGGCTGATTAAAACTTAGGTTGTACTGAAGATAATTAGGATGCAATGTTCCCATCAAATAATGAAATCTGAACTGCACAGGCTGTGATGTCAAGTGCTGCTAGGTTAGGGACACCCAGTGAGATGCTGCAACTGGTGTCATTACACTGGGGACAGCAAACACAAAGCCAGCACGACTTCCTTCTGCGTCAACACACTCTCATTTCTACTTGGGGGAAGGAACCATACTAGATAATGTTTTATTAAAACACACTTTCAGCATCAGGCCCTGTTCTTAACAGCTAGGTCCACTAAAATATGACAGCTCTCACAGTCCCTAGTGGCCTTTGCTTTACTTTCTGTTTCATTAAGGACTTGATAAAACTCAAGTCAGGAACAATATTGGAAATGAAACAGGTATTTAAAGCTGGCACAGCAGCTTGTCAAAAATACCATAAGATAGTGTTTGAGTGGATTCAGATTTAGACTCAGGAAATTTCCCAATTGTGATAACTACAGACGTGAAATGGGGAGAAAGAGCGTCCCCTAAAGGGTTCTTAGTCTCATTCATAAAAGAATTTAAGAATCGACCAAACAGAAGCTTTAGGACAATATTATTGGAATTTTAAGGAAAATTCCCAGGACATATGAGCTGTTAATCTCACTAGCTGCCTTGAGGAGGAGAATGGAGGAGAGAAGGAAAGAAAGTCATGAAGCCATGCAGGTTTAGAGCCTGTATGGAGGTCAGACACATGGCTGACGGGCAGCAACATGGCTGGGAGAAGGAAACTTTGGAGAAACAGTGAAGAAATACAAGATGCTAGGGCAGCCCAAAGCATTAAGGAAAGCATGTCTAGAAAAGGAATAAGAAGAAAAGGAGAGATTATGCCTTTCTGAATTCTTCAGAAAAGCAGGCAGACTCACAGAGATGTTTGTGTCTACGTGTCTGTGGCCGGTGCAGAAGCACTGCTCTGGGAGGTGAGATTCCAGGCAGGAAAAGTTT
Organism: Nannospalax galili; assembly: GCF_000622305.1. Lineage (NCBI taxonomy): Eukaryota > Metazoa > Chordata > Mammalia > Rodentia > Spalacidae > Nannospalax > Nannospalax galili. The sequence continues at coordinate 1,303,922 of NW_008338710.1, read as the reverse complement.
ACCATCTCATTAACGCACTAGGTATTTGGCCCATCTATTTAGCATAACTAGGTAACCTCCCTTCCTAGGGGTGGTCCTATAACCAGGTGATTGACCAGTGAGACTGGAAAGGTAGGTCTTCCAACAGACAGACTTCAGAGTCTTGACCAGTAAATTTTTTTTGGTCTTTTTAGGTCTGCTTCCTAAGTGCTGGGATTAAAGGCCTGCACCATCACACCTGGTCTTTGACCAGTTGATCTTATGGAGCTATTTGCTATTCTAACAGATCTACCTACCAAATTAAAAAATAAACAAACATTTGCTAATTTGCTAAAAGAGTCATAGAATGCCCAGGAAAATTATACCTTTTTTTTTTGTTGTTTTTCAGTGCTGGGGATTGAACTTAGCCCTTGTATGTGCTACTACTGAGTTAGGCCCCAGCTTTGAATATTATACTTAAAAAACCAATTCTGAATCAAATGTCGCATACCAGAAATGTATCACTAGGATGTGGGTGAAGCTTCCCTGCAGACAGGAACTAGCCCAACAAACACCATGGAGCGCTCTTTCACCGAAATACCTGAATCCAATAGTATCAAAGCCCATAAAACTCACCAAGTCCCATTCATGCTATGACAAGAAGTTAGAAAAGGAAATGGTGATTTACCACAAAAGGGGTCGGGGTGATGTCAGAGAAGAGGTGCACCGGAATCCTCTGGCTGATAAATGTGGTTGCAGCCAGTCGGGCAAACCTAGAAATACAATGACAGGAAGAAAAGGAGAATCAAGTGTCAGGCTGTGGGTGACAGAAAGAAGCAAACAAACTTTCACCCTGGGAACGAACTCAGGGTCTCATGCATGCCAGGCAAGCACTCTTGCAACTGAGCTACATCCCCAGCTCCATTCAACACTTCTTGAGGTTCATACCGAATCAGAGAAGGAACACATTTCTTTCTTTTTTTTTTGGGGGGGGGGTCTTTTTGAGACAGGGTCTCCCTGTAGCCCCAGCTGTCTTGGAACTCACTATGTAGACCAGGCTGGCCTTGGACTCACAGAGATCCGCCTGCCTCTGCCTCCTGAGTGCTGGGATTAAAGGCATGCACCACCAAGCCCGGCGAACACATTTCTTACAAATGTTCACATTGACATAGACATCAGGACATCAGGACCAAGGATAGTCAGAGTCATCTCATGCCACCCTCTGTGTATTATAAAAGTCCAGGCACCTCACCGTGCCACATGTCCAATGGCCACTGAGCATCTGAGCCAGGCCTGCATTAAAGTCCTTCAACTCTGTCCATCTCAGCTTACTTCAGTGGCTCTTGCTCGGGCATTACCCCTCACAGGGTATATTCAGTTGTCACCCTCAGGGGAGGAGATGTGCTACTGGCAATTGATGGGAAGAGGCCAAGGATGCTGCTAAACACCCTGCAATGCACAGGCAGTCCCCCACAACAAAGAACTGTCTAGCTGGTGTGACATCACACATCAGTATGCAGAGGCTAAGGTGCCATAGTCTATACCTATCACAATACAGCACAAACTCTAACTGGGTGTGTTTTGTTTGTTTATTTATTTTGGAAACAGGGTCTCACTATGCAGCCCTGGCTGGCCTAGAACTCACTATGTAGACCAGGCTAGCATTGAATTCACAGAGAATTCTGCCTCTGCCTCCTGAGTACTGAGATTAAAGGTGAGCACCATACCTGGCATAGGTGCTGTTTTGAAATAGAAGATAGATTGGTATGTGCATGCATGTGTCCACACACACACACACACACACACACACACACACACACACACATGAGATCTTGTTCTAATTAGCCTTTAAAAAGATTTTAAGTCTTTGACATTTTTTTCTGGCTCTTAGCAGAGTGTAGAACACATCATGTAATCTTTCTTCATTATTGGAATAAGGTACTCTATGAGCCATTTACTTCCAAATAACCACGATACCAGCCTGAATGTATTACTCATTCTCTCTCCAAATATTTCTCTCTCCTTTTTCATTTTTACGTGGGGCGGGGTGGCGGGGACATGTACCATGGTATATGTGGTAGTCAGAGGACATCTTGCAGGAGTTAATTCTCTTTCCACCCGGGGATCCAACTCAGGTCCTCAGGCTTGGTGGCAAGCACCCTCACCCACTGAGCCACCCTGCCAGCCACTGAGCACCAGTTTCGTTAAACACTATTCTGGGAGGCAGCAGGGACACAAAGAGGAGACCTCCGCACTTAAACAATAAGAGTTCCCGCCATTAATAATAATACAAAGCAATCTGACAGGTGAAAAAAAAAGTCTCTATATAGTAGAAAGTGATTTAAAAAAAATAGAACAAAATGCACCAAAATAATTTTAACAAAAGTATTAATAAAATCCAAACTCTATTCATTATAAGGCACAAAGTCAATTTCACATTTGTGACATTTCATCATGTCTTTAAGTGGATATCCAAGGCCACATCCCAAAGTTATCAATGGAGACAATACACACACACACACACACACACACACAGAGAGAGACACACGCGCGCGCGCACATGACATACATGATGAACAAATACCAAATATATTCAGTGTGTTTCTGTCTATGCTTAATAATTGTTGCTTATGTTCCCATCAGATACTTAAAATTAGCAGACTGAGAGACAAATAAATATTCCATTACTTAAAAATTTGTGACTGTAATACTTTTGTCTTCAGGAAAATTTATTTATTCATGATGAATGTGTTGCCATGTATTGGCTTAATATTTATATTATGACCTCCAGATGTCTTGTGTTTTGTTTGTGATAGAGCAGCCCTGAGCATCACTCTACCCAGCTCCAGCAGAGGGAGGAACCATAAACCCAAACAGCATTGGGAATGTCAGTTACTTGAAGCAAATGACATGACTCCAAGGGCAGAGCAAGGAGTATCTGTACTTGAAATGGCAGTGGTAGCAGATCTGAAAAGCAGCGGCATCAGCCACACAAACACATGCACTGTATGGAGGGTACTGTGATATCCCCACACTCAGGGTGTGCTTGTCATCCAATTTTAAAAGCACATTCACCACTGCAAACCAACAAGCTGATCCCTGGTCTAGTCTATGTCCCTCTTCTGCACATGCAGCTCACATGCACTCTTCCCCAGAGCTACAGCTTCTCTTCAGCTTCACTGACAAGAGTCACAGTTTTGAGCCTGCAAAGATAAAGAGCAAGATCCTTGTGCCCTTCTGAGCGCAGTCTGGGGAGGACGACATCAGAACTCTCCCCTGGCCCCACTCCCTTCTCCATGGCCACACGTTTGTCCTATCAATGCTTCTGTCACACTGGATGCTCCTGATGGGCCCAGAGGAGAGTCTATGAACTCATCTAGCACTGTAAAGCTGATGAGGCTGTTTGTTAATAATAAATAGCTGCGTGTTTTTCCAACATAAGGAATGATTGCTATACTCTGAATGATTAAAAATCACAATTATAAGGGAGTTTTCAAGTAACAATGAAGATTATAGACCATGCTTATGAGCAGGGATTAGTAAATTACAACTTATTTTGTAAATAAAGTTTTATTGGAACATGTTCATGTCCCCTCATCTGCATATTGTCTGTAGAAGTTTTGTGCTCTCTGCTCACCCAGCAGAGCTGACTAGTCATGAGGGACACTGCATAATACAAAATAAGCCCTTTAGAGAAAAGAAAATCTTCTGACCCTCACTGCCAACCCTGTTATGTTTAAGACATCTACACAAGGGACCCATCAGTCTGGGAATGTTACAGAGCCACAGCCTGAAAAGGGTGTGTAAGAAAGGGAGGAGCTGTAAAGCCCAAGAACAGTGGGGAAGAACTTACACTGAAGCAGGTGAGAGACTAGTTTAGCAATTTCTTTCCTTTGGTAAGTATTATATTTTAAACACCTAAATACCTATTTTCTTAACTCAAATATAAAATAAAAAAATTAAGAGCTATAAACAGAATTCAACCAATCATTTTTAGGACTTAGCAATTATGTATTTAGAGTCACATTATTAAGAAAGGGGGCTGGACAGATGACTTATCGTAAGAGCACTTTCTGCTTGTAGGAATGACTTATACAATGGACATAATCTGGACTAATGACTTTTAGTGAACCTTGGCAAACTCACTGAATCATGTGCTCTTGTGACCTGGGCACCTAATCTTGTCTCCTGGGAAACTCAATTTACTATTCTGCCCCAAGATAGGGAATGAATGTGGGTGTGCTTGATAAACTATCCAAGCCCTGAAATGCAGCAAGCCCATCTTCATTGAAAACATAATGACTGAGAAAGGATACTTGATATTTGTGTGTATGAGATACTCTAGAACTAGGGATTGAAAAGGCAAGATAAGGGTGGAGGGTGGATTGTAGCTTGTACTTCCCCAATTGAAGCTGCAGAAACCATTTGAATAAAATGAGGGTGAGGCCTGACTGGAGGAAAGAGTTCCAAAGACAGCTCCAGCAGCACAGTTCCAGAAGACAGTTCCAAGAGACATCTTGGGTATCCTCTGAGATAATAAAATTTTTTTTTTTTTTTTTTTTTTTTTTTGTCTTTTTGAGTCAGGGTCTCTCCTGTAGCCCCAGCTGGCCTGAAATTTGGCTATGAAGACCAGGCTAGCCTTGATCTCAGAAATACACTTTCTTCTGCCTCCCAAGTGCTGGGATTAAAGGTATGCACCACCACACCATGCTCTGGGCCCACTCTTAAAAACTAAGAGTCAACTGCTTTATTCAGGTAATTGTAATGCTGGCATAATAATGCCACAATTGCTGAGGTGACTTACAACCACCTATGGCTCCAGAGGCTCTGACTCCCTCTTCTGGCCTCTACAGGTATCTACACACACATGCACATACATAGACACTGACCCATACAGATACACATAACTTTTAAGACTCTTAAAAGTTTTTAAAAGGTCAAGTTATGGAAATGATAATTAAAATAAAAGCATAAAATCAATTACCAAAAAATCATTTTCTGAAGTGTGTCTGGTTGTACCCCCAGTATTCCCCACAGATCTGCTTACCTTCTACTGCAACCTCCACTGGGGGGGTGAGCTCGTGCGTCAAAGCTGATCACAACACCCCTCTGCTTCAGGTCACTAAACTGCTGTTCCAGGTACCTGCAAAATCCCTGAAATATTCCAGAATTTAATTAAACAGACTGAACAAGACGCTGATAGCTTTCTTTACCATCTATGCTACATCAGGTGCTGTGCTGGGCAGCTAGAATTTATTATCCCTAGGTCCAGATCAGCTTGCTATGAAATTCCATTTTATTGATGGGAACACAGGGAAGAGTACAGACCTTCCCAGTTTGAGTAACAAAGCCTGGTTTGTATCCATGTCTGGTGAGAGGTGGTTCAGTATGTGGGTAAAAAATATATGTTGTGCTGGGCGTGGTGGTGCACGCCTATAATCCCAGCACTCAGGAGGCAGAAGCAGGCAGATCTCTGTGAGTTCAAGGCCAGCCTGGTCTACATAGTAAGTTCCAGGACAGCTGGGCCTACAGGAAGACCCTGTCTCAAAAAAGACCCAAAAAAAATTATATATGTTGTAGGGCCAGAAATGGAATTGAACTCCACTCTGTCACCTATAAGCAAAAGACAAGCTCTTCAGTTTCCTGATGCCATAGTTTTCTCTTCTGTAAAACATTGACATCAATAATACATAGCCTATATAGCTTTTATGAGACTAAAATGAGGGCTGGAGAGATGGCTCAGCAGTTACGGCTGTTTTTACAGAAGACCGAGGTTCAAATCCCATCACCCATGTGGCAGCCAACAACTATCCATGCCTCTAGTTCCAGGGGCTCTGACAGCCTCTTCTGTACTCTGCCAGCATTGTGTGACATATGTGTGCTACATACATGCAGGCAATACATGCATACACATAAAATAAAAATAAATAAAAATTTAAAAGTATGTAATTATGAGACATAATAGCATTAACAAATAAATTTTCCATCTGTTGTGAGACTTCTTTTCCTGGGGGTGCTAAGCAAGGCTTATTCCCTTTGAAGATTCTATTGTCGAGCCAATGTTTGATTAAAGTTTTACTGGGGAACCAATGAGTTTATGGAGCTTACTTACTGAGATAACTGAGGGGTTACTGATGTGTATGTACGACCTGAGGGTATGCACACTGGAAAGCCTTTACCCAGCATGGGTCATGC
>NW_008338710.1:1280569-1297163 GCF_000622305.1 Nannospalax galili | reverse complement strand
TTGATTTTTTTTGTGTGTGTATGTCACACAGAACATCCCAAACCATCTTATTCAACTATACACCCACTTCCCAGATGACACCCTCCCATAGTCTCCCTCCCCCGACTAGAGCCCTTATGCTCTGATATGCCTGCTACTGCCTGCTGTGTCGTCGGCACCCCCAGCCATTCCCCACTACTTGTCCATCTGGCGAATCTAGTCAGTCTATCTAGAGGACTTTGTTTTAGGAAGGTCAGCTGTTCCTCATCTGGCAGCAATCAGCTGTCAACTGTCCTTCAGATAAGATTGGGGTGTGCTGTTCATTTTCCCAGTTCTATGCTGGGTTACTATCTGGGAGTCCTTGGGATACCATGGCCAACAACTCAAAAAAAGATATTGCCTGTCTGGCATTGTTGCTTGTTATGTAGCCTTTAGCTATGCATATGGACTCTTAAGAAACTATATTGGTCCCTTTAATATTTGGTTATACTTACCTTTTGGATGTTTAAGGCCATACAGTTGGCCCTGATAAACCAATTTATTTTTCCTCTTAGGTTGTTTGAGGGCCTGTTCCTCAGGGGGTCACATGGGCTTGGGAAGAGCACCTGGCTCCTTTCTTTTACCGGTTCTGCCTATGTGAGGATAAGTCAAAGGTCCTGCTCGACCATGGTTGGCTTTGCTTGGAAACATGGAGGAAGTGATTCCTCTGTGTTGACCCTCCTCTTTGTAGACCGGACACTGGTTCAAGTCCATCTGGTGGGGTCTCCTCGGCCTTCTTGATCAAGAGGACAGGTGACCCACCACCATTACAGGACATTTTGAGAGAGATGCTCATAGGCCATGGAACTAGTCGACCCAGGAAGGCAAGGAGCGAAAACTGTCCTTTATGTCCCTCTGACCAAATTATTATAGGCCTCAAAGTATGTCTGTTAAACATCCAAGAAGGTTAGTTCCACCAGTCTGTTATTTTTAATTACTGTGTGACATATAGATAAATCTTGGGCAAAGACCAATTATTCTCATATAAACCTTACCTAGACATATATTTCTTGATCTGCTCTGTATAATTTGTCAGTAGGTTGTAGGGGTAATAGGGTTTCCTCTGGTTTTCAAAACTAGCTAGGCATTATTTATCTCTCACATTGTCTCACCCCTCCACCATAGTTTTCACACTTTAAGGTGCCATATTTCCCTCCTTTCTCCCTTAATTATACCCTTCTCCTGTGGTCCTACCTCTCTTGAGCTCCTTCTTTCCCTTTATCCCCTAGGTTCCTGGTATACCCTTCCCTCCTCCCTCCCTTAAACTAACCCAATTTTTACACATATCTCCCTTATTATGGCCTGTTTCTTACTATTCTTCTCTTTCAGGTTATTTCTTTTCCTTTACCTCCCTGTTTACTTTCCATTATCCTGGTTTCTGTAGTTATGTCTGTTTGCATACTTATTTATCAGAGTCTTGTTCTAGGATCCACATATGAGGGAGGACATATTTCGATTTTTTTTCTGAGTCTGTTATTTCACTTAGTATAACACTTCCATCCATTTACCTGCAAATTTCATGATTTTATCTTTCTTTACTGCTTAGTAAAACTCCATCATATAAATGAACCACATTATCATTATTTACTTGTCAGTTGAGGGATACTTAGGTTGCTTCCATCTCTTAGCTATTGTGAAAAGAGCAGCAACAAACATGGATGTACACGTGTCTCTGCAATAGGATGAGTTCTTTGGGTATATGCCAAGGAGTGGTATAACTGGGTCAAATGGTAGGTTCTTTTTCAGTTTTTTTTAAAAGACTAAAATGAATTAAAAACATTCAAGTTGGGCTAGGAGAATAGCTCAGTTAGTAAAGGGCTAGACTGGAGCTGAATCCCCTAAGCCAAGTTAAACAAACAAAAAAGGAAACTAGGTGTGGTGGCACATGTGCTGGGAAGGCAGAGATAGGCAGACCCCGAGGCTCCCTAGTCAGTCAGCCTAACCTACTTGGTGAGTTCCAGGCCAGGGAAAAGACCCTGTCTCAAAAAGAAAAGGTGGGTTGTGCCTGTGGAATGATGCACAAGGTCATCCTCTGGTGTCCACATACACATACCTGCATACACATATGTGCCCCCCCCCACAAACATGCAAAGTGACAAGTATACTTTTCATACCAAGGATACAGTATAGGCCAGTATTGCTTAGTACATTACTTGACTCCATATTTTCTTTCAAGATTCTCTTGATCCTGCAGTGCCAGAGTCAGCAGGCACTTGCGACATGTCTCTCTGCTTGGTGACACCAGGTCAGAGAAACCTAATACGTTTTATAAGATTTGGAAATTAACTGATCTAAATCTGTTTGTTTGGTTTGTTTACTTCTGATATTATACAGAAGTCTAAAGGAGGTCAGAATCAGTCCAAGTACAGGGCATAACCAGCTACACAGATCAAATTTGTGCAGTTTGGGGCTATCATTACCTGACCCAAACTAATGGAGCATTCAATTCCTGCATCTCTGGGTGAAACATCACATCAATCTCAGACACAGAAGAAACACTGGCAGTGTTTTGAATGAGAAATACCTCCCATAGGCTCAGGTATTTGAACACGTAGTCCCCAGTTGGCAGTGCGATTTGGGGAGAATTAAGAGGTGTGGCCTTATTAGAGGAAGTATGTCACTGGGGACCAGCTTTGAGAGTTCATAGCCTTGCTACACTTCCAGGTTTCTCCTTCTGCTTCCTGTTTATGGTTTCCTGTTTGTGATCTCTCAGCTTCCTGCTCTGGCCGCCTGCTGCCACAAGTCCCTCACCTTCTGTGCCCCCTCCCCCCTCCCTCAAAATAAACTCTTCCTTCCATAGTCACTTTTGGACATGGTGTTTTATCACAGCAATAGAAAAATAACTAATTTTAGAAGTGAACTTGGAACCCAAAAGATATAGATTACTGGATATTATTATAGAACTTGGGTTGACCAAGTAATAATACTCATTTCACTTTGGTTAAGGAAAGTCCTATAAATAATGAAATATAACTATGATATTTGGTAGGGGAACATCACAGCCTTGTCAACAAAGCTGTGTCAATTTAGAATGCCTTCCTTCCTCCTTGACAAACACATTGCACTGGGCACATCTCCTGATGGAAACTGACTAGGAAATAAAGACGTGTGTACTGGTTTTGTGGGGTCCCAAGAAGGTACCCAGATATTTATGACAGTGACATCATGCCTGACTTCTCTCAACGTTCCTGAAGACAAAAAAGCATGTATCCTGAGTCTAGATCCTCATATCTCCACATTCTCTAAAAGTCTCTGGGTCCTACTGAGGTTGAAGACCAGCAGGCAGCTGCAGGAAAAGGAGAAATGGTTTCATGGGGATAAGGGAGGTTTGCAGAACTGAATGACAGTATAAAACAACACGATCTTCCATGGTTTCTAAATATAGACCTGACAGAAGATACAAAAAAGATGGACTTGGGTTGAAAAAATTCACCATCTTTTTTAAAGATTTTATATTTTTAAGATTTATTTTTATTTTTATTCACATGTGTGTGTGTGTGTGTGTGTGTGTGTGTGTGCACGCGCATGCTATGGGGAGGGAGGCTGCCTGTGGAAGTCAGAAAATGGTATCAGATTCCCTCTGGAAATGGAGTTACAGTGGTGTGAGCCACCCGAAGTGGGTTCTGGGAATTGAACTTGTGTCCTCTGGAAGAGTAGTATGAACTCTTAAGTGCTCAGCAATCTCTCTAATACCACCCCCCGCTTTTTGAGACAGGGTCTCACTATGTAACTCTGGCTAGCCTGGAACTCAATATATAGACCAGACTGGCCTTGAACTCACAGAGAGCCACCTGCTTCTGCCTCCTGAGTGCTAGGATTAAAGGTATTCACCACCATGCCTGGCCAGCCCTTTAAAAAAATATTTGTAATTGTGTGTGTATCTGTGTCTATGTGTGTCTGTGTGTGGATTTGTGTACATGAGTACAGGTGCCCTCAGAGGCCAGGAGACATCAGATTCCCTAGAGCTGGAGTTACAGGTGGTTCTGAGTCACCCAGTGTAGATGCTGGGAATAAAACTCAGGTCCTCTGCAAGAGCAGTACCTGCTGTTAACCACTGAGCCATCTCTCCAGCCCCCTCAAACCATCTCTTAATGAGACTAGGCCAAAATTAGAATGGGCTGTATCAGAGGGCAGTGAGTTCTTAGTCAGTGATGTGTCCAGGCTAAGTTAAGTTATCTAAGCATATATATCACAAATAGACCATCAAACAGACATGAATTAATTGTCAGAAGGAAATTATAAACTATCAATGAAGCAAACAATAAGGGAGTTTTCCTCCAATTTCTGCCCTATTTCTTTGAGAACACAGATAGGTAGGTGGCCAGTGAGCTGCAGGTCAGCATTCTGTGAGGGAGTGCCACCCAAAGTTGGAGCAGGAGCCTGGGTAGGCGTTCTGGTAATTCTGTCTCCTCCAATGCCGGGGCTACTCCTAAGATGTTAAAGACATGTTTGTTGCTTTCATAAAACTTTCTCAGCCCTCTACATCCTTGTCTCCTATGGAAAGCATCCCTAGATAGGGTAGATGGTCACTTCATAGTAAAGGAGTTCCAAGGATCACCCCAAGGGGTGACTAGCTGAATCAGGTCACTTTCAAAATATCTATTCATTTTGGCTTCACGGGACTCTTTAACTACCACAGGGCCTACTTCCAAGAGACTGGTTCTTCTATGGGATATGTAGGCGAAACAGGTCCAAGCACTTCCCTGGGATGCATTTCTTTCCTTTTGAAAACTAGGCAGAGCTGAGCACTGTAGAAAAGGCTCCAGTTAATCTAGAATCCCAGAAAAGCCCCAACAACTAGGTCTCACAGCAGGTATGACCAATCAGATCATACAAAGACCACCAGAGCAGCGATAAACCTCCCCATGTGTGACACTGACCTTCCCACAGTAGCTAGAGGATGTCTCTGTTTCTTCTTCAACATGGAGCCAGTCAAAGTTATTGACTCTCTTTGTTACTGTTTGGTTCGTATTTTATTTTATTTTATTTTATTTTATTTTATTTTATTTTTGAGGCAGGGTCTCAGTACATAGTCTTGGCTGACCTTGAACTTACAATCTTCCTGCCCTTGGCCCCAAAGTGCTTGGATCATAGGCGTGGGCCACCACACTCGCCATTGATTCATTCGTCTGTCTCTGTGCATGTGTGAATGTGTGTGTCTCTGTGTTGTGCATACACAAGTGTGTGGGGGGGTGGCTATGCCTATGCACACATGTGTGGAGATCAGAAGATGTTGACTGTCCTGCTCTATGACTCTCCACAATTCCCTTGCAACAGGGTCTGTCACTGAACCTGGAGCTAGGCGGACAGCCAACAAGTCCCAGCCATCCTATTCTTCTGCCCTCCACAGCACTGGGGGTGCAGGTGAGTACACAGCCACACCAGGCTTTTTACATGGGTGCCTGGGACTTGAACTCAGGTCCTTGTGTTTGTGCAGCAAGCACTCTTAATCACTGAGCCATCTCCCCACCCATGACTCACTTGAAAAAAAAAAAGACTTTTTGTGAAGTGTGGATTGCATGTGTCATGGTGCAAGTGTGGAAGTCAGAGGACAACTTTTGAGTTGATGCTATCCTTTCACCTTGTTTTTGAGGCAAGGACTCTCTCAGCTGCACTACCAGGATGAGATTCTAGCTGACTTCCCGCCTCCACCTCCCATCTTGCCATAGGAGTGCTGCATTTACAAATGTATGGCACCTCATGCGGCTTTTTATATGGGTTCTGGGGATCACACTCAGGTCACCAGGCTTGTACAACAAGCACTTTTACCATCCGAGTCAGCTCTTTAGTCAATAATTCACTTTTATCAGACATAATATGGTAGGAATAAGTGATTTTCTGTCATTCAAAGCTTATTCATAAAAGCTAATAGAGCTTCTAATGGGCACATTCATATTTCATATTCTGTGTGTGTGTGTGTGTGTGTGTGTGTGTGTGCGTGCGTGTGTGTCTTTCTCTCTCTCATCAGCATAGTAGTGGATCTCATCGGTGTGTGTGTATGTGTGTGTGTGTGTGTGTGTGTGTGTGTGCGTGTGTGTCTTTCTCTCTCTCATCAGCATAGTAGTGGATCTCATCAGCATAGTAGTGGATTTGTACTGGAATTAAATTTCCACAAGGCAATCTGTCTATAATATATCCCTGACGCCTGACGCATAGAAGACATTTGATAAATTTGTTGGATGACAGATAACTGGATAGGCAGATGAGTGGATAGATGGAAGGAAGGCTATGTGGTTTTTAAGTAAATCCTGTATAAGATTATGGAGTAAATGGTGGTTCCCTTCAGCTGGCCAAGACCAAAGGTATGTCCATACTTAAAACAAATTGGAAGCTGAGCATGGTGGCACATGCCTTTAATCCCAGCACATGGAAGGCAGAGGCAGGAGGATCTCTATGAGTTTGAGGCCAGTCTTGTTTACATAGCTATTTCCAGGTCAGCTGGGATTACATACTGAGACTTTGTCTCAATAAACAAGTAAGATAAAAAACAAATTAGGCCTGTCAGATAAAAACGAGCCAGGGGGAATATACCAAGAGTAACTAGGAATGATAAAAGCATGGTACCTGTGTGGTCTGGATGATGGTCAAGTCATTCATTCGAGAAATCCCTGCTCCCATAGGTGAGCGGAGGCCAGCCGTCCCAAACTCCATCCGGGCCCCAAAGCATTTTTGAAGTTCTTCTTTATTACCTTCAGCAATGAGCTGTTTCACTGACTCTAAAGTTAAAGGATTCTGCAAAACAGAAATGGATGTACTAGACACAGCAAGATTAATGAGAGTATAGAACATTTTTAATGTAAAACCCCCCACAGTAATTCTAACCTCTAGGTAGAACTCATACGCGTAAAAACTTTTCAATTTTCAGGTGCTTTTGAAATCTTAGAGTTGACATTGTAATGTATTATTATTTTTTTTTTCCTACCAAGGCAAGACCATTTGGAGAAAAAGAATGAGGTGATGTTTGAGAAGATGTCTAATACCCACAAGGAGATCCCAGGCCCACTGTTTATCAACTCTGTGTGCTGGGGCAGGCTATATAGCTTCTTGAATACTTAGTTTTCCCATCTGTAAAGGGAGAACAATCTAGAACCTCCCTTGTACAGGCTTTTCAAAGCTTTAAATTAGTATAATATCTCTTTCTCTGCCTAACAGTTGTGAATAGATGTTCATTTCTTTCCCTAAGGCCCTCGAACTTTCCCAGCATGGCAGGTCAGACCATTTAAATCAAAACTTTCCTTTTGGAATGCTTTACAGTTTTTACAAGGTGTTGCCCTCATAACTGGTCATGTTTGAGTGTTTCCATGGCTCCAAGAGGTGAGCCGACAAGCTGCAGGGCTTTTGAGGTGTTTTATTCTACAGAAATTATATGACTTGCTTAAACTGCATGTTAAGCCTTCACTTGGTACCTTTTCTATTACATTAATTGCTTCAAATAGACACTAGCATGAGTCATTTCAGTTTAACATACATTGCCCTGTTTTCTTGGCATAACAATTGTAGGAGATGTTAAGATTGGAGAAGCATGATGATGATCACATTAACTCCATATCAGAGTTTTTAATGAAGAGTTCAAGGAGTCCCAGAGTAAGCACTTACTTTATACCAGTTATCATCTACTTGGAAGAACACTCAGGCCAGATATGGCCACATAATTAAACTTTAAATGTGGTTGCAATAAAACTTCGGCTTCCTGGAATTCAACAGGAAGCTGAAACAATCTTTTCATTAAAAACAATAGACTCTAATCACAGAGAACACTCTTGCTCATTAAGTACCCTCAAGGAAGGGCTCAGATCTGATATGTAAAAGAAGCTCAAAAAATATCTGTTGAGTGGATGAGAAAACACAGACTTCCGGGTTAACCCAGTATCCAGCTCTGCTTTGATTCTTAGTGGGAATTTCAATCCTAATCGGCCTTGGATATGGGTAAAAGACCTTGCAGCATGAGAGAAGCAAAGCAGATACAGAGTTATTTAAGAGTCAAGAGGGCAGCAGAGATGAGGGTCAGCCCTGGGGGTGACAGAAACGGACAGAGGGAAGCACAGGGCTGAGGGCACAGTGAGGGTGCAGAAGGCACCAGCAGGGGCCTTGCCAGTCAGGCTTGCTGTACAAACAGGAAGACAGAAGCTTGGATCCCTAGGGCCCACTAAAAAGCCTAGCTCAGCACAATTCATCTGTAACCCTGGTGCTGAGGGTGCAGAGAGAGGTGAATCCCTGGAACTAGCTGTTTGACCAGTCTGGCCATCTGTGAACTCCAGGTTCAAAGAGAGGCACTGTCTCAAAATGTAATGTGGAGAGTGACTGAGGAAGATACCAGATGTCAGCCTCTGGCCTCCACATGAATATGCCATACAGGTCTACATACATCTGCAATTATCCACATGAACATGTACACAGGGCTTGCAAGCACGCATGCCACCCCTGAGAAGGGAAAGAGGAGAGGACATCCCCTAACAACAACAAAAAGGATGAGTTCCCTCTGCCTCTACATAGGGAGGTAGTCCTATAATTACTATAGTCTATAGTAATTATGTTTTTTCATTTTTTTTCTTTTTTCCTTTAAAGGGAAAGTTTTATGAAATGTGATTATTAATCCTGAGTACCAAATTGATGGGATTGAGACATGCCTAGGACACCAGCGATGCACACTTCTGGGGGTGTCTGAAACGCACATCATGGGGGCTCTGAGGGAATAAAAGGCTCACTCCTTTGATGGATTCATAATAAGATGGCATTATGTGGAGATTTCAAAAGGCAGGAGCTGGGGGCTAATTGGAGGATATGATTTTCTGGGGACATGTCCTTGCCCTGGCCCCCTTCCTGTTTCCCTTTTCTCTGCTTCTTAGTCACCCTGCTGTGAACTGCTCTGCCACACTCTTCCCCACCATGAGGGATAAAACCTTCTGAAACCCGAGCAAAATAGTTTTTTCCCCTTTCTTTTAGTTTGTATCAGGTGTTTGGTCAAAGTGATACATTAGCCTGATTAATACACAGAACAAGGCTTCAATAACTGGCTTTGAGGATTCTACACCATGTAAGTTACTACTTAATCAGAAGTGGAAACATTTTTTCCTCCCTTAGGCATCAAGAGGTTAACTTTCCTGGAAAATAAAAACCACCCAAGGAGTTGGCATTAGCATCCAGGAAACCAGCGGGGCTGACGTTTTAGTCTTCTGGGGGTGGAGTGGTGAGTGTAAACAAAAACCTGGCTCCTCCTGAGGCCTTGTGGCTCTGTCCAGTCAACAAACTGTTTCCAGGCCCTACTATGCGCCAGGCGCTGTAAACCACCGCAGTGAGGGCAGACAGCACCAGCTACATCGGTTTTTAGAGGCCAGAGCAAAATGAAACCTGTTCATTCAACAACGAAGAACTTGAAGACAGGACATTAAACTAGGAGTTCTGGCCACCTGCAGGGGTCTCACCCCCTGAAGTCAGTCCGGTACACTCACAGACATTAAACAAATCTATAACGGAGTGCTGTATCCCCCGCCCCCCCCGCCCCGCCCCATTTTCCAGGGAAGACCAGGCTGTTTAGAGACTATTAGTTACACTTGTGAGCTGGGGAAGGCTTTTGTAGGAAAGACACTAAGTTTAGACCATACGCAGGAGTAACAAGAGAAACCAAGTCAGCTGAGGGAAACAGTCTGGGGAACATCAGGGCACTGGGAGGCACAGGTCGGAAAGAACGTGGAGAGGGCAGAGGAAGCGATATCCAGAACAGGCTCCCAGCTGCTTAACAGTAAGAAAGTTAACGGGGAGAGGCACAGCTGAGACCAAGCTTCTCAGGGACTGGAGTGTCCGCCCTGTGGAAAACTCCTGGGCGGGCCAGGCCCACCAGGGAGGACCGATTAGTAACCAAGCCCTAGGGAAGGGTAGATTGAATGGCTGCAGAGGTTCCAGGCCACTGGAGAAGGAGGGACTGCACGATTCTAAATGGATGGAGATGCGCAGCCCACCGCAGAAGAAGAGCCCGAGGTCTGAAGCGCAGAACCGCTTTGGTGCCTCAACTACCCGGGGTCCCGCCGCGCCCAGCCCAGCCCAGCTCGCTCCTCTACCCGACCTAGCAGTCCGAGCAGGCCTGCTGGCTGGCTTTGTCCCGGGACTGCCTTTCCGGACTAAACTTGGAAAGGGCTACAGATCTGCCGGCCACCGGGGAAGACCTGGTCGCCGCCACCTCCTGATGGGTTCTGCGTGGGACCCGTGCGGGTCGGCAAGGGAGGAGGACGCTGGGATCCCGGGGACCCGGAGAGCCACCCCGCCGGGCCTGGGGAGGACGTAGAGGAGTCCGCGATCCGCGCTCACCCGGTCCCATCGCAGCCACTGCGCGGTCTCCTGGTCCAGCCGAGCGTCCATGCCCGAGCCGTTGCCTCCCGGAGCCCGGGTCTCCGCAGCCACCGCCGCTGTCATCGCGCAGCGGCCACCGCCGAGGGGAGGAGGCAAGATCACTCTTCCGGCGGGGCGGGGACGGGGCGGGGACAGCTGGGGTGCAGGCAGGAAGGCCACACCGCCCGCCTCTGGCACTTGCAGTTTGCAGGTGTGGCTCCGGGGACTACGACCTGCACCACCTGGGCTGGTGACAGCTGGAGCGAGACAACGGCCTTGTCCCCAGGTTCTTCATGCGCGCATCTCGTGTGTGCGTTCAGTTTCTCTTATCTGGCACTCATCAGAGGCTGGGGTACAGGGGTAGAGTACACGCCACTGAGAGCCTAACGTTGAGGAGGAATTCGTGAAGAAAAAAATAAATCTTAAAAAGGATGAACCAAGTGGGAGGAATAAATCGGATAGAAAGGCGAAGCAGAAGGCGGAGTCCAGAAACCAGACCGCACTGACAAAGACAGTTTATGCCAGAGGGGCGCCGAAGAGCACCCGGAAGGGCGAGTTGTAATTTCAGGGTGCTAGATTTCCACAGAAGAAAATGTAAAAAGAAACTCATCCGCCTCACATCATCCCACACAAATGTGAATCCCAGGTTTCTGACAGCATCATTCATAAAATATCCAACTGGACACATCCAAATGTCCCACAGTAGTCTGGATAAATACAGTGCTATATTTATACCAAATCATATAAATAGATTATGGTATATTTACACAGCAATGAAAGTGGATTACCATGTACACAGCCCCATGGATGAATCCTGCAAACATTAAGTAAAAGAAGCCAGACCTGCCATGGCTGACAGATACTCAGGTGTCAGACTTATACGAACTTCTTGAATAGGAACAGTACACTTCAGGAAAGGAAGAAATGGTTTCTAGATAGTTTCAGAGCTAGGAGTGGGGTACAGGCCCTGGTGGGTTGGGGTGATAGGAACACTCTTCATTGAGACTGTGGTTGCCTGAATCCAGGCTCTGAGCAAAACTCAGTTGTGCCCTTGAAAGGGTAAATGTCACTGGTTGTAAATTATGTTTCAATTAAAATGTTTTATTACATGTATTTATTTTGTGGGGCTAAGGGGGTGGTGCATGCCACACTGATGTGTGGAGGTACTCTTCCATCATTTGGGTCCTGGGGACTGAATTCAGGTCCTTAGGCTTGGTGGCAAGTGCCTTTCCCACTGAGCTCTCACTGGCTTATATCTCAATTTTTAAAACTCTTAATATAAAAACTCAAGGGAGTTAAATCCATGGACATTGGGAGAGTGGTTCCATTTGGGAAAGAGGGATTCTGGGCCTGTTTTGTTTATTTATTTTTCCTTTAGTATTGGGGATTGAACCCAGGGCTTTGCTCACACTAACCAAGCACTTCACCACTGAGCTACATCTCCCAGTTCCATCCCCCACCCCTACCTTTGTTTTGTGTGTATGGGGGGTGTTTGTTTATTTTGAGACAGAGTCTCTGAAAGTTGTCTAAACTAGCCTTGAGCCAGCTACATTTGCAGCTAAGACTGACATTGAACTTATGATCCTTCTGCTTCAACCTCCTGGAATAGCTGACCTTACGGACATACGCCACGACCCCAGGCTTGCACCTGTTCTTGACTTGAGTGAGGCCACATAGGTGTGCTCTCATGTACTATTAATAGTGCACTGAGCCACAGTCTTTTTATCTGTAGGTTGATTGAGTTGGAGGGCAGGTGGTTGATTTTTTTGTATTTTGAAACAGGGTCTCATGTAATCCAGGCTGGCATTCAACTTGATATGTAGCCAAGGATCCCCCAAGTGCTAGGATTACAGGCATGTACCATCATACACAGCTATGATCTTAAGAATTGTGCATTTTCTATGTGTTCTACTTCAATATTAAACAAAAACACACACCAGGATGTGTGATATCTGTACCCAGAAGCTAGTAATTATAAACTGATAGTGAAGCTGAGAAAGAAGCAACAGAGCTCCCTCTGGGTGCAGATCAACAAAGACAGCCCAGTCCTTGGAAGCATCTCTGAACACTTGCAGCTTACCTAGACACAGGTAGGGAGGATGTGGCTGACCTGGGTGTGGCCATTTTGCAAAAGCTTTGCAGACAATGCCATCCTGTTTTGTAAAATTGAAACCACAAAGGACAAGTCGAGCCCTCGAGTTGCAAAAGCAAGAGGCTTTTATTTTACACAGGTACCTGTGGGCACAGCTCCTGCTTATTTATCATTAAGCCAGATGTTTCAACCATAAACTTACTTATCAGTGAGTTGGAGATGTCTCAGCCTTGAAACTCACTCATTAGCGAGTTGCAGATGTTTCGGCCATGAAGCTTACTTATCGGCAAGTTGGAATTCTTGACCAGCACATGACCTGCCTGAGACGTGACTTGTCTGAGAGGCTTCATGGCTCCTGACTTTTATATTTTTCAGTTTCTTCTCCCAAAAGCTTGGAAATGGGAGCAGACAGGGAGAGAAGAAAAGAAGGATATGTCTTAGCCAGGTTTCTGTGGCTATAGCTGAATGCCACAGACTGTATATTTTATAAAGAGTGGGAGTATCTTGAGCTAATGGATCTGGAGACTGGAAAGTCCAATATCAAGGTGCATTTGACTTTGAAGATTCTGTTTCCAACACATGAGCTTTGGGGGAACACAATGAAAGCATAGCAAATAAGCAACCTTGGTTTCCCTATCTGTTAGGTCATCTGCTATCACCCTTTTGTGCACCAGCCCAACCCTCTTCTCATCCACACTATGATAAAAGTTTAGGGCACAGAGACTCAGAGACCAGGCAGGGCTCACACACCCTCATCTTACATTCACGTGCAATGGCACAGTGCTCTCTAAGTTTATGTACTTTGCTGCCTTCTGCTAAGACTGGGATGGGTGTCTTCCAAAGGATGAAAGGTCCAGGCCTCAGAGTTGATACCAGTCCCTCCATGGTGGATAGTGTGACTGCAGCTGAATCTCTTCTGGTTCAAAACATGGAGAGGGGCAGGAAGGAGGGTATTTGTGACACCACTTATTAAAAGATGAATTGTAGGCCCAGGATGATATCTACCTGTAGATGCTCTAACTTCAGATAGATCTGGAGGTAGTTTTCTCCCCTTTATAGACCCAGGAAAATAAGGCACACAATATTTTGAAGCAGAGAGGAACTTTAAACAAGGACATTGACAAATCATAAGTTCTCGTGCCAAAGGGGTCCACGTTCTTAGACACTGTGCTGAAAAGTAGCACATAGTTGACATAATCTATCAGTCCTACCTGCTTCCCATGTGAAGGAGAAAAGTCTCTTGGGTTATGTTGGGGGTCTTGGCATGAAGACCTTCTTGGAGTGTCCTATAGCAAAGATACCAACATTGAGGTCTTTTTGTCCTGTGATCCCACAGTTACTGGAAGCTGCTGATTTCCCACACTTAACCCTGTAATGATCATTGCACATCTGGAGATGCCCATGTTCAATAGTTGATTAGACTAAGAAGAGCTCTTAGGGATGAACTCTAACTTCCTGTATCATGGATAAGGAAATGAGAAACAGGAAATTTATGAGCCTGTCTCTAAGACCCATGGCAAGTTAATGACAGAGCCTGGATTCTCACCCTGGGTCTCCTGGTTTCCTGAGCTGATGTTCAGCCCCATGTTCTGTTCAGTCCACTTCAATACATGTCCACAGAAGGAAGGAAGTTCCATGAACTCCAGGAGCCTGTTTGTATGTGACTGTAGTTGGCACACTTCATGAAAAACAAATATTAACCCCCTCTGGCATTGACAGCATGAGGTGATGCTCTGAATAATGTCATTTGTTCGTCATGCTCTCTGGCTGCCTAAGAACCGTTTCTTATATAAATGTTCCTTGGAATAGTCTAGCACACCCTTGAAAGTGTCCTGACACATCCCAACACTTAGTAATCAATTCTTCAGCCTGACGGCTTCCAACCCAGGCACTATTCTAAAGCTCTTTACTATGGAGAGTATTCAATATTTGCTAATCTTGATCCCCAGGTACCTATCATGTAGGCACGTAAGGATCAATTCATGACCAATCTTGTCTCCTACTGCCCCCTCCTGAATTACTCTGAAGAAGATTCCAGACATTGTATCATTTTTGTCTACAGATACCGTGGCATGTGTCTCTGAAATGTAAGGACATTTTGAAAATAAACATAAAACCATGATTCCACTTAAAAATTTTAAAATTAAAGTTACTATTCCCTATTATTAGCAAATGTCCATTTAGTGTTAAAATTTCCAAATATTGGGGCTGGAGAGATGGCTCGATGATTAAGAACACTGGCTGTTCTTGCAGAGGTCCCTGGTTCAGTTCCCAGCACCTACATGGTGGTTAACAACTGTCTGGAGCTCCAGTTCCAGGGGATCCAATATGCTCTCTGACTCCCCCTTCCCCCCACCACACACACATAGACACACACATAGCTTCGGCGTGGAGTAGACTATAACTGTGTAAGTTGTGTAAGAAAATGCGGCAATGTTTACCATGGTGAAATCACTTCAGCACACATTTCTCAACAGAACGCTTCATCACTGAGCAATGCCTGGCTGTGACCTATGAACCTAGGGAACAATAGCAGATAGGAAACAAAGCAGGAAGTGGTCTGAGTATTTGTCATGTTTTTAATATGACATATACTTGTAGGTTAACATAATTTAACTTAAATTAGCTGGGCCTGGTGGTGCACACCTTTAATCCCAGCACTTGGGAGGCAGAGGCAGGTGGATCTTTGTGATTTCAAGGCCAGCCTGGTCTACATAGTGAGTTCCAGGACAGCTGGGGCTACAGGGAGACTCTGTCTCAAAAAGATAAAAAAAAATTAACTTAAATTAATAATCAAAAATACTTTTCTACCTCCTGAGTGCCCAGTTTATAGGGTTTTGGGGTTCAAACACAGGCCTCTTACATACTGAGCAAGCACTCTACCAGCTGAGGTGCATGCCCAGCTGGTGATTTTAAGATAGTATCTTACTGTATAGCTCAAGCCGGCCTTGAACTCATGCAATTATCCCACCTCCACCTCCTGAGTGCTGTGATTACTGTCCTATGCCACCACACCTGGCTTAATTTACCTTTTAATAATGACTATATTTAACATCTGGTTTACAAAATCCCTAAACTGTGCTAGTGAATGCCCAGGAACCAGCAGGAGCTGCCAACAGCATAGCACTAACCCTCTACGGTACCCTGTCCAAAGTCGGCCTTCACCAACTTCTAATCCTGTTTTATTTTTCTTTGTTTTGTTTTTCAGGGTTTTTTATTTTATTTTATTTTTATTTATGTGTATGAATGCTATTCCTGCATGATGTAAATGCACCCATGTTGTGCAGTGCCTGTGGAGGGCAGAAGAGGGCATCAGAACCCCTGGAACTGGAGCTTTGGTCAATTTTTAGCCACTATGTAGGTGCTTGCATTCAAACCTGGGTCTTCTCTAAGAGCAGCCATTGCTCTTAACCACTGAACCATCTCTCCAGTCCCCCTGGTTTATTTTTTTTCAAAGAATGTATCATTATGTGCCATGATGTTAAGACTTTCATTACTAAAATATTCCCTGTTGGGGCTAGAGAATGGGCTCAAAAGGTTAAGAGCACTGACTGTTCTTCCAGAGGACCAGAATTTGGTTTCCAGCACCCACATCAGGTGGCTTACAACTGCTTATAACTCCAGCTCCAGGGATCTGACACCCTCTTCATCTTCTATGGGCACCTGCGTTCACATGCACCCCCCACACACACATATACATGAATAAATCTTTTTTTGTTTGTTTGTTTGAGACAGGGTCTCCCCATAGCCCAGCTGACCTGGGACTCACTAGATAGACCAGGCTGGCCTCACAGAGATCTACCTGCCTCTGCCTCCTGAGTGCTGGGACTAAAGACATGTGCCACCATACCCAGCTAAAAATAAATATTTTTAAAAACTTAATAAGGCTGGGCGTGGTAGCACACAACTTTAGTCCCAGCACTCGGGAGGCAGAGGCAGGTGGATCTCTGTAAGTCCAAGACCAGCCTGGTCTACATAGTGAGTTCAGGCCAACTGAGGCCACAGGGAGACGCTGACTCAAAAAGAAAAAAAAAAAATTCCTTATTTTTCATTTTATGTCTGAGTGTATTGCCTGCATGTACGTCATGTCATGCAGTGCCTGCAGAGGCCAGAGAAGGGTGTTAGATCCCCTGGAACTGGAGATATGGGCAGTTGTTAGCT
>NW_008338710.1:1268484-1279497 GCF_000622305.1 Nannospalax galili | reverse complement strand
GGCAACTAACAACTGTCCGTAACTCCAGTTCCAGGGGATCCGACAGCCTCTTCTGACCTCCGTGGCATTGCATGACAAGGGTGCACTTACCTACATGCAGGCAATACACTCATACACATAAAATAAAAATAATAGAATAAATTTTTAAAAAGGTACTTCTGCAAGTGTTGAATGCTCTTAGACAAAGTTTTATTTTTGTTTTCCCTGAGTTCTGTGCAACTCCTGATGTTTCTAAAACATCAATGCCTAAGCAACCAAACAGCCTGGGGTTTTAAGTCAGAAGCCATAGATGAGCGAAACGGCCCGGTCCACTGTGGTCCTTTCCCCTCTACCAAAATTACTCAGAGGTTTCTCACTCTTGTACTAGGCTAATTCTCTCAGTCTCTTAGCTACCTTCAGCTGTCAGCGTGACACAGCCCAGAGCTATCGCAGGGAGTTTCAACGGGGGTATTGCCTTGATCAAATTGGCCTGTGGGTATATCTATGAGACATCTTCTTGATTTTTAATTGATATAGGAGAACCCAGCCCACTGTGGGCAGTATCGCCACTGGGCAGGTGGTTCTCGGTTATATCAGAAAGCTGGCTGAGTGCAAACCACAGAAAGCAACCCTCTAAGCAGCATTCCTCCGTGGTCTCTGCTTCAGTTCCTGCCTTGAGTTCCTGTCCAGACTCCCCTCAATAATGGACGGTGACCCAGAAGTGGAAGATGAGCTAAACCAACCTCAAGTTGCTTTTGGTCATGGCATTTATCACAGCAACAGAAAAGCAAACTAGGACAATTTGTGTTCATGCAGAATTTAGTTTGTGCTTTCTGAAGTCAACATTATTAAAAAGGAGACCTAGGTGGACTGTTAAAAGAAATTCTGGCCTCCAATAAAATTATGTGTCAATGGTCATTTACAAATCAGAATTTAAGGTGGATAAAATAGTTTTAAATTTCCTCTTCCTCCTCCTCCTCCTCCTCCTCTTCTTTCTCTACGACCTTCTGCCTTTGCTTTATTTATTTATTTTTTTTTGAGACAGGATCTCAAGTAGCCCAGGCTGGTCTGGAATGTGTAATATAGCTGAGGATAACCTTGAACTTTTTATCCTCCTGCTTTTGCCTCCCAAGTGCTGGGCTTTCAGCACACTCCACTATTCCAAGTTTGGTCGTGTGTTTCTTAAAATTCCATTGTTTTCTTTAAGAAAGAAAACTTTAAAACCTTTCATCTATCCCATTCTAACTGCTATTCAACATTTTTCTAATCCTATTTTTCTTCAGTGGTTTAAGTTCTCAGCCCCTCTGTGTGTTTTTTTTTTTTTACCTATAGATGTCCTTAGGAACTAACTATCCTACATCTCTTTCTTTATAGATTTATAGAGCTGCCCTCTGGCCCTCGGTGAGGGACAATCAGAGCCCTTAGCACCTTTTCAATGGTAAGAAAACCAAATTGTTTCTTCAGACCCTGTACAATAATTGAAAAGTTTTTAATTTTTGGTAAAATGTTCGTAGTTGGCCTTGCAAATGTCTTTGTACATAGATAAAGACTACTGTTTAAAAATAAAATCTCTAAGGGAAAAATGCCACTGGTTCTTGGCTTACTGGTGATTATGTGGTCTGAAAAACACTACAGCATAGTTTCACTTGGTGGAATCGTATTAAAATCTGGCTTGACAAGTATAATTTGTGTTGCACAGGTTCCTTTTCAAAGTAAAGGCTTATGTAATTCTATGGTTGGATATCTGAATAATTAAAGGTTTTCAGTTGATTTAATCATTTCTTTGGCTGGAGAAATTGCTCAGTAGTTAAGAGCACTGGCTGCTCTTGCAGAGATCCTGGGTTCAACTCCCAGTACCTACATGATGGCTAACAATTGGGAGGAACTCTAGTTCCAGGGGATCTGGTGCCCTCTTCTGGTCTCTGTGGGCATTACACAAATGTGTGCACTTACTTACATGCAGGTAAAACATTCACATAAAAATAAATTTAAAATTTTAAATGAAATAATTACTGTATGGCATTTCATAGTTGTGTCTTTTAAAAATATTTGAGTGTTTCATGTGCAATTCCTACAGAGACCAGAAGAGGGCATTGGATCCCCTGGAAGTGGTGTTACAACTGGCTGTTAGCCGTCGTGTGCATGCTGGGAACTAAACCCAGGTCCTCTGCAAGAGGAGTCAGTGCTCTTAGCCTCTGAACCATCTCTCCAGTCCATAGTTTTATGTCTTTTTTTTTTTTTTTTTTTTAAGTTTTTGAGACATGGTTTCCCTATAGCCCCAAGTAGTCTGGAACTTGTTCCATAGACCAGGGATCTCAATCTCACAGAGATCTGCCTGCCTCTGCCTTCTGAGTGCTGGGACTAAAGATGTGCACCACCATACCTGGCCAGTTTTATGTCTTAAAATCTACTTATGCTTTGATATATGTATGTGCCTTAGTTCAGTCAGTTAGTTATAACAAAAAATGCAAACTGGGTAGTTTATACAGTAGAGATGGGTTTCTCATCATTCTAGAGAATCCAGGATCTAAGCAGGGGCCAATTTGTCTGCTGAGGGCCCATTTCTCATAGATGGTACCTTTTTGCTGTGTCCTTAAATGGCAGAAGGGGCAAATATCTTTCTGCTTTTCAGGAAACTAAGGCTAGTCTGGGCTGTATAGCAAGTTCCGGGCTAAACTGGGCTTCAACAGGAGACCCTGCTTCAGAGAGAGAGAAAGAGAGAGGAGGGGGGGTAAGAAAGAGAAAGAAAAGAAAGAAAGAAAGAGGAAGGAAGGAAGGAAGGAAGGAAGGAAGGAAGGAAGGAAGGAAGGAAGGAAGGAAAGGCTGTATAGATTGGCTTCCACTTCTAAAGCTAAGGGAGAAATTGAGATCTTTTAGAACAAAGAAAATGCAAGAACTGGGTCACAGTACCTTACCTCTTCCAAATGCTGTCCCTTTCCTATTCATGTAAGAAGGCAGAGCTGGAGGGGTTAAAGCTCCAACACAATTCACTAGTAACCTCTCTCTCCCTCTCTCTCTCCCTCTCAAGGTTTCCTTACTCTTCTTGATTTAGGGCACTTTTAGCTTCTGGCAGTCGTGGTTTTTCACTGTAGGCTAACAGGAGAGTGGAGCAGACAACACACAAGACTACAGGTTGTGCAAGACCACAGTGATTTTATAGCATCCTGGGCATTCCACATCCATGAAGTAAGAATTGGGGCTCTGCACCAGGCACTTCTTTTATTTCCTCTTTTCTTTTGGAGAGGGATAGAGATCCTTTGCCAGAGGCATGTTCTAGTAGGGAGGTTGTCACCAGTGGAAAGTACCTTCTCTCTTTTGACAGGTTCTCATGTAGCCCAGCCTAGTCTCTGTTAGGGTCCTTGACTCGGTGGGTCTCTTCTGGAGAACAAATGCACGAGTATGGAGATGCAAAAATCAAGCAGAGTTTTATTAAACCAGCTAGCTGGGGCCGACCGTCCTTCCAAGACATGCAGGTCTGGTTAGAGCGATCGACCCTGAGGCAATTTTAGGTAAAGATTATATAGGCTCCCACAACCATTACACAAAAGCCCGCGTTTATACAGCCAATAGTTTCAAAGCAAGCATTTCACAAACCAGTAACTTTAAAACAAGGAAAATGTTACAACTCCCTTCAGGTGTCTCAATCAGGGAGAGATTGTTGGTATGTGCCTGGCACGACTCTTTCCTGTTATCTTGTGTAAGCAGACATGTCTACATGACATGACACAGAACAGGTCAGGCTCCAGGGGCTGTAGCACTTGCCTCTATCTCCAGATGCCTGTGTCTCCAGTTGAGTTAATTGGTTACAAGCAGTAAATTTAAACAAGTAAATTCAAGCAGTAAATTCAGACAAGCAGTATATTCAAACAAGCAGTAAATTCCTCTTTCCCTAACAGTCTCGAACTCACTAGATAGCTGAAGATGACCTCTAATTTCTGATCCCCCTATCTCCATCTCCCAGTGCTGGGATTACAAACATGTACCATCAGGCCTAGTTTATGTGGTGCTGGGAAGTGAATGGATGTTAAGCAAGCAGTCCATCAGCTGAGGCATATCCCAGCCCCTCTAGTTGTGCTAGTTACTTTTCTGGTTTTTGTGACCAAATACCTGGCAAATCAACTTAAGGGAGCAAGGATTGCTATTGGCTCATGATTCAGGGAATACAGCCAATCACAATGGGGAAGGTGTGTTGGCAGGACCAGCTGGTGTCCATGGTGTCCAGAGTGTGAAGCTACTTGCTTTCCTGTCCTCAGATCTAGAAGCAGAGAGACTCTGGACCAGAAGTGGAGCCAGCCTAGAACCCTCAAAGTCCTCTCCCACAGTCATGCCCTATGCCCAAAAGTTTCTACAACCTCCCAAACAGTGCCACCAGAACCTGTGGGAAACATTTTATATCCAAACCATAACAGTATTTTGTACTCAGTAAAAATGGGTTTCCTTTTATAGTGTTGGAGCCCTGGGTGATTTTCTC
This sequence comes from Nannospalax galili, assembly GCF_000622305.1. Lineage (NCBI taxonomy): Eukaryota > Metazoa > Chordata > Mammalia > Rodentia > Spalacidae > Nannospalax > Nannospalax galili. The sequence goes on along the minus strand of NW_008338710.1, from coordinate 1,275,047 downwards.
TAGTGGATGTCTTCTTTTCAGAGGCTGGAAACAGAGCATAGCCGATCTTAAAACGTCTGTTGACATCTTGCTACATGAGGACACATCAAATATTTTAGGAGAGATGGGATATTAAGGTTTCATTTGTTAATTTTAATTTTAATTTTTAATTATTTATTTTAAATTTATTTTTATTTTCTGTATATGAGTTTTTTGCCTGCATGCGTGTAAGTCCACCCATGTCATGCAATGTCCACGGAGGCCAGAAGAGAGTGTCAAATTCCATATAAGTGGAGTTATAGATGATTGTTAGCCACCATGTGAGTGCTGGGAACTGAACCTGGGTCCTCTGCAAGAAGAACCAGGACTCTTAACCTTGAGCCATCTCTAGGTTTATTTGTATTTTATTTTATTATTATTTTTTATGTATATGAATGTATTGCCTGCATGTATGTAAATGCACCTGGTCATGCAAAGACTGTGGAGGCCAGAAGAGGGTGTCAGATTCCCTGGAACAGGAAAAGGGCAGTTTTTAGCTGCCATGTGGGTGCTGGGAATTGAACCTGGGTCTTTTGGAAGAACAGCAAGTGTTCTCAACCGCTGAGCCATCTCTCAGCCCTATTTTAATCTTTTGTATGTATGAATGTTTTGCCTGCATGTATGTAAGTGCATCATGTACATGCAATGCCTGTGGAGGCCAGAAGAGGGTGACAGATCCCCTGGAACTGGAGTTACAGACAGTTGATGTCATGTGGGTGCTGGATACAAAACCCGGGTCCCCTAGAAGAGCAGCCAGTGCTTCTAACCTCTGAGCCATCTCTCCAGCCCCCACATTAAGTATTTTGAGGGTTGCGAGGCTTGAGTACTTTAGAACTAATTTTATACCTCATAGCAGAAAATTGCAGGACCAAGCCACAATCACATGGCAGCTGCACCAGTGATACTCAGTTCACCTAGTTTTTTAGGAGGCCCATGAATGCTCCTGCTCCTTGATGGAGTGGGGTGCCCAGGCATGAAGTAGTTGTCAAGATGCCAGTGAGGATGAGGTCAGTATTCCAGGGCTGAAGTTACCATAGGTTAGCCAAGGTCAGCTAAGGTCAACCAAACTATGTTATGTCATACTTTTAGGAATGGCTTAAGGAAATTGTAGCATAAGAGTTGCAGTTGCCACCACAAGTCACAAATATATAGAAAAGTGACATAATTGTTTATCTGGATGACTTACTTCAGCTGTCTGCATCATGAGAACATCCAAGGTGTTCATACTTTGCTGATGGGAATATGTTTGGGTAGAGCCATCCCAGAAAGCCATGAAATTAAAAGAGTAAGTACTCCATGCTTCTGCAGTTCTGGTGTGGGTGCATCACCTGCAACAGGAATCTGTAACCCTTTTCTGTAAAGGACCAGACAGTAAATGGCCTGGGCTTCACAGGCCAGGAGGTCTCTTCTATAGCTACTCAATCTACTGTGATTGTCAGTCAGTGGACAACGTGTAAGTAAATGGGTATTTGTATTCTGATAAAACTTTGTGAGTATTTAATTTGAATTTCATATAATTTTGGCATGGGACAAAGTATTTTCTCTTCCTTTTTTTTTCCCTCAATCATTGGAATCAGGCTGCTGTGAGACGGCTTGTTGGACAAAAGCACTTGCTGTATAAACCTAAATTACCTGAGTTTGATCCCCAGATACCACCATGGAAAGAGAAAACTGACTCTAAAAGGTGTATCCTAATTGTCTACATGTACTCCATAGCACATGTGCACTTGTACTTAATATACATCACACACACACACACACACACACAAATAAATAAATAAATAAAATGTAAACTTAAAATATATTAAAAATGTAAAAATCACTCTCAGCTGTGGACCACACGGAATCAGGCAGTGGCTAGCTTAGCCTTATGGGCTGTATTTAGCCATCTCTGCGTTAGAACTGTTGTGCATATGCACTGGGAGGGTCTTTAAAAAAGCATCCCCTTGTAACAGCAACAAAACAAAAAGTTCACAATAGAAGCATAGCCAACAGATAGTAATCTGGAATGTGTTCATATGATGGAATAGTGATTCAGAGAATTTGGGTCCTTTCTTAGGGCTCTCAGTCTCAATAAAAAAAATTAAGAATGGGCCTCCTCAAAAGGAAGCCTGATGACAATTTTATTAGTTTAAAATAAAAATCCTCGGAGCAAGTGAGCAGTAAATCTCAGCAGCTGCAGAGAGGGAGCGAATAGAGGAGTGAAGGAGGGGGGGAAATGCCTTTTAAAGCCAGCATGGAGGGTAGACACAGTGGACTAGCAGCCACAGGGGGGAAGCTTTGGAGAAAAAAAGTAAGGAAAGCCAAAATGTTGGGAGTAGGAAGCCCAGTGTTAAGGAAAGCATGCTTAGAAAAGAGATAGATGGAAGAAAAGGAGAGGTTTTAATTTTCTGAAGAATTCAGCAAAGTGGACAGACTTGCAAAGTTGCATGTCCGTTGCCCCATAAGCTACAGCTTTAGGAGTCAAGGATTCTGGGCAGGAAAAGTTTTCCATCTCATTAACACACTAATCATTCGGCCTATCTCTTTAGCATGGCTTAAGGTGTGGTCCCCTGGCCAGGTGATTGACTGGCTCAACCGGAATGCTCTGTCTCTGCTCAGGCCAGATATGCTGTTTTTTGTTTTGTTTTTTTTTTTAAATCAGTTTCTGCTTAACAAGCCTTTAAAATTGTTACTGTAAAATACTACATGGCACCCAAAGTGCAGACAGCTCCATTTGTCAGTACGGCTGGCTCTCAGCCATACATTAACAGTTCTTCATGATAGGTAGAGAATGGGCGGGAGCGAGCGGCGCAGATGGAGAGCATGAGCGGTGGGATGAAGCACGGAGGCTCAGATGGAATCCTCACAGATTTATTTCGCTCGGGGCACCTTTCCCTCGGGAAGGGAAAGATGTCCACGAAGGGAAAGAATGTAAGGGAAGAGAAGGGAAGGGAAGGGGGAAAGGGAAAGGGGAAAGGGGAAGGGGAAAGGGGGAAGGGGGAAGGGGGAAGGGAAGGGAGTCAGGGAAAGATGTCCAATGTCCACGGGTTGTGAGCTGGGACTTTACATATGGGGGCTTTAGGGTGTGGAATCAGGGAGGGGGAAGCAGGTAGGATTAGGGTGTGGAAGTGTCTTCTTTTCCTCTTAAGATAAGAGGAACTCTGCTTATCTTTGGAGGTCAGAGGAAAGGCAGGCTGCTTCTCAGCAGAGTTTGTAGGTCCCTGTTGGGGAGGGGGAGGGGGCTGCTATTGGAACCCTAACACTTCATATTGATCAGAAAAAATCAATCACAGAAGAATTCACACAGTATGGTACAGTTATATAAAGGATTCAAAAAGTGAAATTTAGTGCATATATCATAAAAGGTAAGAAAATTGTGAAAATCAACTAAGTGGTTCACCTAGGAGTGAATGAGATACTTTAAGCTTCTTGGTTATTAGGGCTCATTTTACATTTTACCTTTTATTTACTTATTTTTTAGTGGGAGCAACCAAGGTCCTTGTACATGCTAGGCAACCTTTGAGCTACATTCCCAGTCCTATGTTTCCTAAATTTATTTTTAATTAATTAATTAATTTTGAGACAAAGTCTCACTATGTAGCCCTCATTGGCCTGGAGCTCACTATGTAGACCAGGCTGGCCTCAAACTAACAGAGATCCTCCTGCCTTTGCCTCTAGAGTGTTGGGACTAAAGGTGTGTGCCACCGCACCTGACTTCTTGTATTTTGAGCTGCATTATTTATAGAAATAATATGTCTATGAATATACATGTTTTTAAATTTTGCTTTAATCTTTTAAAAAGTACTTCTGTTGAAAATTCAAATTTGATGTAATGGCTCTTTCACAGGTTTAGGTTTTGAAGGCTCAGCAAATGGATCTTGGTTTTGTGGGAAATGGTGCCCTCTTCTGGCAACATGCTCACTGTTGTTACAGATTTTTCAATAGGAAATGTGAATTTAAAAAATATCAGAAACTGTAGAATTAATTACCTAAGAAACATTTTGTGAGGTATTCTATGCCTATTCTTAATAGATTAAAAGTATTTTATTTTTAGAACTCTCTAGAAAAAATTTATACTTGTATTTAATAATATGAGTTACTTTCATTTTTAAGAATCATCATTTTGCCAGGCGTGGTGGTTCACACCTTAAATCTAGCACTTGGGAGGCAGAGGCAGGCAGATCTCTGTGAGTTTGAGGCTAGCCTGGTCTACATAGCAAGTTCCAGGCCAGCTGGGGCTACAGGGAGACCCTGTCCCAAAAAGAAAAAAAAAAAAAAAAGAAAAATTGTCATTTTGGGGTGCTGAAGAGATGACTCAGTGGTTGAGAGTGCTTGATGCTCTTCCAGAGGACTGGAATTCAATTCTTAGCACCCATGTCAGTGGCCTTACACAGCCTGTAACTCCAGCTCCAAGGGATCTGATACCGTCTTCTGCTCTCCACAGGAGGCAACCATACTCACTTGCACATAGCCCCATACATGCACATAATTAAAAATAATAAAATAAATATACTTTAAATAAAATACCCATTTCAGACCAGGTGGTGCGGTGATACATACCTTTAATCATAGCACTCCAGAAACAGAGACAGGCAGATCACTGTGAGTTCAAGGCCAGCCTGATCTACATAGCGAGTTCCAGGGCAACCAGGGCTACATAGTGAGACTCTGTCTACAAGATTAAAAAAATAACAAAAATAAATCCCCATTTCTTTTACTTCAGGATATAAATACCGCAGACTTCTTCTTGGAAGACAGAAGGCACAACCACAGAAATGCTACACATGGGACACTCTGACCTGTAATGACACCATCGGAGACAGATGCTGAGTCTCTTCCACACTGGCAATAGCTTATATAATCTTGCAAGTATTTCAGGATTCTGTTTCTATTCAGAGAGGAAACATCTGCTCAGCTCTAATCTCTTACCCAAACTGACTCTGGTTTGCTTGAATATTTAACACATACCTTCTTACACATATACACATTACACAACTGTATGAAAATGACTTAAGCAGAAATTATCATTGTCGATAATTGCTAAAAATTTAGTTGAAGTTGTGGCAATCGTAGGTTAGAAATAATTAATAGACCTATTTTGGGGCACAGGCATCACAATTTAGTAAAATAGAATTTGCTTTTTACTAAACAGGCACTGGTTTATTTTATTATTAGTAGTAGTAATAGTATAAATTTAAATTAAACATGTAACTTATCTTCCCATATCATCTTATAGCAGCATAGTATTAAGGATCTGACAGCTTCTTCTGACATCCATGGGCATTGCATGACACGGGTGCAGTTACCTACATGCAGGCAATACACGCATAAACATAAAATAAAAATAATAAATAAAAATTTAAAAAATCTATATTGTGCTGTTTCCAGATCTTTTAAAAGATTAAAAAAATATTTTATTTATTATTTTATATGTATGAGTATATTACCTGCATGTATATAGGTGTACCAGTGTCATGCATGCCCATGGAGGTCAGAAGAGGGTGTTAGATCCCCTAGAACTAGAGTTATGGATGGTTGTTAGCTGCATTGTGGGTGCTGGGAACCAAACCCAGGTCTTCTGCAAGAGCAGCCAGTTCTCTTAACCACTGAGCCATCTCTACGGCTCCTGTTTCCAGATCTTATATACTTGAGCTTTACAGGAAAGCCCCAGTACTTGACTAGACGCGGTCCTCTGGAGCTGCCCTACCTACAGATGCTTTCAGCTCAACCGTTCAAGTAGTGGCTCTGGGAAAGGTGTCATGCCCAATCTGTGACTGCAATCACAGCTATGCCAACGAATGAAGTTAAAGGAGGTAAAAATACTCACAAAGGTAAGAATAAAATTAATCTGGATACAGAGAGCTGGTGTTGAAAGAGGTTGGGAAAGAACATGAACTGGAAGTCAAAGTGCTGGGACATGGTTAGAAGCAGCATGTTTGAGGGATGTCACATTACTTTCTTTGGGGAGACTACTTCTGTTCCCCTTAAATAGAAAGGGAAACAACAGACCAAATCCAAGTCCAGCTTGGTGAATCAATACATTTACTGGAGTTACTTATAAAAGCTTGGTTGACTGGGATGTCTGCAGCACCAAAAGGCTCACCCCACAATGGGTAAAAGTGACTCACAAAAGCTGTGTCATTGGAGTCTCCTGCACAACTTGTAGGCACTATACCATCAAGAAGTCTCTCTCCCAGCAATTATATACTGTTTATATAACCTCAGGGAGTCTTGTAAATTGTTATGCACTTCCTCACAGGGAAAGACGTCAGTCAGGAGGGAAGAGCTATGCAATAGTGCTGCAAAGAGGCTTGTTCCATGACTAAGGAAAATTGAGAAGGAAGGTTTGGATATCCGCCTCAGAATTAAGTTGATGGGTCTACATGACTATTGGGGTTGCAAAACTGATGTATTTTTAAACTATAAAAGGTGAAGTAGAAGTCTGAAGGCGTATGAAAAAACTTCTAGAAAATAGGGAGATTTTCATGAAGGCACTGGTGGCATGTAAGCATGTAACCTGACCTACATGTGTTATATTCTGAGTTCCCTGAAGATTTTTTTTT